>NC_134703.1:240796266-241116578 GCF_043290135.1 Rhipicephalus microplus
CGCATGCATAGGCCACTTGTGCATCAAACAAATATAAGCATTTTCGACTGCTCAGGCCAAATATGCATCTTGGCAGGTCCGTTTCAGGCAAACAAAAGGACAATCACCAAAAGATGATTAAGCTTCACTGCATCGCGAAAGCACTGCGGTAAGCCAGCGTGAGCAGAAGAGCATTACTTGATACGAAATGAACGCATGCACAGGCCACTTGTGCATCAAACAAATATAAGCTTTTGCGACTGCACAGGCCAAATATGCATCTTGGCCCGTCCGTTTTAGGGAGACAATAAGACAATTACGAAAAAATTATTAAGCTTCACTGGATCGAAAAAGCACTGCGGTAAAGCCAGCGTGAACAGATCAGCTTTACATGATACGAAATGAACGCATGCACAGGCCACTTGTGCATCAAACAAATATAAGCATTCGCAACTGCTCAGGCCAAATATGCAACTTGGCACGTTCGTCTCAGACAAACGAAAAGACAAATACTAAAATATGATCAAGCTTCACTGCATCGAAAAAGCACTGAGGTAAAACCAGCGTGAGCAGAAGAGCATTACATGATACGAAATGAACGCATGCACAGGCCACTTGGGCATCAAAAAAAATCTAAGCATTTGCGACTGCTCAGGCCAAATATGCATCTTGGCACGTCCGTTTCGGGCAAACAAAAGTACAAATACTAAAATATAATCAAGCTTCACTGCATCGAAAAAGCACTGCGGTAAAGCCAGCATGAGAAGAAGAGAACTGCATGATACAAAATGAACGCGTGCCCAGGCCACTTGTGCATCAAACAAATATAAGCATTTGCGACTGCACAGGCCAAATATGCATCTTGGCACGTCCGCATCAGGCAAACAAGAGGACAAATACTTAAATATGATCAAGCTTCACTGCATCACAAAAGCACTGCGGAAAAGCCAGCTTGAGCAAATAGCATTACATGATACGAAATGAACGCATGCAGAGGCCACTTGTGCATCAAACAAATATAAGCATATGCGACTGCTCAGGCCAAATATGCATCTTGGCACGTCCGTTTCATAGAGAAAAAAAGACAATTACCAAAAGATGATTAAGCTTCACTGCATCGCGAAAGCACTGCGGTAAAGCCACCGTGAGCAGAAAAGCATTACATGATACGAAATTAACGCATGCACAGGCCACTTTTGCATCAAACAAATATAAGCTTTTGCGACTGCTCAGGCCAAATATGCATCTTTGCACGTCCGTTTCAGGCAAACAAAAGGACAAATACTAAAATATGATCAAGCTTCACTGCATCGAAAAAGCACTGTGGTAAAGCGGCATGAGCAGAAGAGCACTACAATATACGAAATGAACGCATGCACAGGCCACTTGTGCATCAAACAAATATAAGCATATGCGACTGCTCAGGCCAAATATGCATCTTGGGAACATCCGTTTCAGGGAGACAAAAAGACAATTACCGAAAGATGATTAAGCTTCACTGCATCGCAAAATTCACTGCGGTAAACCCAGCATGGGCAGAAGAGCATTACATGGTACGAAATGAACGCATGCACAGGCCACTTGTGCATCAAACAAATATAAGCATTTGCGACTGCTCAGGCCAAATATGCATCTTGGCATGTCCGTCTCAGACAAACGAAAAGACAAATACTAAAATATGATCAAGCTTCACTGCATCAAAAAAGCACTGCGGTAAAGCCAGCGTGAACAGAACAGCATTACATGATACGAAATGAACGCATGCCCAGGCCACTTGCACATCAAACAAAGATAGGCATTCGCGGCTGCTCAAGCCAAATATGCATCTTGGCACGTCCGTTTCAGGCAAACGAAAGGCAAAATACTTGAATTTGATCAAGCTTCACTGCATCGCAAAAGCACTGCGGTAATGCCAGCGTGAGCAGAAGAGCATTACATGTTACGAAATGAACGCATGCACAGGCCACTTGTGCATCAATCAAATATAAGCATTTGCGACTGCTCAGCCAAATAAGCATCTTGACACGTCCGTTTCAGGCAAACAAAAGGTCAAATACCTGAATATGATTAAGCTTCACTGCATCGCAAAAGCACTGCGGTAAAGCCAGCGTGAGCAGAATAGCATTACATGATACGAAATGAACGCATGCACAAGCCACTTGTGCATCAAACAAATATAAGCATTTTCGACTGCTCAGGCCAAATATGCATCTTGGCAGGTCCGTTTCAGGCAAACAAAAGGACAATTACCAAAAGATGATTAAGCTTCACTGCATCGCGAAAGCACTGCGGTAAGCCAGCGTGAGCAGAAGAGCATTACTTGATACGAAATGAACGCATGCACAGGCCACTTGTGCATCAAACAAATATAAGCTTTTGCGACGGCACAGGCCAAATATGCATCTTGGCCCGTCCGTTTTAGGGAGACAATAAGACAATTACGAAAAAATTATTAAGCTTCACTGGATCGAAAAAGCACTGCGGTAAAGCCAGCGTGAACAGATCAGCTTTACATGATACGAAATGAACGCATGCACAGGCCACTTGTGCATCAAACAAATATAAGCATTCGCAACTGCTCAGGCCAAATATGCAACTTGGCACGTTCGTCTCAGACAAACGAAAAGACAAATACTAAAATATGATCAAGCTTCACTGCATCGAAAAAGCACTGCGGTAAAACCAGCGTGAGTAGAAGAGCATTACATGATACGAAATGAACGCATGCACAGGCCACTTGGGCATCAAAAAAAAATATAAGCATTTGCGACTGCTCAGGCCAAATATGCATCTTGGCACGTCCGTTTCGGGCAAACAAAAGTACAAATACTAAAATATGATCAAGCTTCACTGCATCACAAAAGCACTGCGGTAAAGCCAGCTTGAGCAAATAGCATTACATGATACGAAATGAACGCATGCAGAGGCCACTTGTGCATCAAACAAATATAAGCATATGCGACTGCTCAGGCCAAATATGCATCTTGGCACGTCGGTTTCATAGAGAAAAAAAGATAATTACCAAAAGATGATTAAGCTTCACTGCATCGCGAAAGCACTGCGGTAAAGCCACCGTGAGCAGAAAAGCATTACATGATACGAAATTAACGCATGCACAGGCCACATTTGCATCAAACAAATATAAGCTTTCGCGACTGCTCAGGCCAAATATACATCTTGGCAGGTCCGTTTCAGGCAAACAAAAGGAGAATTACCAAAAGATGATTAAGCTTCACTGCATCGCGAAAGAACTGCGGTAAAGCCAGCATGAGCAGAAGAGCAAGACATGATACGAAGTGAACGCATGCACAGGCCACTTGTGCATCAAACAAATATAAGCATTTGCGACTGCTCAGGCCAAATATGCATCTTGGCAAGTCCGTTTCAGAGAGACAAAATGACAATTACCAAAAGATGATTATGCTTCACTGCATCGCGAATGCACTGCGGTAAAGCCAGCGTGAGCAGAAGAGCATTACTTGATACGAAGTGAACGCATGCACAGGCCACTTGTGCATCAAACAAATATAAGCATTTGCGACTGCTCAGGCCAAATATGCATCTTGGCATGTCCGTCTCAGACAAACTAAAAGACAAATACTAAAATATGATCAAGCTTCACTGCATCGAAAAAGCACTGCGGTAAAACCAGCGTGAGCAGAAGAGCATTACATGATACGAAATGAACGCATGCACAGGCCACTTGGGCATCAAAAAAATATAAGCATTTGCAACTGCTCAGGCCAAATATGCATCTTGGCACGTCCGTTTCATGGAGACAAAAAGACAATTACCAAAAGATAATTAAGCTTCACTGCATCGCGAAAGCACTGCGGTAAAGCCACTGTGAGCAGAAGAGCATTACATGATACGAAATGAACGCTTGCACAGGCCACTTGTGCATCAAACAAATATAAGCATTTGCGACTGCTCAGGCCATATATGCATCTTGGCACGTCCAAGTTAGGGAGACAGCATGACAATTACCAAAAAATTATTAAGCTTCACTGGATCGAAAAAGCACTGCGGTAAAGCCAGCGTAAACAGAAGAGCATTACATGATACGAAATGAACGCATGCAAAGGCCAATTGTGCATCAAACAAATATAAGCAATTGCGACTGCTCAGACCAAATATGCAACTTGGCACGTTCGTTTACGGAGACAAAACGACAATTACCAAAAGCTGATTTAGCTTCACTGCATTGCAAAGCACTGCGGTAAAACCAGCATGAGCAGAAGAACATTTCATGATACGAAATGAACGCATGCACAAGCCACTTGTGCATCAAACAAATATAAGCATTTGCGACTGCTCGGGCCAAATGTGCAACTTGGCACGTTAGTTTCAGGGACACAAAACTACAATTACCAAAAGCTGATTAAGCTTCACTGCATCGCCAAAGCACTGCGGTAAAACCAGCATGAGCAGAAGAGCATTACATGATACGAAATGAACGCATGCACAGGCCACTTGTGCATCAAACAAATATTAGCATTTGCGACTGCTCAAGCCTAATATGCATCTTGGCACGTCCGCATCAGGCAAACAAAAGGACAAATACTTAAATATGATCAAGCTTCACTGCATCACAAAAGCACTGCGGTAAAGCCAGCATGAGCAGAAGAGCACTACATGATACGAAATGAACGCATGCACAGGGTACTTGTGCATCAAACAAATATAAGCATTTGCGAGTGCTCAGGCCAAATATGCATCTTGGCATGTCCGTTTCAGGCAAACAAAAGGACAAATACTTAAATATGATCAACTTTCACTGCATCGCAAAAGCACTGCGGTAAAGCCAGCATGAGCAGAAGAGCATTACATGATACGAAATGAACGCATGCACAGGCCACTTGTGCATCAAACAAATATAAGCATATGCGACTGCTCAGGCCAAATATGCATCTTGGCACGTCCGTTTTAGGCAAACAAAAGGACAGATACTTAAATTTGATGAAGCTTCACTGCAACGCAAAAGCACGGCGGTAATGCCAGCGTGAGCAGAAGAGCATTACATGATACGAAATGAACGCATGCACAGGCCACTTGTGCATCAATCAAATATAAGCATTTGCGACTGCTCAGGCCAAATATGCATCTTGACATGTCTGTTTCAGGGAGACAAAAAAAATACCAAGAGATGATTAGGCTTCACTGCATTGCAAAAGCACTGCAGTAAAGCAAGCGTGAGAACAAGAGCATTACTTAATAAGAAATGAACGCATGCCCACGCCACTTGTGCATCAAACAAATATAAGCATTTGCGACTGCACAGGCCAAATATGCATCTTGGCACGTCCGTTATAGAAAGACAATAAGACAATTACCAAAAAATTATTAAGCTTCACTGGATCGAAAAAGCACTGCGGTAAAGCCAGCGTGAACAGAAGAGCGTTACATAATACGAAATGAACGCATGCACAGGCCACTTGTGCATGAAACAAATATAAGCATTCGCGACTGCTCAGGCCAAATATGCAACTTGGCACGTTCGTTTCAGGGAGACAAAAAGACAATTACCAAAAGCTGATTTAGCTTCACTGCATAGCCAAAGCACTGCGGTAAAACCAGCATGAGCAGAAGAGCATTACATGATACGAAATGAATGCATGCACAGGCCACTTGTGCATCAAACAAATATAAGCATTTGCGACTGCTCAGGCCAAATATGCATCTTGGCACGTCCGTTTCAGGCAAACAAAAGGACAAATACCTAAATTTGATGAAGCTTTACTGCATCGCAAAAGCACTGCGGTAATGCCAGCGTGAGCAGAAGAGCATTACATGATACGAAATGAACGCATGCACAGGCCACTTGTGCATCAAACAAACATAAGCATTTGCGCCTGCTCAGACCATATATGCATCTTGGCACGTCCAAGTTAGGGAGACAGTAAGACAATTACCAAAACATTATTAAGCTTCACTGGATCAAAAAAGCACTGCGGTAAAGCCAGCGTGAACAGAAGAGCATTATATCATATGAAATGAACGCATGCACAGGCCAATTGTGCATCAAACAAATATAAGCATTTGCGACTGCTCAGGCCAAATATGCAACTTGGCATGTTCGTTTCAGGGAGACAAAACGACAATTACCAAAAGCTGATTAAGCTTCACTGCATCGCCAAAGCACTGCGGTAAAACCAGCATGAGCAGAAGAGCATCACATGATACGAAATGAACGCATGCGCAGGCCACTTGTGCATCAAACAAATATAAGCATTTGCGACTGCTCAAGCCAAATATGCATCTTGGCACGTCCGTTTCAGGCAAACAAAAGGACAAATACTTAAATTTGTTGAAGCTTCACTGCAACGCAAAAGCACTGCGGTAATGCCAGCGTGAGCAGAAGAGCATTATATGATACGAAATGAACGCATGCACAGGCCACTTGTGCATCAATCAAATATAAGCATTTGCGACTGCTCAGGCCAAATATGCATCTTGACATGTTCGTTTCAGGGAGACAAAAAAACAATTACCAAGAGATGATTAGGCTTCACTGCATTGCGAAAGCACTGCAGTAAAGCAAGCTTGAGAAATGGAGCATTACTTAATACGAAATGAACGCATGCCCACGCCACTTGTGCATCAAACAAATATAAGCATTTGTGACTGCACAGGCCAAATATGCATGTTGGCACGTCCCTTTTAGGGAGACAATAAGACAATTACCAAAAAATTATTAAGCTTCACTGGATCGAAAAACCACTGCGGTAAAGCCAGCGTGAACAGAAGAGCGTTACATGATACGAAATGAACGCATGCACAGGCCAATTGTGCATCAAACAATATAAGCATTCGCGACTGCTCAGGCCAAATATGCAACTTGGCACGTTCGTTTCAGGGAGACAAAAAGACAATTACCAAAAGCTGATTTAGCTTCACTGCATAGCCAAAGCACTGCGGTAAAACTTGCACGAGCAGAAGAGCATTTCATGATACAAAATGAATGCATGCACAGGCCACTTGTGCATCAAACAAATATAAGCATTTGCGACTGCTCAGGCCAAATATGCATCTTGGCATGTCCGTCTCAGACAAACGAAAAGACAAATACTAAAATATGATCAAGCTTCACTGCATCAAAAAAGCACTGCGGTAAAGCCAGCGTGAGCAGAAGAGCATTACATGATACGAAATGAACGCATGCACAGGCCACTTGGGCATCAAACAAATATAAGCATTTGCGACTGCTCAGGCCAAATATGAATCTTGGCACGTCCGTTTCATGGAGACAAAAAGACAGTTACCAAAAGATAATTAAGCTTCACTGCGTCGCGAAAGCACTGCGGTAAAGCCACTGTGAGCAGAAAAGCATTACATGATACGAAATGAACGCATGCTCAGGCCACTTGTGCATCAACAAATATAAGCATTTGCGACTGCTCAGGCCAAATATACATCTTGGCATGTCCGTCTCAGACAAACGAAAAGACAAATACTAAAATATGATCAAGCTTCACTGCATCGAAAAAGCACTGCGGTAAAGCCAGCGTGAGCATAAGAGCATTACATGTTACGAAATGAACGCATGCACAGGCCACTTGGGCATCAAACAAATATAAGCATTTGCGACTGCTCAGGCCAAATATGCATCTTGGCACGTTCGCTTCAGGGAGACAAAAAGACAATTACCAAAAGATGATTAAGCTTCACTGCATCGAAAAAGCACTGCGGTAAAGCCAGCATGAGCAGAAGAGACCTACATGATACGAAAAGAACGCATGCCCAGGCCACTTGTGCATCAAACAAATATAGGCATTTGCAACTGCTCAGGCCAAATTTGCGTCCTGGCACGTCCGTTTCAGGGAGACAAAAAGAAAATTACAAAAGGATGATTAAGCTTCACTGCATCGCGAAAGCACTGCGGTAAAGCCACTCTGAGCAGAAAAGCATTACATGATACGAAATGAACGCATGCTCAGGCCACTTGTGCATCAACAGATATAAGCATTTGCGACTGCTCAAGCCAAATATGCATCTTGGCACGTTGGTTTCAGGGAGACAAAAAGACAATTACCAAAAGATGATTAAGCTTCACTGCATCGAAAAAGCACTGCGGTAAAGCCAGCATGAGCAGAAGAGACCTACATGATACGAAATGAACGCATGCCCAGGCCACTTGTGCATCAAACAAATATAGGCATTTGCAACTGCTGAGGCCAAATATGCGTCTTGGCACGTCCGTTTCAGGGAGACAAAAAGAAAATTACCAAAGGATGATTAAGCTTCACTGCATCGCGAAAGCACTGCGGTAAAACCAGCGTGAGCAGAAGAGCATTACATGATACGAAATGAACGCATGCACAGGCCACTTGTGCATCAAACAAAGATAAGCATTTGCGACAGCTCAGGCAAAATATGAATCTTGGCACGTCCGTTTCAGGCAAACAAAAGGACAAATACTTAAAATTGATGAAGCTTTACTGCATCGCAAAAGCACTGCGGTAATGCCAGCGTGAGCAGAAGAGCATTACACGATATGAAATGAACGCATGCACAGGCCACTTGTGCATCAAACAAATATAAGCATTTGCGTCTGCTCAGGCCATATATGCATCTTGGCACGTCCAAGTTAGGGAGACAGTAAGACAATTACCAAAACATTATTAAGCTTCACTGGATCGAAAAAGCACTGCGGAAAAGCCAGCGTGAATAGAAGAGCATTATATGATACGAAATGAACGCATGCACAGGCCAATTGGGCATCAAACAAATATAAGCATTTGCGACTGCTCAGGCCAAATATGCAACTTGGCACGTTCGTTTCAGGGAGACAAAACGACAATTACCGAAAGCTCATTAAGCTTCACTGCATATCCAAAGCACTGCGGTAAAACCAGCATGAGCAGAAAGCATTACATGATACGAAATGAACGCATGTACCGGCCACTTGTGCATCAAACAAATATAAGCATTTGCGACTGCTCAGGCCAAATATGCATCTTGGCATTTTCGTTTCTGGCAAACAAAAAGACAAATACTTAAATAAGATCAAGCTTCACTGCATCGCAAAAGCACTGCGGTAAAGCCAGTCTGAGCAGAAGAGCATGGCATGATACGAAATGAACGTATGCACAGGCCACTTGTGCATCAAACAAATATAAGCATTTGCGACTGCTCAGGCCAAATGAGCATCTTGGCACATCCGTTTCAGGGAGACAAAAAAACAATTACCAAGAGATGATTAGGCTTCATTGCATTGCGAAAGCACTGCAGTAAAGCAAGCGTGAGAACAAGAGCATTACTTAATAAGAAATGAACGCATGCCCACGCCACTTGTGCATCAAACAAATATAAGCATTTGCGACTGCACAGGCCAAATATGCATCTTGGCACGTTCGTTTCAGGGAGACAAAAAGACAATTACCAAAAGCTGATTTAGCTTCACTGCATAGCCAAAGCACTGCGGTAAAACCAGCATGAGCAGAAGAGCATTACATGATACCAAATGAATGCATGCACAGGACACTTGTGCATCAAACAAATATAAGCATTTGCGACTGCTCAGGCCAAATATGCATCTTGGCACGTCCGTTTCAGCAAACAAAAGGACAAATACCTAAATTTGATGAAGCTTTACTGCATCGCAAAAGCACTGCGGTAATGCCAGCGTGAGCAGAAGAGCATTACATGATACGAAATGAACGCATGCACAGGCCACTTGTGCATCAAACAAACATAAGCATTTGCGCCTGCTCAGACCATATATGCATCTTAGCACGTCCAAGTTAGGGAGACAGTAAGACAATTACCAAAACATTATTAAGCTTCACTGGATCAAAAAAGCACTGCGGTAAAGCCAGCGTGAACAGAAGAGCATTATATGATACGAAATGAACGCATGCACAGGCCAATTGTGCATCAAACAAATATAAGCATTTGCGACTGCACAGGCCAAATATGCATCTTGGCACGTTCGTTTCAGGGAGACAAAAAGACAATTACCAAAAGCTGATTTAGCTTCACTGCATAGCCAAAGCACTGCGGTAAAACCAGCATGAGCAGAAGAGCATTACATGATACCAAATGAACGCATGCCCAGGCCACTTGTGCATCAAACAAATATAAGCATTTGCGACTGCACAGGCCAAATATGCATCTTGGCACGTCCGCATCAGGCAAACAAAAGGACAAATACTTAAATATGATCAAGCTTCACTGCATCACAAAAGCACTGCGGTAAAGCCAGCTTGAGCAAATAGCACAACCTGATACGAAATGAACGCATGCAGAGGCCACTTGTGCATCAAACAAATATAAGCATATGCGACTGCTCAGGCCAAATATGCATCTTGGCACGTCCGTTTCATAGAGAAAAAAAGACAATTACCAAAAGATGATTAAGCTTCACTGCATCGCGAAAGCACTGCGGTAAAGCCACCGTGAGCAGAAAAGCATTACATGATACGAAATTAACGCATGCACAGGCCACTTTTGCATCAAACAAATATAAGCTTTTGCGACTGCTCAGGCCAAATATACATCTTTGCACGTCCGTTTCAGGCAAACAAAAGGACAAATACTAAAATATGATCAAGCTTCACTGCATCGAAAAAGCACTGTGGTAAAGCGGCATGAGCAGAAGAGCACTACAATATACGAAATGAACGCATGCACAGGCCACTTGTGCATCAAACAAATATAAGCATATGCGACTGCTCAAGCCAAATATGCATCTTGGCACATCCGTTTCAGGGAGACAAAAAGACAATTACCGAAAGATGATTAAGCTTCACTGCATCGCAAAATTCACTGCGGTAAACCCAGCATGGGCAGAAGAGCATGACATGATACGAAATGAACGCATGCACAGGCCACTTGTGCATCAAACAAATATAAGCATTTGTGACTGCTCAGGCCAAATATGCATCTTGGCATGTCCGTCTCAGACAAACGAAAAGACAAATACTAAAATATGATCAAGCTTCACTGCATCAAAAAAGCACTGCGGTAAAGCCAGCGTGAACAGAACAGCATTACATGATACGAAATGAACGCATGCCCAGGCCACTTGCGCATCAAACAAAGATAGGCATTTGCGGCTGCTCAAGCCAAATATGCATCTTGGCACGTCCGTTTCAGGCAAACGAAAGGACAAATACTTGAATTTGATCAAGCTTCACTGCATCGCAAAAGAACTGCGGTAATGCCAGCGTGAGCAGAAGAGCATTACATGTTACGAAATGAACGCATGCACAGGCCACTTGTGCATCAATCAAATATAAGCATTTGCGACTGCTCAGCCAAATAAGCATCTTGACACGTCCGTTTCAGGCAAACAAAAGGTCAAATACCTAAATATGATTAAGCATCACTGCATCGCAAAAGCACTGCGGTAAAGCCAGCGTGAGCAGAATAGCATTACATGATACGAAATGAACGCATGCATAGGCCACTTGTGCATCAAACAAATATAAGCATTTTCGACTGCTCAGGCCAAATATGCATCTTGGCAGGTCCGTTTCAGGCAAACAAAAGGACAATCACCAAAAGATGATTAAGCTTCACTGCATCGCGAAAGCACTGCGGTAAGCCAGCGTGAGCAGAAGAGCATTACTTGATACGAAATGAACGCATGCACAGGCCACTTGTGCATCAAACAAATATAAGCTTTTGCGACTGCACAGGCCAAATATGCATCTTGGCCCGTCCGTTTTAGGGAGACAATAAGACAATTACGAAAAAATTATTAAGCTTCACTGGATCGAAAAAGCACTGCGGTAAAGCCAGCGTGAACAGATCAGCTTTACATGATACGAAATGAACGCATGCACAGGCCACTTGTGCATCAAACAAATATAAGCATTCGCAACTGCTCAGGCCAAATATGCAACTTGGCACGTTCGTCTCAGACAAACGAAAAGACAAATACTAAAATATGATCAAGCTTCACTGCATCGAAAAAGCACTGAGGTAAAACCAGCGTGAGCAGAAGAGCATTACATGATACGAAATGAACGCATGCACAGGCCACTTGGGCATCAAAAAAAAATCTAAGCATTTGCGACTGCTCAGGCCAAATATGCATCTTGGCACGTCCGTTTCGGGCAAACAAAAGTACAAATACTAAAATATAATCAAGCTTCACTGCATCGAAAAAGCACTGCGGTAAAGCCAGCATGAGAAGAAGAGAACTGCATGATACAAAATGAACGCGTGCCCAGGCCACTTGTGCATCAAACAAATATAAGCATTTGCGACTGCACAGGCCAAATATGCATCTTGGCACGTCCGCATCAGGCAAACAAGAGGACAAATACTTAAATATGATCAAGCTTCACTGCATCACAAAAGCACTGCGGAAAAGCCAGCTTGAGCAAATAGCATTACATGATACGAAATGAACGCATGCAGAGGCCACTTGTGCATCAAACAAATATAAGCATATGCGACTGCTCAGGCCAAATATGCATCTTGGCACGTCCGTTTCATAGAGAAAAAAAGACAATTACCAAAAGATGATTAAGCTTCACTGCATCGCGAAAGCACTGCGGTAAAGCCACCGTGAGCAGAAAAGCATTACATGATACGAAATTAACGCATGCACAGGCCACTTTTGCATCAAACAAATATAAGCTTTTGCGACTGCTCAGGCCAAATATGCATCTTTGCACGTCCGTTTCAGGCAAACAAAAGGACAAATACTAAAATATGATCAAGCTTCACTGCATCGAAAAAGCACTGTGGTAAAGCGGCATGAGCAGAAGAGCACTACAATATACGAAATGAACGCATGCACAGGCCACTTGTGCATCAAACAAATATAAGCATATGCGACTGCTCAGGCCAAATATGCATCTTGGGAACATCCGTTTCAGGGAGACAAAAAGACAATTACCGAAAGATGATTAAGCTTCACTGCATCGCAAAATTCACTGCGGTAAACCCAGCATGGGCAGAAGAGCATTACATGGTACGAAATGAACGCATGCACAGGCCACTTGTGCATCAAACAAATATAAGCATTTGCGACTGCTCAGGCCAAATATGCATCTTGGCATGTCCGTCTCAGACAAACGAAAAGACAAATACTAAAATATGATCAAGCTTCACTGCATCAAAAAAGCACTGCGGTAAAGCCAGCGTGAACAGAACAGCATTACATGATACGAAATGAACGCATGCCCAGGCCACTTGCACATCAAACAAAGATAGGCATTCGCGGCTGCTCAAGCCAAATATGCATCTTGGCACGTCCGTTTCAGGCAAACGAAAGGCAAAATACTTGAATTTGATCAAGCTTCACTGCATCGCAAAAGCACTGCGGTAATGCCAGCGTGAGCAGAAGAGCATTACATGTTACGAAATGAACGCATGCACAGGCCACTTGTGCATCAATCAAATATAAGCATTTGCGACTGCTCAGCCAAATAAGCATCTTGACACGTCCGTTTCAGGCAAACAAAAGGTCAAATACCTGAATATGATTAAGCTTCACTGCATCGCAAAAGCACTGCGGTAAAGCCAGCGTGAGCAGAATAGCATTACATGATACGAAATGAACGCATGCACAAGCCACTTGTGCATCAAACAAATATAAGCATTTTCGACTGCTCAGGCCAAATATGCATCTTGGCAGGTCCGTTTCAGGCAAACAAAAGGACAATTACCAAAAGATGATTAAGCTTCACTGCATCGCGAAAGCACTGCGGTAAGCCAGCGTGAGCAGAAGAGCATTACTTGATACGAAATGAACGCATGCACAGGCCACTTGTGCATCAAACAAATATAAGCTTTTGCGACGGCACAGGCCAAATATGCATCTTGGCCCGTCCGTTTTAGGGAGACAATAAGACAATTACGAAAAAATTATTAAGCTTCACTGGATCGAAAAAGCACTGCGGTAAAGCCAGCGTGAACAGATCAGCTTTACATGATACGAAATGAACGCATGCACAGGCCACTTGTGCATCAAACAAATATAAGCATTCGCAACTGCTCAGGCCAAATATGCAACTTGGCACGTTCGTCTCAGACAAACGAAAAGACAAATACTAAAATATGATCAAGCTTCACTGCATCGAAAAAGCACTGCGGTAAAACCAGCGTGAGTAGAAGAGCATTACATGATACGAAATGAACGCATGCACAGGCCACTTGGGCATCAAAAAAAAATATAAGCATCTGCGACTGCTCAGGCCAAATATGCATCTTGGCACGTCCGTTTCGGGCAAACAAAAGTACAAATACTAAAATATGATCAAGCTTCACTGCATCGAAAAAGCACTGCGGTAAAGCCAGCATGAGAAGAAGAGAACTACATGATACAAAATGAACGCGTGCCCAGACCACTTGTGCATCAAACCAATATAAGCATTTGCGACTGCACAGGCCAAATATGCATCTTGGCACGTCCGCATCAGGCAAACAAGAGGACAAATACTTAAATATGATCAAGCTTCACTGCATCACAAAAGCACTGCGGTAAAGCCAGCTTGAGCAAATAGCATTACATGATACGAAATGAACGCATGCAGAGGCCACTTGTGCATCAAATAAATATAAGCATATGCGACTGCTCAGGCCAAATATGCATCTTGGCACGTCGGTTTCATAGAGAAAAAAGATAATTACCAAAAGATGATTAAGCTTCACTGCATCGCGAAAGCACTGCGGTAAAGCCACCGTGAGCAGAAAAGCATTACATGATACGAAATTAACGCATGCACAGGCCACATTTGCATCAAACAAATATAAGCTTTCGCGACTGCTCAGGCCAAATATACATCTTGGCAGGTCCGTTTCAGGCAAACAAAAGGAGAATTACCAAAAGATGATTAAGCTTCACTGCATCGCGAAAGAACTGCGGTAAAGCCAGCATGAGCAGAAGAGCAAGACATGATACGAAGTGAACGCATGCACAGGCCACTTGTGCATCAAACAAATATAAGCATTTGCGACTGCTCAGGCCAAATATGCATCTTGGCAAGTCCGTTTCAGAGAGACAAAATGACAATTACCAAAAGATGATTATGCTTCACTGCATCGCGAATGCACTGCGGTAAAGCCAGCGTGAGCAGAAGAGCATTACTTGATACGAAGTGAACGCATGCACAGGCCACTTGTGCATCAAACAAATATAAGCATTTGCGACTGCTCAGGCCAAATATGCATCTTGGCATGTCCGTCTCAGACAAACTAAAAGACAAATACTAAAATATGATCAAGCTTCACTGCATCGAAAAAGCACTGCGGTAAAACCAGCGTGAGCAGAAGAGCATTACATGATACGAAATGAACGCATGCACAGGCCACTTGGGCATCAAAAAAATATAAGCATTTGCAACTGCTCAGGCCAAATATGCATCTTGGCACGTCCGTTTCATGGAGACAAAAAGACAATTACCAAAAGATAATTAAGCTTCACTGCATCGCGAAAGCACTGCGGTAAAGCCACTGTGAGCAGAAGAGCATTACATGATACGAAATGAACGCTTGCACAGGCCACTTGTGCATCAAACAAATATAAGCATTTGCGACTGCTCAGGCCATATATGCATCTTGGCACGTCCAAGTTAGGGAGACAGCAAGACAATTACCAAAAAATTATTAAGCTTCACTGGATCGAAAAAGCACTGCGGTAAAGCCAGCGTGAACAGAAGAGCATTACATGATACGAAATGAACGCATGCAAAGGCCAATTGTGCATCAAACAAATATAAGCAATTGCGACTGCTCAGACCAAATATGCAACTTGGCACGTTTGTTTACGGAGACAAAACGACAATTACCAAAAGCTGATTTAGCTTCACTGCATTGCAAAGCACTGCGGTAAAACCAGCATGAGCAGAAGAACATTTCATGATACGAAATGAACGCATGCACAAGCCACTTGTGCATCAAACAAATATAAGCATTTGCGACTGCTCGGGCCAAATGTGCAACTTGGCACGTTAGTTTCAGGGACACAAAACTACAATTACCAAAAGCTGATTAAGCTTCACTGCATCGCCAAAGCACTGCGGTAAAACCAGCATGAGCAGAAGAGCATTACATGATACGAAATGAACGCATGCACAGGCCACTTGTGCATCAAACAAATATTAGCATTTGCGACTGCTCAAGCCTAATATGCATCTTGGCACGTCCGCATCAGGCAAACAAAAGGACAAATACTTAAATATGATCAAGCTTCACTGCATCACAAAAGCACTGCGGTAAAGCCAGCATGAGCAGAAGAGCACTACATGATACGAAATGAACGCATGCACAGGGTACTTGTGCATCAAACAAATATAAGCATTTGCGAGTGCTCAGGCCAAATATGCATCTTGGCATGTCCGTTTCAGGCAAACAAAAGGACAAATACTTAAATATGATCAACTTTCACTGCATCGCAAAAGCACTGCGGTAAAGCCAGCATGAGCAGAAGAGCATTACATGATACGAAATGAACGCATGCACAGGCCACTTGTGCATCAAACAAATATAAGCATATGCGACTGCTCAGGCCAAATATGCATCTTGGCACGTCCGTTTTAGGCAAACAAAAGGACAGATACTTAAATTTGATGAAGCTTCACTGCAACGCAAAAGCACGGCGGTAATGCCAGCGTGAGCAGAAGAGCATTACATGATACGAAATGAACGCATGCACAGGCCACTTGTGCATCAATCAAATATAAGCATTTGCGACTGCTCAGGCCAAATATGCATCTTGACATGTCTGTTTCAGGGAGACAAAAAAAATACCAAGAGATGATTAGGCTTCACTGCATTGCAAAAGCACTGCAGTAAAGCAAGCGTGAGAACAAGAGCATTACTTAATAAGAAATGAACGCATGCCCACGCCACTTGTGCATCAAACAAATATAAGCATTTGCGACTGCACAGGCCAAATATGCATCTTGGCACGTCCGTTATAGAAAGACAATAAGACAATTACCAAAAAATTATTAAGCTTCACTGGATCAAAAAAGCACTGCGGTAAAGCCAGCGTGAACAGAAGAGCGTTACATAATACGAAATGAACGCATGCACAGGCCACTTGTGCATGAAACAAATATAAGCATTCGCGACTGCTCAGGCCAAATATGCAACTTGGCACGTTCGTTTCAGGGAGACAAAAAGACAATTACCAAAAGCTGATTTAGCTTCACTGCATAGCCAAAGCACTGCGGTAAAACCAGCATGAGCAGAAGAGCATTACATGATACGAAATGAATGCATGCACAGGCCACTTGTGCATCAAACAAATATAAGCATTTGCGACTGCTCAGGCCAAATATGCATCTTGGCACGTCCGTTTCAGGCAAACAAAAGGACAAATACCTAAATTTGATGAAGCTTTACTGCATCGCAAAAGCACTGCGGTAATGCCAGCGTGAGCAGAAGAGCATTACATGATACGAAATGAACGCATGCACAGGCCACTTGTGCATCAAACAAACATAAGCATTTGCGCCTGCTCAGACCATATATGCATCTTGGCACGTCCAAGTTAGGGAGACAGTAAGACAATTACCAAAACATTATTAAGCTTCACTGGATCAAAAAAGCACTGCGGTAAAGCCAGCGTGAACAGAAGAGCATTATATCATATGAAATGAACGCATGCACAGGCCAATTGTGCATCAAACAAATATAAGCATTTGCGACTGCTCAGGCCAAATATGCAACTTGGCACGTTCGTTTCAGGGAGACAAAACGACAATTACCAAAAGCTGATTAAGCTTCACTGCATCGCCAAAGCACTGCGGTAAAACCAGCATGAGCAGAAGAGCATCACATGATACGAAATGAACGCATGCACAGGTCACTTGTGCATCAAACAAATATAAGCATTTGCGACTGCTCAAGCCAAATATGCATCTTGGCACGTCCGTTTCAGGCAAACAAAAGGACAAATACTTAAATTTGTTGAAGCTTCACTGCAACGCAAAAGCACTGCGGTAATGCCAGCGTGAGCAGAAGAGCATTATATGATACGAAATGAACGCATGCACAGGCCACTTGTGCATCAATCAAATATAAGCATTTGCGACTGCTCAGGCCAAATATGCATCTTGACATGTTCGTTTCAGGGAGACAAAAAAACAATTACCAAGAGATGATTAGGCTTCACTGCATTGCGAAAGCACTGCAGTAAAGCAAGCTTGAGAAATGGAGCATTACTTAATACGAAATGAACGCATGCCCACGCCACTTGTGCATCAAACAAATATAAGCATTTGTGACTGCACAGGCCAAATATGCATGTTGGCACGTCCCTTTTAGGGAGACAATAAGACAATTACCAAAAAATTATTAAGCTTCACTGGATCGAAAAACCACTGCGGTAAAGCCAGCGTGAACAGAAGAGCGTTACATGATACGAAATGAACGCATGCACAGGCCAATTGTGCATCAAACAATATAAGCATTCGCGACTGCTCAGGCCAAATATGCAACTTGGCACGTTCGTTTCAGGGAGACAAAAAGACAATTACCAAAAGCTGATTTAGCTTCACTGCATAGCCAAAGCACTGCGGTAAAACTTGCACGAGCAGAAGAGCATTTCATGATACAAAATGAATGCATGCACAGGCCACTTGTGCATCAAACAAATATAAGCATTTGCGACTGCTCAGGCCAAATATGCATCTTGGCATGTCCGTCTCAGACAAACGAAAAGACAAATACTAAAATATGATCAAGCTTCACTGCATCAAAAAAGCACTGCGGTAAAGCCAGCGTGAGCAGAAGAGCATTACATGATACGAAATGAACGCATGCACAGGCCACTTGGGCATCAAACAAATATAAGCATTTGCGACTGCTCAGGCCAAATATGAATCTTGGCACGTCCGTTTCATGGAGACAAAAAGACAGTTACCAAAAGATAATTAAGCTTCACTGCGTCGCGAAAGCACTGCGGTAAAGCCACTGTGAGCAGAAAAGCATTACATGATACGAAATGAACGCATGCTCAGGCCACTTGTGCATCAACAAATATAAGCATTTGCGACTGCTCAGGCCAAATATACATCTTGGCATGTCCGTCTCAGACAAACGAAAAGACAAATACTAAAATATGATCAAGCTTCACTGCATCGAAAAAGCACTGCGGTAAAGCCAGCGTGAGCATAAGAGCATTACATGTTACGAAATGAACGCATGCACAGGCCACTTGGGCATCAAACAAATATAAGCATTTGCGACTGCTCAGGCCAAATATGCATCTTGGCACGTTCGCTTCAGGGAGACAAAAAGACAATTACCAAAAGATGATTAAGCTTCACTGCATCGAAAAAGCACTGCGGTAAAGCCAGCATGAGCAGAAGAGACCTACATGATACGAAAAGAACGCATGCCCAGGCCACTTGTGCATCAAACAAATATAGGCATTTGCAACTGCTCAGGCCAAATTTGCGTCCTGGCACGTCCGTTTCAGGGAGACAAAAAGAAAATTACAAAAGGATGATTAAGCTTCACTGCATCGCGAAAGCACTGCGGTAAAGCCACTCTGAGCAGAAAAGCATTACATGATACGAAATGAACGCATGCTCAGGCCACTTGTGCATCAACAGATATAAGCATTTGCGACTGCTCAAGCCAAATATGCATCTTGGCACGTTGGTTTCAGGGAGACAAAAAGACAATTACCAAAAGATGATTAAGCTTCACTGCATCGAAAAAGCACTGCGGTAAAGCCAGCATGAGTAGAAGAGCATTACATGATACGAAATGAACGCATGCACAGGCCACTTGGGCATCAAAAAAAAATATAAGCATCTGCGACTGCTCAGGCCAAATATGCATCTTGGCACGTCCGTTTCGGGCAAACAAAAGTACAAATACTAAAATATGATCAAGCTTCACTGCATCGAAAAAGCACTGCGGTAAAGCCAGCATGAGAAGAAGAGAACTACATGATACAAAATGAACGCGTGCCCAGACCACTTGTGCATCAAACCAATATAAGCATTTGCGACTGCACAGGCCAAATATGCATCTTGGCACGTCCGCATCAGGCAAACAAGAGGACAAATACTTAAATATGATCAAGCTTCACTGCATCACAAAAGCACTGCGGTAAAGCCAGCTTGAGCAAATAGCATTACATGATACGAAATGAACGCATGCAGAGGCCACTTGTGCATCAAATAAATATAAGCATATGCGACTGCTCAGGCCAAATATGCATCTTGGCACGTCGGTTTCATAGAGAAAAAAGATAATTACCAAAAGATGATTAAGCTTCACTGCATCGCGAAAGCACTGCGGTAAAGCCACCGTGAGCAGAAAAGCATTACATGATACGAAATTAACGCATGCACAGGCCACATTTGCATCAAACAAATATAAGCTTTCGCGACTGCTCAGGCCAAATATACATCTTGGCAGGTCCGTTTCAGGCAAACAAAAGGAGAATTACCAAAAGATGATTAAGCTTCACTGCATCGCGAAAGAACTGCGGTAAAGCCAGCATGAGCAGAAGAGCAAGACATGATACGAAGTGAACGCATGCACAGGCCACTTGTGCATCAAACAAATATAAGCATTTGCGACTGCTCAGGCCAAATATGCATCTTGGCAAGTCCGTTTCAGACAAACGAAAAGACAAATACTAAAATATGATCAAGCTTCACTGCATCGAAAAAGCACTGCGGTAAAACCAGCGTGAGTAGAAGAGCATTACATGATACGAAATGAACGCATGCACAGGCCACTTGGGCATCAAAAAAAAATATAAGCATCTGCGACTGCTCAGGCCAAATATGCATCTTGGCACGTCCGTTTCGGGCAAACAAAAGTACAAATACTAAAATATGATCAAGCTTCACTGCATCGAAAAAGCACTGCGGTAAAGCCAGCATGAGAAGAAGAGAACTACATGATACAAAATGAACGCGTGCCCAGACCACTTGTGCATCAAACCAATATAAGCATTTGCGACTGCACAGGCCAAATATGCATCTTGGCACGTCCGCATCAGGCAAACAAGAGGACAAATACTTAAATATGATCAAGCTTCACTGCATCACAAAAGCACTGCGGTAAAGCCAGCTTGAGCAAATAGCATTACATGATACGAAATGAACGCATGCAGAGGCCACTTGTGCATCAAATAAATATAAGCATATGCGACTGCTCAGGCCAAATATGCATCTTGGCACGTCGGTTTCATAGAGAAAAAAGATAATTACCAAAAGATGATTAAGCTTCACTGCATCGCGAAAGCACTGCGGTAAAGCCACCGTGAGCAGAAAAGCATTACATGATACGAAATTAACGCATGCACAGGCCACATTTGCATCAAACAAATATAAGCTTTCGCGACTGCTCAGGCCAAATATACATCTTGGCAGGTCCGTTTCAGGCAAACAAAAGGAGAATTACCAAAAGATGATTAAGCTTCACTGCATCGCGAAAGAACTGCGGTAAAGCCAGCATGAGCAGAAGAGCAAGACATGATACGAAGTGAACGCATGCACAGGCCACTTGTGCATCAAACAAATATAAGCATTTGCGACTGCTCAGGCCAAATATGCATCTTGGCAAGTCCGTTTCAGAGAGACAAAATGACAATTACCAAAAGATGATTATGCTTCACTGCATCGCGAATGCACTGCGGTAAAGCCAGCGTGAGCAGAAGAGCATTACTTGATACGAAGTGAACGCATGCACAGGCCACTTGTGCATCAAACAAATATAAGCATTTGCGACTGCTCAGGCCAAATATGCATCTTGGCATGTCCGTCTCAGACAAACTAAAAGACAAATACTAAAATATGATCAAGCTTCACTGCATCGAAAAAGCACTGCGGTAAAACCAGCGTGAGCAGAAGAGCATTACATGATACGAAATGAACGCATGCACAGGCCACTTGGGCATCAAAAAAATATAAGCATTTGCAACTGCTCAGGCCAAATATGCATCTTGGCACGTCCGTTTCATGGAGACAAAAAGACAATTACCAAAAGATAATTAAGCTTCACTGCATCGCGAAAGCACTGCGGTAAAGCCACTGTGAGCAGAAGAGCATTACATGATACGAAATGAACGCTTGCACAGGCCACTTGTGCATCAAACAAATATAAGCATTTGCGACTGCTCAGGCCATATATGCATCTTGGCACGTCCAAGTTAGGGAGACAGCAAGACAATTACCAAAAAATTATTAAGCTTCACTGGATCGAAAAAGCACTGCGGTAAAGCCAGCGTGAACAGAAGAGCATTACATGATACGAAATGAACGCATGCAAAGGCCAATTGTGCATCAAACAAATATAAGCAATTGCGACTGCTCAGACCAAATATGCAACTTGGCACGTTTGTTTACGGAGACAAAACGACAATTACCAAAAGCTGATTTAGCTTCACTGCATTGCAAAGCACTGCGGTAAAACCAGCATGAGCAGAAGAACATTTCATGATACGAAATGAACGCATGCACAAGCCACTTGTGCATCAAACAAATATAAGCATTTGCGACTGCTCGGGCCAAATGTGCAACTTGGCACGTTAGTTTCAGGGACACAAAACTACAATTACCAAAAGCTGATTAAGCTTCACTGCATCGCCAAAGCACTGCGGTAAAACCAGCATGAGCAGAAGAGCATTACATGATACGAAATGAACGCATGCACAGGCCACTTGTGCATCAAACAAATATTAGCATTTGCGACTGCTCAAGCCTAATATGCATCTTGGCACGTCCGCATCAGGCAAACAAAAGGACAAATACTTAAATATGATCAAGCTTCACTGCATCACAAAAGCACTGCGGTAAAGCCAGCATGAGCAGAAGAGCACTACATGATACGAAATGAACGCATGCACAGGGTACTTGTGCATCAAACAAATATAAGCATTTGCGAGTGCTCAGGCCAAATATGCATCTTGGCATGTCCGTTTCAGGCAAACAAAAGGACAAATACTTAAATATGATCAACTTTCACTGCATCGCAAAAGCACTGCGGTAAAGCCAGCATGAGCAGAAGAGCATTACATGATACGAAATGAACGCATGCACAGGCCACTTGTGCATCAAACAAATATAAGCATATGCGACTGCTCAGGCCAAATATGCATCTTGGCACGTCCGTTTTAGGCAAACAAAAGGACAGATACTTAAATTTGATGAAGCTTCACTGCAACGCAAAAGCACGGCGGTAATGCCAGCGTGAGCAGAAGAGCATTACATGATACGAAATGAACGCATGCACAGGCCACTTGTGCATCAATCAAATATAAGCATTTGCGACTGCTCAGGCCAAATATGCATCTTGACATGTCTGTTTCAGGGAGACAAAAAAAATACCAAGAGATGATTAGGCTTCACTGCATTGCAAAAGCACTGCAGTAAAGCAAGCGTGAGAACAAGAGCATTACTTAATAAGAAATGAACGCATGCCCACGCCACTTGTGCATCAAACAAATATAAGCATTTGCGACTGCACAGGCCAAATATGCATCTTGGCACGTCCGTTATAGAAAGACAATAAGACAATTACCAAAAAATTATTAAGCTTCACTGGATCAAAAAAGCACTGCGGTAAAGCCAGCGTGAACAGAAGAGCGTTACATAATACGAAATGAACGCATGCACAGGCCACTTGTGCATGAAACAAATATAAGCATTCGCGACTGCTCAGGCCAAATATGCAACTTGGCACGTTCGTTTCAGGGAGACAAAAAGACAATTACCAAAAGCTGATTTAGCTTCACTGCATAGCCAAAGCACTGCGGTAAAACCAGCATGAGCAGAAGAGCATTACATGATACGAAATGAATGCATGCACAGGCCACTTGTGCATCAAACAAATATAAGCATTTGCGACTGCTCAGGCCAAATATGCATCTTGGCACGTCCGTTTCAGGCAAACAAAAGGACAAATACCTAAATTTGATGAAGCTTTACTGCATCGCAAAAGCACTGCGGTAATGCCAGCGTGAGCAGAAGAGCATTACATGATACGAAATGAACGCATGCACAGGCCACTTGTGCATCAAACAAACATAAGCATTTGCGCCTGCTCAGACCATATATGCATCTTGGCACGTCCAAGTTAGGGAGACAGTAAGACAATTACCAAAACATTATTAAGCTTCACTGGATCAAAAAAGCACTGCGGTAAAGCCAGCGTGAACAGAAGAGCATTATATCATATGAAATGAACGCATGCACAGGCCAATTGTGCATCAAACAAATATAAGCATTTGCGACTGCTCAGGCCAAATATGCAACTTGGCACGTTCGTTTCAGGGAGACAAAACGACAATTACCAAAAGCTGATTAAGCTTCACTGCATCGCCAAAGCACTGCGGTAAAACCAGCATGAGCAGAAGAGCATCACATGATACGAAATGAACGCATGCACAGGTCACTTGTGCATCAAACAAATATAAGCATTTGCGACTGCTCAAGCCAAATATGCATCTTGGCACGTCCGTTTCAGGCAAACAAAAGGACAAATACTTAAATTTGTTGAAGCTTCACTGCAACGCAAAAGCACTGCGGTAATGCCAGCGTGAGCAGAAGAGCATTATATGATACGAAATGAACGCATGCACAGGCCACTTGTGCATCAATCAAATATAAGCATTTGCGACTGCTCAGGCCAAATATGCATCTTGACATGTTCGTTTCAGGGAGACAAAAAAACAATTACCAAGAGATGATTAGGCTTCACTGCATTGCGAAAGCACTGCAGTAAAGCAAGCTTGAGAAATGGAGCATTACTTAATACGAAATGAACGCATGCCCACGCCACTTGTGCATCAAACAAATATAAGCATTTGTGACTGCACAGGCCAAATATGCATGTTGGCACGTCCCTTTTAGGGAGACAATAAGACAATTACCAAAAAATTATTAAGCTTCACTGGATCGAAAAACCACTGCGGTAAAGCCAGCGTGAACAGAAGAGCGTTACATGATACGAAATGAACGCATGCACAGGCCAATTGTGCATCAAACAATATAAGCATTCGCGACTGCTCAGGCCAAATATGCAACTTGGCACGTTCGTTTCAGGGAGACAAAAAGACAATTACCAAAAGCTGATTTAGCTTCACTGCATAGCCAAAGCACTGCGGTAAAACTTGCACGAGCAGAAGAGCATTTCATGATACAAAATGAATGCATGCACAGGCCACTTGTGCATCAAACAAATATAAGCATTTGCGACTGCTCAGGCCAAATATGCATCTTGGCATGTCCGTCTCAGACAAACGAAAAGACAAATACTAAAATATGATCAAGCTTCACTGCATCAAAAAAGCACTGCGGTAAAGCCAGCGTGAGCAGAAGAGCATTACATGATACGAAATGAACGCATGCACAGGCCACTTGGGCATCAAACAAATATAAGCATTTGCGACTGCTCAGGCCAAATATGAATCTTGGCACGTCCGTTTCATGGAGACAAAAAGACAGTTACCAAAAGATAATTAAGCTTCACTGCGTCGCGAAAGCACTGCGGTAAAGCCACTGTGAGCAGAAAAGCATTACATGATACGAAATGAACGCATGCTCAGGCCACTTGTGCATCAACAAATATAAGCATTTGCGACTGCTCAGGCCAAATATACATCTTGGCATGTCCGTCTCAGACAAACGAAAAGACAAATACTAAAATATGATCAAGCTTCACTGCATCGAAAAAGCACTGCGGTAAAGCCAGCGTGAGCATAAGAGCATTACATGTTACGAAATGAACGCATGCACAGGCCACTTGGGCATCAAACAAATATAAGCATTTGCGACTGCTCAGGCCAAATATGCATCTTGGCACGTTCGCTTCAGGGAGACAAAAAGACAATTACCAAAAGATGATTATGCTTCACTGCATCGAAAAAGCACTGCGGTAAAGCCAGCATGAGCAGAAGAGACCTACATGATACGAAAAGAACGCATGCCCAGGCCACTTGTGCATCAAACAAATATAGGCATTTGCAACTGCTCAGGCCAAATTTGCGTCCTGGCACGTCCGTTTCAGGGAGACAAAAAGAAAATTACAAAAGGATGATTAAGCTTCACTGCATCGCGAAAGCACTGCGGTAAAGCCACTCTGAGCAGAAAAGCATTACATGATACGAAATGAACGCATGCTCAGGCCACTTGTGCATCAACAGATATAAGCATTTGCGACTGCTCAAGCCAAATATGCATCTTGGCACGTTGGTTTCAGGGAGACAAAAAGACAATTACCAAAAGATGATTAAGCTTCACTGCATCGAAAAAGCACTGCGGTAAAGCCAGCATGAGCAGAAGAGACCTACATGATACGAAATGAACGCATGCCCAGGCCACTTGTGCATCAAACAAATATAGGCATTTGCAACTGCTGAGGCCAAATATGCGTCTTGGCACGTCCGTTTCAGGGAGACAAAAAGAAAATTACCAAAGGATGATTAAGCTTCACTGCATCGCGAAAGCACTGCGGTAAAACCAGCGTGAGCAGAAGAGCATTACATGATACGAAATGAACGCATGCACAGGCCACTTGTGCATCAAACAAAGATAAGCATTTGCGACAGCTCAGGCAAAATATGAATCTTGGCACGTCCGTTTCAGGCAAACAAAAGGACAAATACTTAAAATTGATGAAGCTTTACTGCATCGCAAAAGCACTGCGGTAATGCCAGCGTGAGCAGAAGAGCATTACACGATATGAAATGAACGCATGCACAGGCCACTTGTGCATCAAACAAATATAAGCATTTGCGTCTGCTCAGGCCATATATGCATCTTGGCACGTCCAAGTTAGGGAGACAGTAAGACAATTACCAAAACATTATTAAGCTTCACTGGATCGAAAAAGCACTGCGGAAAAGCCAGCGTGAATAGAAGAGCATTATATGATACGAAATGAACGCATGCACAGGCCAATTGGGCATCAAACAAATATAAGCATTTGCGACTGCTCAGGCCAAATATGCAACTTGGCACGTTCGTTTCAGGGAGACAAAACGACAATTACCGAAAGCTCATTAAGCTTCACTGCATATCCAAAGCACTGCAGTAAAACCAGCATGAGCAGAAAGCATTACATGATACGAAATGAACGCATGTACCGGCCACTTGTGCATCAAACAAATATAAGCATTTGCGACTGCTCAGGCCAAATATGCATCTTGGCATTTTCGTTTCTGGCAAACAAAAAGACAAATACTTAAATAAGATCAAGCTTCACTGCATCGCAAAAGCACTGCGGTAAAGCCAGTCTGAGCAGAAGAGCATGGCATGATACGAAATGAACGTATGCACAGGCCACTTGTGCATCAAACAAATATAAGCATTTGCGACTGCTCAGGCCAAATGAGCATCTTGGCACATCCGTTTCAGGGAGACAAAAAAACAATTACCAAGAGATGATTAGGCTTCATTGCATTGCGAAAGCACTGCAGTAAAGCAAGCGTGAGAACAAGAGCATTACTTAATAAGAAATGAACGCATGCCCACGCCACTTGTGCATCAAACAAATATAAGCATTTGCGACTGCACAGGCCAAATATGCATCTTGGCACGTTCGTTTCAGGGAGACAAAAAGACAATTACCAAAAGCTGATTTAGCTTCACTGCATAGCCAAAGCACTGCGGTAAAACCAGCATGAGCAGAAGAGCATTACATGATACCAAATGAATGCATGCACAGGACACTTGTGCATCAAACAAATATAAGCATTTGCGACTGCTCAGGCCAAATATGCATCTTGGCACGTCCGTTTCAGCAAACAAAAGGACAAATACCTAAATTTGATGAAGCTTTACTGCATCGCAAAAGCACTGCGGTAATGCCAGCGTGAGCAGAAGAGCATTACATGATACGAAATGAACGCATGCACAGGCCACTTGTGCATCAAACAAACATAAGCATTTGCGCCTGCTCAGACCATATATGCATCTTAGCACGTCCAAGTTAGGGAGACAGTAAGACAATTACCAAAACATTATTAAGCTTCACTGGATCAAAAAAGCACTGCGGTAAAGCCAGCGTGAACAGAAGAGCATTATATGATACGAAATGAACGCATGCACAGGCCAATTGTGCATCAAACAAATATAAGCATTTGCGACTGCACAGGCCAAATATGCATCTTGGCACGTTCGTTTCAGGGAGACAAAAAGACAATTACCAAAAGCTGATTTAGCTTCACTGCATAGCCAAAGCACTGCGGTAAAACCAGCATGAGCAGAAGAGCATTACATGATACCAAATGAATGCATGCACAGGCCACTTGTGCATCAAACAAATATAAGCATTTGCGACTGCTCAGGCCAAATATGCATCTTGGCACGTCCGTTTCAGGCAAACAAAAGGACAAATACCTAAATTTGATGAAGCTTCACTGCAACGCAAAAGCACTGCGGTAATGCCAGCGTGAGCAGAAGAGCATTACATGATACGAAATGAACGCATGCACAGGCCACTTGTGCATCAATCAAATATAAGCATTTGCGACTGCTCAGGCCAAATATGCATCTTGACATGTTCGTTTCAGGGAGACAAAAAAACAATTACCAAGAGATGATTAGGCTTCACTGCATTGCGAAAGCACTGCAGTAAAGCAAGCGTGAGAACAAGAGCATTACATGATACAAAATGAATGCATGCACAGGCCACTTGTGCATCAAACAAATATAAGCATTTGCGACTGCTCAGGCCAAATATGCATCTTGGCATGTCCGTCTCAGACAAACGAAAAGACAAATATTAAAATATGATCAAGCTTCACTGCATCAAAAAAGCACTGCGGTAAAGCCAGCGTGAGCAGAAGAGCATTACATGTTACGAAATGAACGCATGCACAGGCCACTTGGGCATCAAACAAATATAAGCATTTGCGACTGCTCAGGCCAAATATGCATCTTGGCACGTCCGTTTCATGGAGACAAAAAGACAGTTACCAAAAGATAATTAAGCTTCACTGCATCGCGAAAGCACTGCAGTAAAGCCACTGTGAGCAGAAAAGCATTATATGATACGAAATGAACGCATGCTAAGGCCACTTGTGCATCAACAAATATAAGCATTTGCGACTGCTCAGGCCAAATATGCATCTTGGCATGTCCGTCTCAGAAACGAAAAGACAAATACTAAAATATGATCAAGCTTCACTGCATCGAAAAAGCACTGCGGTAAAGCCAGCGTGAGCAGAAGAGCATTACATGATACGAAATGAACGCATGCACAGGCCACTTGGGCATCAAACAAATATAAGCATTTGCGACTGCTCAGGCCAAATATGCATCTTGGCACGTTCGTTTCAGGGAGACAAAACGACAATTACCAAAAGCTGAATAAGCTTCACTGCATATCCAAAGCACTGCGGTAAAACCAGCATGAGCAGAAAGCATCACATGATACGAAATGAACGCATGCACAGGCCAATTGTGCATCAAACAAATATAAGCATTTGCGACTGCTCAGGCCAAATATGCAACTTGGCACGTTCGTTTCAGGGAGACAAAACGACAATTACCGAAAGCTGATTAAGCTTCACTGCATCGAAAAAGCACTGCGGTAAAGCCAGCATGAGCAGAAGAGACCTACATGATACGAAATGAACGCATGCACAGGCCACTTGTGCATCAAACAAAGATAAGCATTTGCGACAGCTCAGGCCAAATATGAATCTTGGCACGTCCGTTTCAGGCAAACAAAAGGACAAATACTTAAAATTGATGAAGCTTTACTGCACCGCAAAAGCACTGCGGTGATGCCAGCGTGAGCAGAAGAGCATTACATGATACGAAATGAACGCATGCACAGGCCACTTGTGCATCAAAAAAATATAAGCATTTGCATCTGCTCAGGCCAAATATGCATCTTGGCATGTCCGTCTCAGACAAACGAAAAGACAAATACTAAAACATGATCAAGCTTCACTGCATCAAAAAAGCACTGCGGTAAAGCCAGCGTGAGCAGAAGAGCATTACATGTTACGAAATGAACGCATGCACAGGCAACTTGGGCATCAAACAAATATAAGCATTTGCGACTACTCAGGCCAAATATGCATCTTGGCACGTCCGTTTCATGGAGACAAAAAGACAGTTACCAAAAGATAATTAAGCTTCACTGCATCGCGAAAGCACTGCGGTAAAGCCACTGTGAGCAGAAAAGCATTATATGATACGAAATGAACGCATGCTAAGGCCACTTGTGCATCAACAAATATAAGCATTTGCGACTGCTCAGGCCAAATATGCATCTTGGCATGTCCGTCTCAGAAATGAAAAGACAAATACTAAAATATGATCAAGCTTCACTGCATCGAAAAAGCACTGCGGTAAAGCCAGCGTGAGCAGAAGAGCATTACATGATACGAAATGAACGCATGCACAGGCCACTTGGGCATCAAACAAATATAATCATTTGCGACTGCTCAGGCCAAATATGCATCTTGGCACGTTCGCTTCAGGGAGACAAAAAGACAATTACCAAAAGATGATTAAGCTTCACTGCATCGAAAAAGCACTGCGGTAAAGCCAGCATGAGCAGAAGAGACCTACATGATACGAAATGAACGCATGCCCAGGCCACTTGTGCATCAAACAAATATAGGCATTTGCAACTGCTGAGGCCAAATATGCGTCTTGGCACGTCCGTTTCAGGGAGACAAAAAGAAAATTACCAAAGGATGATTAAGCTTCACTGCATCGCGAAAGCACTGCGGTAAAACCAGCGTGAGCAGAAGAGCATTACATGATACGAAATGAACGCATGCACAGGCCACTTGTGCATCAAACAAAGATAAGCATTTGCGACAGCTCAGGCCAAATATGAATCTTGGCACGTCCGTTTCAGGCAAACAAAAGGACAAATACTTAAAATTGATGAAGCTTTACTGCACCGCAAAAGCACTGCGGTGATGCCAGCGTGAGCAGAAGAGCATTACATGATACGAAATGAACGCATGCACAGGCCACTTGTGCATCAAACAAATATAAGCATTTGCATCTGCTCAGGCCATATATGCATCTTGGCACGTCCAAGTTAGGGAGACAGTAAGACAATTACCAAAACATTATTAAGCTTCACTGGATCGAAAAAGCACAGCGGAAAAGCCAGCGTGAACAGAAGAGCATTATATGATACGAAATGAACGCATGCACAGGCCAATTGTGCATCAAACAAATATAAGCATTTGCGACTGCTCAGGCCAAATATGCAACTTGGCACGTTCGTTTCAGGGAGACAAAACGACAATTACCAAAAGCTGAATAAGCTTCACTGCATATCCAAAGCACTGCGGTAAAACCAGCATGAGCAGAAAGCATCACATGATACGAAATGAACTCATGCACAGGCCAATTGTGCATCAAACGAATATAAGCATTTGCGACTGCTCAGGCCAAATATGCAACTTGGCACGTTCGTTTCAGGGAGACAAAACGACAATTACCGAAAGCTGATTAAGCTTCACTGCATATCCAAAGCACTGCGGTAAAACCAGCATGAGCAGAAAGCATTACATGATACGAAATGAACGCATGCACAGGCCACTTGTGCATCAAACAAATATAAGCATTTGCGACTGCTCAGGCCAAATATGCATCTTGGCACGTTCGTTTCAGGCAAACAAAAGGACAAATACTTAAATAAGATCAAGCTTCACTGCATCGCAAAAGCACTGCGGTAAAGCCAGTCTGAGCAGAAGAGCATGGCATGATACGAAATGAACGCATGCACAGGCCACTTGTGCATCAAACAAATATAAGCATTTGCGACTGCTCAGGCCAATTAAGCATCTTGGCACATCCGTTTCAGGGAGACAAAAAACAATTACCAAGAGATGATTAGGCTTCACTGTATTGCGAAAGCACTGCAGTAAAGCAAGCGTGAGAACAAGAGCATTACTTAATACGAAATGAACGCATGCCCACGCCACTTGTGCATCAAACAAATATAAGCATTTGCGACTGTTCGGGCCAAATGTGCAACTTGACACGTTCGTTTCAGGGAGACAAAACTACAATTACCAAAAGCTGATTAAGCTTCACTGGATCGAAAAAGCACTGCGGTAAAGCCAGCGTGAACAGTAGAGCATTACATGATACGAAATGAACGCACGCACAAGCCACTTGTGCATCAAACAAATATAAGCATTTGCGACTGCTCGGGCCAAATATGCAACTTGGCACATTCGTTTCAGGGAGACAAAACTACAATTACCAAAAGCTGATTAGGCTTCACTGCATCGCCAAAGCACTGCGGTAAAACCAGCATGAGCAGAAGAGCATTACATGATACGAAATGAACGCATGCACAGGCCACTTGTGCATCAAATATAAGCATTTCTGACTGCTCAGGCCAAATATGCATCTTGGCACGTCCGTTTCATGGAGACAAAAAGACAATTACCAAAAGATGATTAAGCTTCACTGCATCGCGAAAGCACTGCGGTAAAGCCACGGTGAGCAGAAAAGCATTACATGATACCAAATGAACGCATGCTCAGGCCACTTGTGCATCAACAAATATAAGCATTTGCGACTGCTCAGGCCAAATATGCATCTTGGCACGTTCGTTTCAGGGAGACAAAAAGACAATTACCAAAAGATGATTAAGCTTCACTGCATTGAAAAAGCACTGCGGTAAAGCCGGCATGAGCAGAAGAGACCTACATGATACGAAATGAACGCATGCCCAGGCCACTTGTGCATCAAACAAATATAGGCATTTGCAACTGCTGAGGCCAAATATGCGTCTTGGCACGTCCGTTTCAGGGAGACAAAAAGAAAATTACCAAAGGATGATTAAGCTTAACTGCATCGCAATAGCACTGCGGTAAATCCAGCGTGAGCAGAAGAGCATTACATGATACGAAATAAACGCATGCACAGATCACTTGTGCATCAAACTAAGATAAGCATTTGCGATGGCTCAGGCAAAATATGCATCTTGGCACGTCCGTTTCAGGCAAACAAAAGGACAAATACTTAAATTTGATGAAGCTTTACTGCATCGCAAAAGCACTGCACTGCGGTTATGCCGGCGTGAGCAGAAGAGCATTCCATGATATGAAATGAACGCATGCACAGGCCACTTGTGCATCAATCAAATATAAGCATTTGCGACTGCTCAGGCCAAATATGCATCTTGACATGTCCGTTTCAGGGAGACAAAAAGACAATAACCAAAAGATGATTAAGCTTCACTGCATTGAAAAAGCACTGCGGTAAAGCCGGCATGAGCAGAAGAGACCTACATGATACGAAATGAACGCATCCACAGGCCACTTGTGCATCAAACAAATATAAGCATTTGCGACTGCTCAAGCCAAATATGCCTCTTGGCACGTCCTTTTCAGGCAAACAAAAGGACAAATACTTAAATTTGATGAAGCTTCACTGCAACGCAAAAGCACTGCACTGCGGTTATGCCAGCGTGAGCAGAAGAGCATTCCATGATACGAAATGAACGCATGCACAGGCCACTTGTGCATCAATCAAATATAAGCATTTGCGACTGCTCAGGCCAAATATGCATCTTGACATGTCCGTTTCAGGGAGACAATAAAACAATTACCAAGAGATGATTAGGCTTCAATGCATTACGAAAGCACTGCAGTAAAGCAAGCGTGAGAACAAGGGCATTACTTAATACGAAATGAACGCATGCCCACGCCACTTGTGCATCAAACAAATATAAGTATTTGCGACTGCACAGGCCAAATATGCATCTTGGCACGTCCGTTTCTGGCAAACAAAAGGACAAATACTTAAATATGACCAAGCTTCACTGCATTGCAAAAGCACTGCGGTAAAGCCAGCGTGAGCAGAAGAGCAATACAAGATACGAAATGAACGCATGCACAGGCCACTTGTGCATCAAACAAATATAAGCATTTGCGACTGCTCAGGCCAAATATGCATCTTGGCAAATCCGTTTCAGGGAGACAAAAAGACAATTACCGAAAGATGATTAAGCTTCACTGCATCGCAAAATTCACTGCGGTAAAGCCACCGTGAACAGAAGAGCATTACATGGTACGAAATGAACGCATGCACAAGCCACTTGTGCATCAAACAAATATAAGCATTTTCCACTTTTCGGGCCAAATGTGCAACTTGGCACGTTCGTTTCAGGGAGACAAAACTACAATTACCAAAAGCTGATTAAGCTTCACTGGATCGAAAAAGCACTGCGGTAAAGCCAGCGTGAGCAGAAGAGCATTACATGATACGAAATGAACGCATGCACAGGCCACTTGTGCATCAAACAAATATAAGCATTTGCGACTGCTCAGGCCAAATATGCATCTTGTCACGTCCGTTTCAGGCAAACAAAAGGACAAATACTAAAATATGATCAAGCTTCACTGCATCGAAAAAGCACTGTGGTAAAGCCAGCATGAGCAGAAGAGCACTACATGATACGAAATGAACTCATGCCCAGGCCACTTGTGCATCAAACAAATATAATCATTTGCGACTGCTCAGGCCAAATATGCATCTTGGCACGTCCGTTTCTGGCAAACAAAAGGACAAATACTAAAATATGATCAAGCTTCACTGCATCGAAAAAGCACTGCGGAAAAGCCAGCGTGAACAGAAGAGCATTATATGATACGAAATGAACGCATGCACAGGCCAATTGTGCATCAAACAAATATAAGCATTTGCGACTGCTCAGGCCAAATATGCATCTTGGCATTTTCGTTTCAGGGAAACAAAAGGACAAATACTTAAATAAGATCAAGCTTCACTGCATCGCAAAAGCACTGCGGTAAAGCCAGTCTGAGCAGAAGAGCATGGCATGATACGAAATGAACGCATGCACAGGCCACTTGTGCATCAAACAAATATAAGCATTTGCGACTGCTCAGGCCAAATAGGCATCTTGGCACATCCGTTTCAGGGAGACAAAAAAACAATTACCAAGAGATTATTAGGCTTCACTGCATTGCGAAAGCACTGCAGTAAAGCAAGCGTGAGAACAAGAGCATTACTTAATAAGAAATGAACGCATGCCCACGCCACTTGTGCATCAAACAAATATAAGCATTTGCGACTGTACAGGCCAAATATGCATCTTGGCACGTCCGTTTTAGGGAGACAATAAGACAATTACCAAAAAATTATTAAGCTTCACTGGATCGAAAAAGCACTGCGGTAAAGCCAGCGTGAACAGAAGAGCGTTACATAATACGAAATGAACGCATGCACAGGCCACTTGTGCGTCAAACAAATATAAGCATTCGCGACTGCTCAGGCCAAATATGCAACTTGGCACGTTCGTTTCATGGAGACAAAAAGACAATTACCAAAAGCTGATTTAGCTTCACTGCATAGCCAAAGCACTGCGGTAAAACCAGCATGAGCAGAAGAGCATTACTTGATACGAAATGAATGCATGCACAGGCCACTTGTGCATCAAATAAATATAAGCATTTGCGACTGCTCAGGCCAAATATGCATCTTGGCACGTCCGTTTCAGGCAAACAAAAGGACAAATACCTAAATTTGATGAAGCTTTACTGCATCGCAAAAGCACTGCGGTAATGCCAGCGTGAGCAGAAGAGCATTACATGATACGAAATGAACGCATGCACAGGCCACTTGTGCATTAAACAAATATAAGCATTTGCGCCTGCTCAGACCATATATGAATCTTGGCACGTCCAAGTTAGGGAGACAGTAAGACAATTACCAAAACATTAATAAGCTTCACTGGATCGAAAAAGCACTGCAGTAAAGCCAGCGTGAACTGAAGAGCATTATATGATACGAAATGAACGCATGCACAGGCCAATTGTGCATCAAACAAATATAAGCATTTGCGACTGCTCAGGCCAAATATGCAACTTGGCACGTTCGTTTCAGGGAGTCGAAACGACAATTACCAAAAGCTGATTAAGCTTCACTGCATCGCCAAAGCACTGCGGTAAAACCAGCATGAGCAGAAGAGCATTACATGATACGAAATGAACGCATACACAGGCCACTTGTGCATCAAACAAATATAAGCATTTGCGACTGCTCAGGCCAAATATGCACCTTGGCACGTTCGTTTCAGGCAAACAAAAGGACAAATACTTAAATAAGATCAAGCTTCACTGCATCGCCAAAGCACTGCGGTAAAACCAGCATGAGCAGAACAGCATTACATGATACGAAATGAACGCATGCACAGGCCACTTGTGCATCAAACAAATATAAGCATTTGCGACAGCTCAAGCCAAATATGCATCTTGGCACGTCCAATTCAGGCAAACAAAAGGACAGATACTTCAATTTGATGAAGCTTCACTGCAACGCAAAAGCACGGCGGTAATGCCAGCGTGAGCAGAAGAGCATTACATGATACGAAATGAACGCATGCACAGGCCACTTGTGCATCAATCAAATATAAGCATTTGCGACTGCTCAGGCCAAATATGCATCTTGACATGTCTGTTTCAGGGAGACAAAAAAACAATTACCAAGAGATGATTAGGCTTCCCTGCATTGCGAAAGCACTGCAGTAAAGCAAGCGTGAGAACAAGAGCATTACTTAATAAGAAATGAACGCATGCCCACGCCACTTGTGCATCAAACAAATATAAGCATTTGCGACTGCACAGGCCAAATATGCATCTTGGCACGTCCGTTTTAGGGAGACAATAAGACAATTACCAATAAATAATTAAGCTTCACTGGATCGAAAAAGCACTGCGGTAAAGCCAGCGTGAACAGAAGAGCGTTACATAATACGAAATGAACGCATGGACAGGCCACTTGTGCATCAAACAAACATAAACATTCGCGACTGCTCAGGCCAAATATGCAACTTGGCACGTTCGTTTCAGGGAGACAAAAATACAATTACCAAAAGCTGATTTAGCTTCACTGCATAGCCAAAGCACTGCGGTAAAACCAGCATGAGCAGAAGAGCATTACATGATACGAAATGAATGCATGCACAGGCCACTTGTGCATCAAACAAATATAAGCATTTGCGACTGCTCAGGCCAAATATGCATCTTGGCACGTCCGTTTCAGGCAAACAAAAGGACAAATACTTAAATTTGATGAAGCTTCACTGCAACGCAAAAGCACTGCGGTAATGCCAGCGTGAGCAGAAGAGCATTACATGATACGAATTGAACGCATGCACAGGCCACTTGTGCATCAATCAAATATAAGCATTTGCGACTGCTCAGGCCAAATATGCATCTTGACATGTTCGTTTCAGGGAGACAAAAAAACAATTACCAAGAGATGATTAGGCTTCACTGCATTGCGAAAGCACTGCAGTAAAGCAAGCGTGAGAACAAGAGCATTACTTAATACGAAATGAACGCATGCCCACGCCATTTGTGCATCAAACAAATATAAGCATTTGCGACTGCACAGGCCAAATATGCAACTTGGCACGTTCGTTTCAGGGAGCCAAAAGACAATTACCAAAAGCTGATTTAGCTTCACTGCATAGCCAAAGCACTGCGGTAAAACTTGCACGAGCAGAAGAGCATTACATGATACAAAATGAATGCATGCACAGGCCACTTGTGCATCAAACAAATATAAGCATTTGCGACTGCTCAGGCCAAATATGCATCTTGGCATGTCCGTCTCAGACAAACGAAAAGACAAATACTAAAATATGATCAAGCTTCACTGCATCAAAAAAGCACTGCGGTAAAGCCAGCGTGAGCAGAAGAGCATTACATGTTACGAAATGAACGCATGCACAGGCCAATTGGGCATCAAACAAATATAAGCATTTGCGACTGCTCAGGCCAAATATGCATCTTGGCACGTCCGTTTCATGGAGACAAAAAGACAGTTACCAAAAGATAATTAAGCTTCACTGCATCGCGAAAGCACTGTGGTAAAGCCACTGTGAGCAGAAAAGCATTATATGATACGAAATGAACGCATGCTAAGGCCACTTGTGCAACAACAAATATAAGCATTTGCGACTGCTCAGGCCAAATATGCATCTTGGCATGTCCGTCTCAGACAAACGAAAAGACAAATACTAAAATATGATCAAGCTTCACTGCATCGAAAAAGCACTGCGGTAAAGCCAGCGTGAGCAGAAGAGCATTACATGATACGAAATGAACGCATGCACAGGCCACTTGGGCATCAAACAAATATAAGCATTTGCGACTGCTCAGGCCAAATATGCATCTTGGCACGTTCGTTTCAGGGAGACAAAAAGACAATTACCAAAAGATGATTAAGCTTCACTGCATCGAAAAAGCACTGCGGTAATGCCAGCATGAGCAGAAGAGACCTACATGATACGAAATGAACGCATGCCCAGGCCACTTGTGCATCAAACAAATATAGGCATTTGCAACTGCTGAGGCCAAATATGCGTCTTGGTACGTCCGTTTCAGGGAGACAAAAAGAAAATTACCAAAGGATGATTAAGCTTCACTGCATCGCGAAAGCACTGCGGTAAAATCAGCGTGAGCAGAAGAGCATTACATGATACGAAATGAACGCATGCACAGGCCACTTGTGCATCAAACAAATATAAGCATTTGCATCTGCTCAGGCCATATATGCATCTTGGCACGTCCAAGATAGGGAGACAGTAAGACAATTACCAAAACATTATTAAGCTTCACTGGATCGAAAAAGCACTGTGGAAAAGCCAGCGTGAACAGAAGAGCATTATATGATACGAAATGAACGCATGCACAGGCCAATTGTGCATCAAACAAATATAAGCATTTGCGACTGCTCAGGCCAAATATGCAACTTGGCACGTTCGTTTCAGGGAGACAAAACGACAATTACCAAAAGCTGAATAAGCTTCACTGCATATCCAAAGCACTGCGGTAAAACCAGCATGAGCAGAAAGCATCACATGATACGAAATGAACGCATGCACAGGCCAATTGTGCATCAAACAAACATAAGCATTTGCGACTGCTCAGGAAAAATATGCAACTTGGCACGTTCGTTTCAGGGAGACAAAACAACAATTACCGAAAGCTGATTAAGCTTCACTGCATATCCAAAGCACTGCGGTAAAACCAGCATGAGCAGAAAGCATTACATGATACGAAATGAACGCATGCACAGGCCACTTGTGCATCAAACAAATATAAGCATTTGCGACTGCTCAGGCCAAACATGCATCTTGGCACGTTCGTTTCAGGCAAACAAAAGGACAAATACTTAAATAAGATCAAGCTTCACTGCATCGCAAAAGCACTGTGGTAAAGCCAGTCTGAGCAGAAGAGCATGGCATGATACGAAATGAACGCATGCACAGGCCACTTGTGCATCAAACAAATATAAGCATTTGCGACTACTCAGGCCAATTAAGCATCTTGGCACATCCGTTTCAGGGAGACAAAAAACAATTACCAAGAGATGATTAGGCTTCACTGCATTGCGAAAGCACTGCAGTAAAGCAAGCGTGAGAACAAGAGCATTACTTAATACGAAATGAACGCATGCCCACGCCACTTGTGCATCAAACAAATATAAGCATTTGCGACTGTTCGGGCCAAATGTGCAACTTGGCACGTTCGTTTCAGGGAGACAAAACTACAATTACCAAAAGCTGATTAAGCTTCACTGGATCGAAAAAGCACTGCGGTAAAGCCAGCGTGAACAGTAGAGCATTACATGATACGAAATGAACGCACGCACAAGCCACTTGTGCATCAAATATAAGCATTTCCGACTGCTCAGGCCAAATATGCATCTTGGCACGTCCGTTTCATGGAGACAAAAAGACAATTACCAAAAGATGATTAAGCTTCACTGCATCGCGAAAGCACTGCGGTAAAGCCACGGTGAGCAGAAAAGCATTACATGATACCAAATGAACGCATGCTCAGGCCACTTGTGCATCAACAAATATAAGCATTTGCGACTGCTCAGGCCAAATATGCATCTTGGCACGTCCGTTTCTGGCAAACAAAAGGACAAATACTAAAATATGATCAAGCTTCACTGCATCGAAAAAGCACTGCGGAAAAGCCAGCGTGAACAGAAGAGCATTATATGATACGAAATGAACGCATGCACAGGCCAATTGTGCATCAAACAAATATAAGCATTTGCGACTGCTCAGGCCAAATATGCATCTTGGCACGTTCGTTTCAGGGAGACAAAAAGACAATTACCAAAAGATGATTAAGCTTCACTGCATTGAAAAAGCACTGCGGTAAAGCCGGCATGAGCAGAAGAGACCTACATGATACGAAATGAACGCATGCCCAGGCCACTTGTGCATCAAACAAATATAGGCATTTGCAACTGCTGAGGCCAAATATGCGTCTTGGCACGTCCGTTTCAGGGAGACAAAAAGAAAATTACCAAAGGATGATTAAGCTTCACTGCATCGCGATAGCACTGCGGTAAATCCAGCGTGAGCAGAAGAGCATTACATGATACGAAATAAACGCATGCACAGGCCACTTGTGCATCAAACTAAGATAAGCATTTGCGATGGCTCAGGCAAAATATGCATCTTGGCACGTCCGTTTCAGGCAAACAAAAGGACAAATACTTAAATTTGATGAAGCTTTACTGCATCGCAAAAGCACTGCGGTAATGCCAGCGTGAGCAGAAGAGCATTACATGATACGAAATGAACGCATGCACAGGCAACTTGTGCATCAAACAAATATAAGCATTTGCGACTGCTCAGGCCAAATATGCATCTTGACATGTCCGTTTCAGGGAGACAATAAAACAATTACCAAGCGATGATTAGGCTTCAATGCATTACGAAAGCACTGCAGTAAAGCAAGCGTGAGAACAAGGGCATTACTTAATACGAAATGAACGCATGCCCACGCCACCTGTGCATCAAACAAATATAAGCATTTGCGACTGCACAGGCCAAATATGCATCTTGGCACGTCCGTTTCTGGCAAACAAAAGGACAAATACTTAAATATGACCAATCTTCACTGCATTGCAAAAGCACTGCGGTAAAGCCAGCGTGAGCAGAAGAGCATTACAAGATATGAAATGAACGCATGCACAGGCCACTTTTGCATCAAACAAATATAAGCATTTGCGACTGCTCAGGCCAAATATGCATCTTGGCACATCCGTTTCAGGGAGACAAAAAGACAATTACCGAAAGATGATTAAGCTTCACTGCATCGCAAAATTCACTGCGGTAAAGCCACCGTGAACAGAAGAGCATTACATGGTACGAAATGAACGCATGCACAAGCCACTTGTGCATCAAACAAATATAAGCATTTTCCACTTTTCGGGCCAAATGTGCAACTTGGCACGTTCGTTTCAGGGAGACAAAACTACAATTACCAAAAGCTGATTAAGCTTCACTGGATCGAAAAAGCACTGCGGTAAAACCAGCGTGAGCAGAAGAGCATTACATGATACGAAATGAACGCATGCACAGGCCACTTGTGCATCAAACAAATATAAGCATTTGCGACTGCTCAGGCCAAATATGCATCTTGTCACGTCCGTTTCAGGCAAACAAAAGGACAAATACTAAAATATGATCAAGCTTCACTGCATCGAAAAAGCACTGTGGTAAAGCCAGCATGAGCAGAAGAGCACTACATGATACGAAATGAACTCATGCCCAGGCCACTTGTGCATCAAACAAATATAATCATTTGCGACTGCTCAGGCCAAATATGCATCTTGGCACGTCCGTTTCTGGCAAACAAAAGGACAAATACTTAAATTTGATGAAGCTTCACTGCAACGGAAAAGCACGGCGGTAATGCCAGCGTGAGCAGAAGAGCATTACATGATACGAAATGAACGCATGCACAGGCCACTTGTGCATCAATGAAATATAAGCATATGCGACTGCTCAGGCCAAATATGCATCTTGACATGTCTGTTTCAGGGAGACAAAAAAACAATTACCAAGAGATGATTAGGCTTCCCTGCATTGCGAAAGCACTGCAGTAAAGCAAGCGTGAGAACAAGAGCATTACTTAATAAGAAATGAACGCATGCCCACGCCACTTGTGCATCAAACAAATATAAGCATTTGCGACTGCACAGGCCAAATATGCATCTTGGCACGTCCGTTTTAGGGAGACAATAAGACAATTACCAAAAAATAATTAAGCTTCACTGGATCGAAAAAGCACTGCGGTAAAACCAGCATGAGCAGAAGAGCATTACATGATACGAAATGAATGCATGCACAGGCCACTTGTGCATCAAACAAATATAAGCATTTGCGACTGCTCAGGCCAAATATGCATCTTGGCACGTCCGTTTCAGGCAAACAAAAGGACAAATACCTAAATTTGATGAAGCTTTACTGCATCGCAAAAGCACTGCGGTAATGCCAGCGTGAGCAGAAGAGCATTACATAATACGAAATGAACGCATGCACAGGCCACTTGTGCATCAAACAAACATAAGCATTTGCGCCTGCTCAGACCATATATGCAACTTGGCACGTTCGTTTCAGGGAGACAAAAAGACCATTACCAAAAGCTGATTTAGCTTCACTGCATAGCCAAAGCACTGCGGTAAAACCAGCATGAGCAGAAGAGCATTACATGATACGAAATGAATGCATGCACAGGCCACTTGTGCATCAAACAAATATAAGCATTTGCGACTGCTCAGGCCAAATATGCATCTTGGCACGTCCGTTTCAGGCAAACAAAAGGACAAATACCTAAATTTGATGAAGCTTTACTGCATCGCAAAAGCACTGCGGTAATGCCAGCGTGAGCAGAAGAGCATTACATAATACGAAATGAACGCATGCACAGGCCACTTGTGCATCAAACAAACATAAGCATTTGCGCCTGCTCAGACCATATATGCATCTTAGCACGTCCAAGTTAGGGAGACAGTAAGACAATTACCAAAACATTATTAAGCTTCACTGGATCAAAAAAGCACTGCGGTAAAGCCAGCGTGAACAGAAGAGCATTATATGATACGAAATGAACGCATGCACAGGCCAATTGTGCATCAAACAAATATAAGCATTTGCGACTGCTCAGGCCAAATATGCAACTTGGCACGTTCGTTTCAGGGAGACAAAACGACAATTACCAAAAGCTGATTAAGCTTCACTGCATTGCCAAAGCACTGCGGTAAAACCAGCATGAGCAGAAGAGCATCACATGATACGAAATGAACACATGCACAGGCCACTTGTGCATCAAAGAAATATAAGCATTTGCGACTGCTCAAGCCAAATATGCATCTTGGCACGTCCGTTTCAGGCAAACAAAAGGACAAATACTTAAATTTGATGAAGCTTCACTGCAACGCAAAAGCACTGCGGTAATGCCAGCCTGAGCAGAAGAGCATTACATGATACGAATTGAACGCATGCACAGGCCACTTGTGCATCAATATAATATAAGCATTTGCGACTGCTCAGGCCAAATATGCATCTTGACATGTTCGTTTCAGGGAGACAAAAAAACAATTACCAAGAGATGATTAGGCTTCACTGCATTGCGAAAGCACTGCAGTAAAGCAAGCGTGAGAACAAGAGCATTACTTAATACGAAATGAACGCATGCCCACGCCACTTGTGCATCAAACAAATATAAGCATTTGCGACTGCACAGGCCAAATATGCAACTTGGCACGTTCGTTTCAGGGAGCCAAAAGACAATTACCAAAAGCTGATTTAGCTTCACTGCATAGCCAAAGCACTGCGGTAAAACTTGCACGAGCAGAAGAGCATTACATGATACAAAATGAATGCATGCACAGGCCACTTGTGCATCAAACAAATATAAGCATTTGCGACTGCTCAGGCCAAATATGCATCTTGGCATGTCCGTCTCAGACAAACGAAAAGACAAATACTAAAATATGATCAAGCTTCACTGCATCAAAAAAGCACTGCGGTAAAGCCAGCTTGAGCAGAAGAGCATTACATGTTACGAAATGAACGCATGCACAGGCCAATTGGGCATCAAACAAATATAAGCATTTGCGACTGCTCAGGCCAAATATGCATCTTGGCACGTCCGTTTCATGGAGACAAAAAGACAGCTACCAAAAGATAATTAAGCTTCACTGCATCGCGAAAGCACTGCGGTAAAGCCACTGTGAGCAGAAAAGCATTATATGATACCAAATGAACGCATGCTAAGGCCACTTGTGCAACAACAAATATAAGCATTTGCGACTGCTCAGGCCAAATATGCATCTTGGCATGTCCGTCTCAGACAAACGAAAAGACAAATACTAAAATATGATCAAGCTTCACTGCATCGAAAAAGCACTGCGGTAAAGCCAGCGTGAGCAGAAGAGCATTACATGATACGAAATGAACGCATGCACAGGCCACTTGGGCATCAATCAAATATAAGCATTTGCGACTGCTCAGGCCAAATATGCATCTTGGCACGTTCGCTTCAGGGAGACAAAAAGACAATTACCAAAAGATGATTAAGCTTCACTGCATCGAAAAAGCACTGCGGTAATGCCAGCATGAGCAGAAGAGACCTACATGATACGAAATGAACGCATGCCCAGGCCACTTGTGCATCAAACAAATATAGGCATTTGCAACTGCTGAGGCCAAATATGCGTCTTGGTACGTCCGTTTCAGGGAGACAAAAAGAAAATTACCAAAGGATGATTAAGCTTCACTGCATCGCGAAAGCACTGCGGTAAAACCAGAGTGAGCAGAAGAGCATTACATGATACGAAATGAACGCATGCACAGGCCACTTGTGCATCAAACAAATATAAGCATTTGCATCTGCTCAGGCCATATATGCATCTTGGCACGTCCAAGTTAGGGAGACAGTAAGACAATTACCAAAACATTATTAAGCTTCACTGGATCGAAAAAGCACTGCGGAAAAGCCAGCGTGAACAGAAGGGCAATATATGATACGAAATGAACGCATGCACAGGCCAATTGTGCATCAAACCAATATAAGCATTTGCGACTGCTCAGGCCAAATATGCAACTTGGCACGTTCGTTTCAGGGAGACAAAACGACAATTACCAAAAGCTGAATAAGCTTCACTGCATATCCAAAGCACTGCGGTAAAACCAGCATGAGCAGAAAGCATCACATGATACGAAATGAACGCATGCACAGGCCAATTGTGCATCAAACAAATATAAGCATTTGCGACTGCTCAGGCCAAATATGCAACTTGGCACGTTCGTTTCAGGGAGACAAAACAACAATTACCGAAAGCTGATTAAGCTTCACTGCATATCCAAAGCACTGCGGTAAAACCAGCATGAACAGAAAGCATTACATGATACGAAATGAACGCATGCACAGGCCACTTGTGCATCAAACAAATATAAGCATTTGCGACTGCTCAGGCCAAACATGCATCTTGGCACGTTCGTTTCAGGCAAACAAAAGGACAAATACTTAAATAAGATCAAGCTTCACTGCATCGCAAAAGCACTGCGGTAAAGCCAGTCTGAGCAGAAGAGCATGGCACGATACGAAATGAACGCATGCACAGGCCACTTGTGCATCAAACAAATATAAGCATTTGCGACTGCTCAGGCCAATTAAGCATCTTGGCACATCCGTTTCAGGGAGACAAAAAACAATTACCAAGAGATGATTAGGCTTCACTGCATTGCGAAAGCACTGCAGTAAAGCAAGCGTGAGAACAAGAGCATTACTTAATACGAAATGAACGCATGCCCACGCCACTTGTGCATCAAACAAATATAAGCATTTGCGACTGTTCGGGCCAAATGTGCAACTTGGCACATTCGTTTCAGGGAGACAAAACTACAATTACCAAAAGCTGATTAAGCTTCACTGGATCGAAAAAGCACTGCGGTAAAGCCAGCGTGAACAGTAGAGCATTACATGATACGAAATGAACGCACGCACAAGCCACTTGTGCATAAAATATAAGCATTTCCGACTGCTCAGGCCAAATATGCATCTTGGCACGTCCGTTTCATGGAGACAAAAAGACAATTACCAAAAGATGATTAAGCTTCACTGCATCGCGAAAGCACTGCGGTAAAGCCACGGTGAGCAGAAAAGCATTACATGATACCAAATGAACGCATGCTCAGGCCACTTGTGCATCAACAAATATAAGCATTTGCGACTGCTCAGGCCAAATATGCATCTTGGCACGTTCGTTTCAGGGAGACAAAAAGACAATTACCAAAAGATGATTAAGCTTCACTGCATTGAAAAAGCACTGCGGTAAAGCCGGCATGAGCAGAAGAGACCTACATGATACGAAATGAACGCATGCCCAGGCCACTTGTGTATCAAACAAATATAGGCATTTGGAACTGCTGAGGCCAAATATGCGTCTTGGCACGTCCGTTTCAGGGAGACAAAAAGAAAATTACCAAAGGATGATTAAGCTTCACTGCATCGCGATAGCACTGCGTTAAATCCAGCGTGAGCAGAAGAGCATTACATGATACGAAATAAACGCATGCACAGGCCACTTGTGCATCAAACTAAGATAAGCATTTGCGATGGCTCAGGCAAAATATGCATCTTGGCACGTCCGTTTCAGGCAAACAAAAGGACAAATACTTAAATTTGATGAAGCTTTACTGCATCGCAAAAGCACTGCGGTAATGCCAGCGTGAGCAGAAGAGCATTACATGATACGAAATGAACGCATGCACAGGCAACTTGTGCATCAAACAAATATAAGCATTTGCGACTGCTCAGGCCAAATATGCATCTTGACATGTCCGTTTCAGGGAGACAATAAAACAATTACCAAGAGATGATTAGGCTTCAATGCATTACGAAAGCACTGCAGTTAAGCAAGCGTGAGAACAAGGGCATTACTTAATACGAAATGAACGCATGCCCACGCCACTTGTGCATCAAACAAATATAAGCATTTGCGACTGTACAGGCCAAATATGCATCTTGGCACGTCCGTTTCTGGCAAAAAAAAGGACTAATACTTAAATATGACCAATCTTCACTGCATTGCAAAAGCACTGCGGTAAAGCCAGCGTGAGCAGAAGAGCATTACAAGATATGAAATGAACGCATGCACAGGCCACTTGTGCATCAAACAAATATAAGCATTTGCGACTGCTCAGGCCAAATATGCATCTTGGCACGTCCGTTTCTGGCAAAAAAAAGGACAAATACTTAAATATGACCAATCTTCACTGCATTGCAAAAGCACTGCGGTAAAGCCAGCGTGAACAGAAGAGCATTACATGGTACGAAATGAACGCATGCACAAGCCACTTGTGCATCAAACAAATATAAGCATTTTCCACTTTTCGGGCCAAATGTGCAACTTGGCACGTTCGTTTCAGGGAGACAAAACTACAATTACCAAAAGCTGATTAAGCTTCACTGGATCGAAAAAGCACTGCGCTAAAGCCAGCGTGAGCAGAAGAGCATTACATGATACGAAATGAACGCATGCACAGGCCACTTGTGCATCAAACAAATATAAGCATTTTCCACTTTTCGGGCCAAATGTGCAACTTGGCACGTTCGTTTCAGGGAGACAAAACTACAATTACCAAAAGCTGATTAAGCTTCACTGGATCGAAAAAGCACTGCGGTAAAGCCAGCGTGAGCAGAAGAGCATTACATGATACGAAATGAACGCATGCACAGGCCACTTGTGCATCAAACAAATATAAGCATTTGCGACTGCTCAGGCCAAATATGCATCTTGTCACGTCCGTTTCAGGCAAACAAAAGGACAAATACTAAAATATGATCAAGCTTCACTGCATCGAAAAAGCACTGTGGTAAAGCCAGCATGAGCAGAAGAGCACTACATGATACGAAATGAACTCATGCCCAGGCCACTTGTGCATCAAAAAAATATAATCATTTGCGACTGCTCAGGCCAAATATGCATCTTGGCACGTCCGTTTCTGGCAAACAAAAAGACAAATACTAAAATATGATCAAGCTTCACTGCATCGCAAAAGCACTGCGGTAAAGCCAGCATGAGCAGAAGAGCATTACATGATACGAAATGAATGCATGCACAGGGTATTTGTGCATCAAACAAATATAAGCATTTGCGATTGCTCAGGCCAAATATGCGTCTTGGCACGTCCGTTTCAGGGAGACAAAAAGAAAATTACCAAAGGATGATTAAGCTTCACTGCATCGCGATAGCACTGCGGTAAATCCAGCGTGAGCAGAAGAGCATTACATGATACGAAATAAACGCATGCACAGGCCACTTGTGCATCAAACTAAGATAAGCATTTGCGATGGCTCAGGCAAAATATGCATCTTGGCACGTCCGTTTCAGGCAAACAAAAGGACAAATACTTAAATTTGATGAAGCTTTACTGCATCGCAAAAGCACTGCGGTAATGCCAGCGTGAGCAGAAGAGCATTACATGATACGAAATGAACGCATGCACAGGCCACTTGTGCATCAATGAAATATAAGCATTTGCGACTGCTCAGGCCAAATATGCATCTTGACATGTCTGTTTCAGGGAGACAAAAAAACAATTACCAAGAGATGATTAGGCTTCCCTGCATTGCGAAAGCACTGCAGTAAAGCAAGCGTGAGAACAAGAGCATTACTTAATAAGAAATGAACGCATGCCCACGCCACTTGTGCCTAAAACAAATATAAGCATTTGCGACTGCACAGGCCAAATATGCATCTTGGCACGTCCGTTTTAGGGAGACAATAAGACAATTACCAAAAAATAATTAAGCTTCACTGGATCGAAAAAGCACTGCGGTAAAGCCAGCGTGAACAGAAGAGCGTTACATAATACGAAATGAACGCATGGACAGGCCACTTGTGCATCAAACTAAGATAAGCATTTGCGATGGCTCAGGCAAAATATGCATCTTGGCACGTCCGTTTCAGGCAAACAAAAGGACAAATACTTAAATTTGATGAAGCTTTACTGCATCGCAAAAGCACTGCGGTAATGCCAGCGTGAGCAGAAGAGCATTACATGATACGAAATGAACGCATGCACAGGCCACTTGTGCATCAATGAAATATAAGCATTTGCGACTGCTCAGGCCAAATATGCATCTTGACATGTCCGTTTCAGGGAGACAATAAAACAATTACCAAGAGATGATTAGGCTTCAATGCATTACGAAAGCACTGCAGTTAAGCAAGCGTGAGAACAAGGGCATTACTTAATACGAAATGAACGCATGCCCACGCCACTTGTGCATCAAACAAATATAAGCATTTGCGACTGCACAGGCCAAATATGCATCTTGGCACGTCCGTTTCTGGCAAACAAAAGGACAAATACTTAAATATGACCAATCTTCACTGCATTGCAAAAGCACTGCGGTAAAGCCAGCGTGAGCAGAAGAGCATTACAAGATATGAAATGAACGCATGCACAGGCCACTTGTGCATCAAACAAATATAAGCATTTGCGACTGCTCAGGCCAAATATGCATCTTGGCACGTCCGTTTCTGGCAAACAAAAGGACAAATACTTAAATATGACCAATCTTCACTGCATCGCAAAATTCACTGCGGTAAAGCCACCGTGAACAGAAGAGCATTACATGGTACGAAATGAACGCATGCACAAGCCACTTGTGCATCAAACAAATATAAGCATTTTCCACTTTTCGGGCCAAATGTGCAACTTGGCACGTTCGTTTCAGGGAGACAAAACTACAATTACCAAAAGCTGATTAAGCTTCACTGGATCGAAAAAGCACTGCGCTAAAGCCAGCGTGAGCAAAAGAGCATTACATGATACGAAATGAACGCATGCACAGGCCACTTGTGCATCAAACAAATATAAGCATTTTCCACTTTTCGGGCCAAATGTGCAACTTGGCACGTTCGTTTCAGGGAGACAAAACTACAATTACCAAAAGCTGATTAAGCTTCACTGGATCGAAAAAGCACTGCGGTAAAGCCAGCGTGAGCAGAAGAGCATTACATGATACGAAATGAACGCATGCACAGGCCACTTGTGCATCAAACAAATATAAGCATTTGCGACTGCTCAGGCCAAATATGCATCTTGTCACGTCCGTTTCAGGCAAACAAAAGGACAAATACTAAAATATGATCAAGCTTCACTGCATTGCCAAAGCACTGCGGTAAAACCAGCATGAGCAGAAGAGCATCACATGATACGAAATGAACACATGCACAGGCCACTTGTGCATCAAAGAAATATAAGCATTTGCGACTGCTCAGGCCAAATATGCATCTTGGCATGTCCGTCTCAGACAAACGAAAAGACAAATACTAAAATATGATCAAGCTTCACTGCATCAAAAAAGCACTGCGGTAAAGCCAGCTTGAGCAGAAGAGCATTACATGTTACGAAATGAACGCATGCACAGGCCAATTGGGCATCAAACAAATATAAGCATTTGCGACTGCTCAGGCCAAATATGCATCTTGGCACGTCCGTTTCATGGAGACAAAAAGACAGTTACCAAAAGATAATTAAGCTTCACTGCATCGCGAAAGCACTGCGGTCAAGCCACTGTGAGAAGAAAAGCATTATATGATACGAAATGAACGCATGCTAAGGCCACTTGTGCAACAACAAATATAAGCATTTGCGACTGCTCAGGCCAAATATGCATCTTGGCATGTCCGTCTCAGACAAACGAAAAGACAAATACTAAAATATGATCAAGCTTCACTGCATCGCGAAAGCACTGCGGTAAAGCCACGGTGAGCAGAAAAGCATTACATGATACCAAATGAACGCATGCTCAGGCCACTTGTGCATCAACAAATATAAGCATTTGCGACTGCTCAGGCCAAATATGCATCTTGGCACGTTCGTTTCAGGGAGACAAAAAGACAATTACCAAAAGATGATTAAGCTTCACTGCATTGAAAAAGCACTGCGGTAAAGCCGGCATGAGCAGAAGAGACCTACATGATACGAAATGAACGCATGCCCAGGCCACTTGTGTATCAAACAAATATAGGCATTTGGAACTGCTGAGGCCAAATATGCGTCTTGGCACGTCCGTTTCAGGGAGACAAAAAGAAAATTACCAAAGGATGATTAAGCTTCACTGCATCGCGATAGCACTGCGGTAAATCCAGCGTGAGCAGAAGAGCATTACATGATACGAAATAAACGCATGCACAGGCCACTTGTGCATCAAACTAAGATAAGCATTTGCGATGGCTCAGGCAAAATATGCATCTTGGCACGTCCGTTTCAGGCAAACAAAAGGACAAATACTTAAATTTGATGAAGCTTTACTGCATCGCAAAAGCACTGCGGTAATGCCAGCGTGAGCAGAAGAGCATTACATGATACGAAATGAACGCATGCACAGGCAACTTGTGCATCAAACAAATATAAGCATTTGCGACTGCTCAGGCCAAATATGCATCTTGACATGTCCGTTTCAGGGAGACAATAAAACAATTACCAAGAGATGATTAGGCTTCAATGCATTACGAAAGCACTGCAGTTAAGCAAGCGTGAGAACAAGGGCATTACTTAATACGAAATGAACGCATGCCCACGCCACTTGTGCATCAAACAAATATAAGCATTTGCGACTGTACAGGCCAAATATGCATCTTGGCACGTCCGTTTCTGGCAAAAAAAAGGACAAATACTTAAATATGACCAATCTTCACTGCATTGCAAAAGCACTGCGGTAAAGCCAGCGTGAGCAGAAGAGCATTACAAGATATGAAATGAACGCATGCACAGGCCACTTGTGCATCAAACAAATATAAGCATTTGCGACTGCTCAGGCCAAATATGCATCTTGGCACGTCCGTTTCTGGCAAAAAAAAGGACAAATACTTAAATATGACCAATCTTCACTGCATTGCAAAAGCACTGCGGTAAAGCCAGCGTGAACAGAAGAGCATTACATGGTACGAAATGAACGCATGTACAAGCCACTTGTGCATCAAACAAATATAAGCATTTTCCACTTTTCGGGCCAAATGTCCAACTTGGCACGTTCGTTTCAGGGAGACAAAACTACAATTACCAAAAGCTGATTAAGCTTCACTGGATCGAAAAAGCACTGCGCTAAAGCCAGCGTGAGCAGAAGAGCATTACATGATACGAAATGAACGCATGCACAGGCCACTTGTGCATCAAATATAAGCATTTCCGACTGCTCAGGCCAAATATGCATCTTGGCACGTCCGTTTCATGGAGACAAAAAGACAATTACCAAAAGATGATTAGGCTTCACTGCATCGCGAAAGCACTGCGGTAAAGCCACGGTGAGCAGAAAAGCATTACATGATACCAAATGAACGCATGCTCAGGCCACTTGTGTATCAAACAAATATAGGCATTTGCAACTGCTGAGGCCAAATATGCGTCTTGGCACGTCCGTTTCAGGGAGACAAAAAGAAAATTACCAAAGGATGATTAAGCTTCACTGCATCGCGATAGCACTGCGGTAAATCCAGCGTGAGCAGAAGAGCATTACATGATACGAAATAAACGAATGCACAGGCCACTTGTGCATCAAACTAAGATAAGCATTTGCGATGGCTCAGGCAAAATATGCATCTTGGCACGTCCGTTTCAGGCAAACAAAAGGACAAATACTTAAATATGACCAATCTTCACTGCATCGCAAAATTCACTGCGGTAAAGCCACCGTGAACAGAAGAGCATTACATGGTACGAAATGAACGCATGCACAAGCCACTTGTGCATCAAACAAATATAAGCATTTTCCACTTTTCGGGCCAAATGTGCAACTTGACATGTCCGTTTCAGGGAGACAATAAAACAATTACCAAGAGATGATTAGGCTTCAATGCATTACGAAAGCACTGCAGTTAAGCAAGCGTGAGAACAAGGGCATTGCATATTACGAAATGAACGCATGCCCACGCCACTTGTGCATCAAACAAATATAAGCATTTGCGACTGCACAGGCCAAATATGCATCTTGGCACGTCCGTTTCTGGCAAACAAAAGGACAAATACTTAAATATGACCAATCTTCACTGCATTGCAAAAGCACTGCGGTAAAGCCAGCGTGAGCAGAAGAGCATTACAAGATATGAAATGAACGCATGCACAGGCCACTTGTGCATCAAACAAATATAAGCATTTGCGACTGCTCAGGCCAAATATGCATCTTGGCACGTCCGTTTCTGGCAAACAAAAAGACAAATACTTAAATATGACCAATCTTCACTGCATCGCAAAATTCACTGCGGTAAAGCCACCGTGAACAGAAGAGCATTACATGGTACGAAATGAACGCATGCACAAGCCACTTGTGCATCAAACAAATATAAGCATTTTCCACTTTTCGGGCCAAATGTGCAACTTGGCACGTTCGTTTCAGGGAGACAAAACTACAATTACCAAAAGCTGATTAAGCTTCACTGGATCGAAAAAGCACTGCGCTAAAGCCAGCGTGAGCAGAAGAGCATTACATAATACGAAATGAACGCATGCACAGGCCACTTGTGCATCAAACAAATATAAGCATTTTCCACTTTTCGGGCCAAATGTGCAACTTGGCACGTTCGTTTCAGGGAGACAAAACTACAATTACCAGAAGCTGATTAAGCTTCACTGGATCGAAAAAGCACTGCGGTAAAGCCAGCGTGAGCAGAAGAGCATTACATGATACGAAATGAACGCATGCACAGGCCACTTGTGCATCAAACAAATATAAGCATTTGCGACTGCTCAGGCCAAATATGCATCTTGGCACGTCCGTTTCTGGCAAACAAAAAGACAAATACTAAAATATGATCAAGCTTCACTGCATCGCAAAAGCACTGCGGTAAAGCCAGCATGAGCAGAAGAGCATTACATGATACGAAATGAATGCATGCACAGGGTATTTGTGCATCAAACAAATATAAGCATTTGCGATTGCTCAGGCCAAATATGCATCTTGGCATATCCGTTTCAGGCAAACAAAAGGACAAATACTTAAATATGATCAAGCTTCACTGCATCGCAAAAGCACTGCGGTAAAGCCAGCATGAGCAGAAGAGCATTACATGATACAAAATGAATGCATGCACAGGCCACTTGTGCATCAAACAAATATAAGCATTTGCGACTGCTCAGGCCAAATATGCATCTTGGCACGTCCGTTTCAGAGAGAGAAAAAGACAATTACCAAAAGATGATCAAGCTTCACTGCATCGAAAAAGCACTGCGGTAAAGCCAGCGTGAGCAGAAGAGCATTACATGATACGAAATGAACGCATGCCCAGGCCACTTGCGCATCAAAGAAAGGCATTTGCGGCTGCTCAGGCCAAATATGCATCTTGGCATATCCGTTTCAGGCAAACAAAAGGACAAATACTTAAATATGATCAAGCTTCACTGCATCGCAAAAGCACTGCGGTAAAGCCAGCATGAGCAGAAGAGCATTACATGATACGAAATGAATGCATGCACAGGCCACTTGTGCATGAAACAAATATAAGCATTTGCGACTGCTCAGGCCAAATATGCATCTTGGCACGTCCGTTTCAGAGAGAGAAAAAGACAATTACCAAAAGATGATCAAGCTTCACTGCATCGAAAAAGCACTGCGGTAAAGCCAGCGTGAGCAGAAGAGCATTACATGATACGAAATGAACGCATGCCCAGGCCACTTGCGCATCAAAGAAAGGCATTTGCGACTGCTCAGGCCAAATACGCATCTTGGCACGTCCGTTTCTGGCAAACAAAAGGACAAATACTTAAATATGATCAAGCTTCACTGCATCGCAAAAGCACTGCGGTAAAGCCAGCATGAGCAGAAGAGCATTACATGATACGAAATGAATGCATGCACAGGCCACTTGTGCATCAAACAAATATAAGCATTTGCGACTGCTCAGGCCAAATATGCATCTTGGCACGTCCGTTTCAGAGAGAGAAAAAGACAATTACCAAAAGATGATCAAGCTTCACTGCATCGAAAAAGCACTGCGGTAAAGCCAGCGTGAGCAGAAGAGCATTACATGATACGAAATGAACGCATGCCCAGGCCACTTGCGCATCAAAGAAAGGCATTTGCGACTGCTCAGGCCAAATACGCATCTTGGCACGTCCGTTTCTGGCAAACAAAAGGACAAATGCTAAAATATGATCAAGCTTCACTCCATCGAAAAAGTACTGCGGTAAAGCCAGCTTGAGCAAATAGTATTACATGATACGAAATGAACGCATGCACAGGCCACTTGTGCATCAAACAAATATAAGCATATGCGACTGCTCAGGCTAAATATGCATCTTGGCACGTCCGTTTCATTGAGACAAAAAGACAATAACCAAAAGGTGATTAAGCTTCACTGCATCGGGAAAGCACTGCGGTAAAGCCACCGTGAGCAGAAAAGCATTACATGATACGAAATAAACGCATGCACAGGCCACTTTTGCATCAAACAAATATAAGCATTTGCGACTGCTCAGGCCAAATATGCATCTTCGCACGTCCGTTTCGGGCAAACAAAAGGACAAATACTTAAATATGATCATGCTTCACTGCATCGCAAAAGCACTGCGGTAAAGCCAGCGTGAGCAGAAGAGCATTACATGATATGAAATTAACGCATGCACAGGCCACTTGTGCATCAAACAAATATAAGCATTTGCGACTGCTCAGGCCAATACGCATCTTGGCACGTCCGTTTCTGGCAAACAAAAGGACAAATACTAAAATATGATCAAGCTTCACTGCATCGAAAAACTACTGCGGTAAAGCCAGCTTGAGCAAATAGTATTACATCATACGAAATGAACGCATGCACAGGCCACTTTTGCATCAAACAAATATAAGCTTTCGCGACTGCTCAGGCTAAATATGCATCTTGGCACGTCCGTTTCATTGAGACAAAAAGACAATAACCAAAAGGTGATTAAGCTTCACTGCATCGGGAAAGCACTGCGGTAAAGCCACCGTGAGCAGAAAAGCATTACATGATACGAAATGAACGCATGCACAGGGTACTTGTGCATCAAACAAATATAAGCGTTTGCGATTGCTCAGGCCAAATATGCATCTTGGAATGTCCGTTTCAGGCAAACAAAAGGACAAATACTTAAATATGATCAAGCTTCACTGCCTCGCAAAAGCACTGCGGTAAAGCCAGCATGAGCAGAAGAGCATTACATGATATTAAATGAACGCATGCACAGGCCACTTGTGCATCAAACAAATATAAGCATTTGCGACTGCTCAGGCCAAATATGCATCTTGGCACGTGCGTTTCAGAGAGAGCAAAAAACAATTACCAAAAGATGATTAAGCTTCACTGCATCACGCAAGCACTGCGGTAAAGCGAGCATGAGCAGAAGAGCAATACATGATAGGAAATGAACGCATGCACAGGCCATTTGTGCATCAAACAAATATAAGCATTTGCGACTGCTCAGGCCAAATATGCATCTTGGCACGTCCGTTTCAGAAAACAAAAGGACAAATACTTAAATATGATTAAGCTTCACTGCATCGCAAAAGCACTGCGGTAAAGCCAGCGTGAGCAGAAGAGCAAGTTATGATACGAAGTGAACGCATGCACAGGCCACTTGTGCATCAAACAAATATAAGCATTTGCGACTGCTCAGGCCAAATATGCATCTTGGCACGTCCGTTTCAGGAAGACAAAAAGACAATTACCAAAAGATGACTATGCTTCACTGCATCGCGAAAGCACTGCGGTAAAGCCAGCGTGAGCAGAAGAGCATTACATGATACGAAATGAACGCATGCACAGACCTATTGTGCATCAAACAAATATAAGCATTTGCGACTGCACAGGCCAAATATGCATCTTGGCACGTCCGTTTTAGGGAGACAAAACGACAATTACCTAAAGCTGATTAAGCTTCACTGCATAGCCAAAGCACTGCGGTAAAACCAGCATGAGCAGAAGAGCATTACATGATACGAAATGAATGCAAGCACAGGCCACTTGTGCATCAAACATATAAGCATTTGCGACTGCTCAGGCCAAATATGTATCTTGGCATGTCCGTCTCAGACAAACAAAAAGACAAATACTAAAATATGATCAAGCTTTATTGCATCAAAAAAGCACTGCGGTAAAGCCATCGTGAGCAGAAGAGCATTACATGATACGAAAGAACGCATGCACAGGACACTTAGGCATCAAACAAATATAAGCATTTGCGACTGCTCAGGCCAAATATGCATCTTGGCACGTCCGTTTCAGAGAGAGAAAAAGACAATTACCAAAAGATGATCAAGCTTCACTGTATCGAAAAAGCACTGCGGTAAAGCCAGCGTGAGCAGAAGAGCATTACATGATACGAAATGAACGCATGCCCAGGCCACTTGCGCATCAAAGAAAGGCATTTGCGGCTACTCAAGCCAAATATGCATCTTGGCACGTCCATTTCACGAAAACAAAAGGACAAATACCTAAATATGATCAAGCTTCACTGCCTCGCAAAAGCACTGCGGTAAAGTCAGCTTGAGCAAATAGCATTACATGATACGAAATGAACGCATGCACAGGCCACTTGTGCATCAAACAAATATAAGCATATGCGACTGCTCAGGCTAAATATGCATCTTGGCACGTCCGTTTCATGGAGACAAAAAGACAATAACCAAAAGGTGATTAAGCTTCACTGCATCGCGAAAGCACTGCGGTAAAGCCACCATGAGCAGAAAAGCATTACATGATACGAAATTAACGCATGCACAGGCCACTTTTGCATCAAACAAATATAAGCATTTGCGACTGCTCAGGCCAAATATGCATCTTCGCACGTCCGTTTCGGGCAAACAAAAGGACAAATACTTAAATATGATCATGCTTCACTGCATCGCAAAAGCACGGCGGTAAAGCCAGCGTGAGCAGAAGAGCATTACATGTTACGAAATGAACGCATGCACAGGGTACTTGTGCATCAAACAAATATAAGCATTTGCGATTGCTCAGGCCAAATATGCATCTTGGCATGTCCGTTTCAGGCAAACAAAAGGACAAATACTTAAATATGATCAAGCTTCACTGCCTCGCAAAAGCACTGCGGTAAAGCCAGCATGAGCAGAAGAGCATTACATGATATGAAGTGAACACATGCACAGGCCACTTGTGCATCAAACAAATATAAGCATTTGCGACTGCTCAGGCCAAATATGCACCTTGGCACGTCCGTTTCAGGGAGATAAAAAGACAATTACCAAAAGATGACTATGCTTCACTGCATCGCGAAAGCACTGCGGTAAAGCCTGCGTGAGCAAAAGAGCATTACATGATACGAAATGAACGCATGCACAGACCACTTGTGCATCAAACAAATATAAGCATTTGCGACTGCACAGGCCAATTATGCATCTTGGCACGTCCGTTTTAGGGAGACAAAACGACAATTACCTAAAGCTGATTAAGCTTCACTGCATAGCCAAAGCACTGCGGTAAAACCAGCATGAGCAGAAGAGCATTACATGATACGAAATGAATGCAAGCACAGGCCACTTGTGCATCAAACATATAAGCATTTGCGACTGCTCAGGCCAAATATGCATCTTGGCATGTCCGTCTCAGACAAACGAAAGGACAAATACTAAAATATGATCAAGCTTCATTGCATCAAAAAAGCACTGCGGTAAAGACAGCGTGAGCAGAAGAGCATTACATGATATGAAATGAACGCATGCACAGGACACTTGGGCATCAAACAAATATAAGCATTTGCGACTGCTCAGACCAAATATGCATCTTGGCACGTCCGTTTCATGGAGACAAAAAGACAATTACCAAAAGATGATTAAGCTTCACTGCATCGCGAAAGCACTGCGGTAAAGCCACTGTGAGCAGAAAAGCATTACATGATACGAATTGAACGCATGCACAGGCCACTTGTGCATCAAACAAATATAAGCATTTGCGACTGCTCAGGCCAAGTATGCATCTTGGCACGTTCATTTCAGGAAGACAAAAAGACACTTACCAAAAGATGATTAAGCTTCACTGCATCGAAAAAGCACTGCGGTAAAGCCAGCATGAGCAGAAGAGACCTACATGATACGAAATGAACGCATGCCCAGGCCACTTGTGCATCAAACATATATAGGCATTTGCGACTGCTCAGGCCAATATATGCACCTTGGCACGTCCGTTTCAGGGAAACAAAAAGAAAATTACCAAAAGTTGATTAAGCTTCACTGCATCGCGAAAGCACAGCGGTAAAACCAGCGTGAGCAGAAGAGCATTACATGATACGAAATGAACGCATGCACAGGCCACTTGTGCATCAAATAAAGATAAGCATTTGCGAAGGCTCAGGCAAAATATGCATCTTCGCACGTCCGTTTCAGGCAAACAAAAGGACAAATACTTAAATATGATCAAGCTTCACTGCCTCGCAAAAGCACTGCGGTAAAGCCAGCATGAGCGGAAGAGCATTACATGATATGAAGTGAACACATGCACAGGCCACTTGTGCATCAAACAAATATAAGCATTTGCGACTGCTCAGGCCAAATATGCACCTTGGCACGTCCGTTTCAGGGAGACAAAAAGACAATTACCAAAAGATGACTATGCTTCACTGCATCCGGAAAGCACTGCGGTAAAGCCACCGTGAGCAGAAAAGCATTACATGATACGAAATAAACGCACGCACAGGCCACTTTTGCATCAAACAAATATAAGCACTTGCGACTGCTCAGGCAAAATATGCATCTTCGCACGTCCGTTTCGGGCAAACAAAAGGACAAATACTTAAATATGATCATGCTTCACTGCATCGCAAAAGCACTGCGGTAAACCAGCGTGAGCAGAAGAGCATTACATGATATGAAATGAACGCATGCACAGGCCACTTGTGCATCAAACAAATATAAGCATTTGCGACTGCTCAGGCCAAATACGCATCTTGGCACGTCCGTTTCTGGCAAACAAAAGGACAAATACTAAAATATGATCAAGCTTTACTGCATCGAAAAAGTACTGCGGTAAAGCCAGCTTGAGCAAATAGTATTACATGATACGAAATGAACGCATGCACAGGCCACTTGTGCATCAAACAAATATAAGCATATGCGACTGCTCAGGCTAAATATGCATCTTGGCACGTCCGTTTCATTGAGACAAAAAGACAATAACCAAAAGGTGATTAAGCTTCACTGCATCGGGAAAGCACTGCGGTAAAGCCACCGTGAGCAGAAAAGCATTACATGATACGAAATGAACGCATGCACAGGGTACTTGTGCATCAAACAAATATAAGCATTTGCGATTGCTCTGGCCAAATATGCATCTTGGCATGTCCGTTTCAGGCAAACAAAAGGACAAATACTTAAATATGATCAAGCTTCACTGCCTCGCAAAAGCACTGCGGTAAAGCCAGCATGAGCAGAAGAGCATTACATGATATTAAATGAACGCATGCACTGGCCACTTGTGCATCAAACAAATATAAGCATTTGCGACTGCTCAGGCCAAATATGCATCTTGGCACGTTCATTTCAGGAAGACAAAAAGACACTTACCAAAAGATGATTAAGCTTCACTGCATCGAAAAAGCACTGCGGTAAAGCCAGCATGAGCAGAAGAGACCTACATGATACGAAATGAACGCATGCCCAGGCCACTTGTGCATCAAACATATATAGGCATTTGCGACTGCTCAGGCCAAATATGCACCTTGGCACGTTCGTTTCAGGGAGACAAAACGACAATTACCAAAAGCTGAATAAGCTTCACTGCATATCCAAAGCACTGCGGTAAAACCAGCATGAGCAGAAAGCATCACATGATACGAAATGAACGCATGCACAGGCCAATTGTGCATCAAACAAATATAAGCATTTGCGACTGCTCAGGCCAATTATGCAACTTGGCACGTTCGTTTCAGGGAGACAAAACGACAATTACCGAAAGCTGATTAAGCTTCACTGCATATCCAAAGCACTGCGGTAAAACCAGCATGAGCAGAAAGCATTACATGATACGAAATGAACGCATGCACAGGCCACTTGTGCATCAAACAATTATAAGCATTTGCGACTGCTCAGGCCAAATATGCATCTTGGCATTTTCGTTTCAGGGAAACAAAAGGACAAATACTTAAATAAGATCAAGCTTCACTGCATCGCAAAAGCACTGCGGTAAAGCCAGTCTGAGCAGAAGAGCATGGCATGATACGAAATGAACGCATGCACAGGCCACTTGTGCATCAAACAAATATAAGCATTTGCGACTGCTCAGGCCAAATAGGCATCTTGGCACATCCGTTTCAGGGAGACAAAAAAACAATTACCAAGAGATTATTAGGCTTCACTGCATTGCGAAAGCACTGCAGTAAAGCAAGCGTGAGAACAAGAGCATTACTTAATAAGAAATGAACGCATGCCCACGCCACTTGTGCATTAAACAAATATAAGCATTTGCGACTGCACAGGCCAAATATGCATCTTGGCACGTCCGTTTTAGGGAGACAATAAGACAATTACCAAAAGCTGATTTAGCTTCACTGCATAGCCAAAGCACTGCGGTAAAACCAGCATGAGCAGAAGAGCATTACTTGATACGAATTGAATGCATGCACAGGCCACTTGTGCATCAAATAAATATAAGCATTTGCGACTGCTCAGGCCAAATATGCATCTTGGCACGTCTGTTTCAGGCAAACAAAAGGACAAATACCTAAATTTGATGAAGCTTTACTGCATCGCAAAAGCACTGCGGTAATGCCAGCGTGAGCAGAAGAGCATTACATGATACGAAATGAACGCATGCACAGGCCACTTGTGCATTAAACAAATGTAAGCATTTGCGCCTGCTCAGACCATATATGCATCTTGGCACGTCCAAGTTAGGGAGACAGTAAGACAATTACCAAAACAATTATAAGCTTCACTGGATCGAAAAAGCACTGCGGTAAAGCCAGCGTGAACTGAAGAGCATTATATGATACGAAATGAACGCATGCACAGGCCAATTGTGCATCAAACAAATATAAGCATTTGCGACTGCTCAGGCCAAATATGCAACTTGGCACGTTCGTTTCAGAGAGTCAAAACGACAATTACCAAAAGCTGATTAAGCTTCACTGCATCGCCAAAGCACTGCGGTAAAACCAGCATGCGCAGAAGAGCATTACATGATACGAAATGAACGCATACACAGGCCACTTGTGCATCAAACAAATATAAGCATTTGCGACTGCTCAGGCCAAATATGCACCTTGGCACGTTCGTTTCAGGCAAACAAAAGGACAAATACTTAAATAAGATCAAGCTTCACTGCATCGCCAAAGCACTGCGGTAAAACCAGCATGAGCAGAACAGCATTACATGATACGAAATGAACGCATGCACAGGCCACTTGTGCATCAAACAAATATAAGCATTTGCGACAGCTCAAGCCAAATATGCATCTTGGCACGTCCGTTTCAGGCAAACAAAAGGACAGATACTTAAATTTGATGACGCTTCACTGCAACGCAAAAGCACGGCGGTAATGCCAGCGTGAGCAGAAGAGCATTACATGATACGAAATGAACGCATGCACAGGCCACTTGTGCATCAATCAAATATAAGCATTTGCGACTGCTCAGGCCAAATATGCATCTTGACATGTCTGTTTCAGGGAGACAAAAAAACAATTACCAAGAGATGATTAGGCTTCCCTGCATTGCGAAAGCACTGCAGTAAAGCAAGCGTGAGAACAAGAGCATTACTTAATAAGAAATGAACGCATGCCCACGCCACTTGTGCATCAAACAAATATAAGCATTTGCGACTGCACAGGCCAAATATGCATCTTGGCACGTCCGTTTTAGGGAGACAATAAGACAATTACCAAAAAATAATTAAGCTTCACTGGATCGAAAAAGCACTGCGGTAAAGCCAGCGTGAACAGAAGAGCGTTACATAATACGAAATGAACGCATGGACAGGCCACTTGTGCATCAAACAAATATAAACATTCGCGACTGCTCAGGCCAAATATGCAACTTGGCACGTTCGTTTCAGGGAGACAAAAAGACAATTACCAAAAGCTGATTTAGCTTCACTGCATAGCCAAAGCACTGCGGTAAAACCAGCATGAGCAGAAGAGCATTACATGATACGAAATGAATGCATGCACAGGCCACTTGTGCATCAAACAAATATAAGCATTTGCGACTGCTCAGGCCAAATATGCATCTTGGCACGTCCGTTTCAGGCAAACAAAAGGACAAATACCTAAATTTGATGAAGCTTTACTGCATCGCAAAAGCACTGCGGTAATGCCAGCGTGAGCAGAAGAGCATTACATAATACGAAATGAACGCATGCACAGGCCACTTGTGCATCAAACAAACATAAGCATTTGCGCCTGCTCAGACCATATATGCATCTTAGCACGTCCAAGTTAGGGAGACAGTAAGACAATTACCAAAACATTATTAAGCTTCACTGGATCAAAAAAGCACTGCGGTAAAGCCAGCGTGAACAGAAGAGCATTATATGATACGAAATGAACGCATGCACAGGCCAATTGTGCATCAAACAAATATAAGCATTTGCGACTGCTCAGGCCAAATATGCAACTTGGCACGTTCGTTTCAGGGAGACAAAACGACAATTACCAAAAGCTGATTAAGCTTCACTGCATTGCCAAAGCACTGCGGTAAAACCAGCATGAGCAGAAGAGCATCACATGATACGAAATGAACACATGCACAGGCCACTTGTGCATCAAAGAAATATAAGCATTTGCGACTGCTCAAGCCAAATATGCATCTTGGCACGTCCGTTTCAGGCAAACAAAAGGACAAATACTTAAATTTGATGAAGCTTCACTGCAACGCAAAAGCACTGCGGTAATGCCAGCGTGAGCAGAAGAGCATTACATGATACGAATTGAACGCATGCACAGGCCACTTGTGCATCAATCAAATATAAGCATTTGCGACTGCTCAGGCCAAATATGCATCTTGACATGTTCGTTTCAGGGAGACAAAAAAACAATTACCAAAAGATGATTAGGCTTCACTGCATTGCGAAAGCACTGCAGTAAAGCAAGCGTGATAACAAGAGCATTACTTAATACGAAATGAACGCATGCCCACGCCACTTGTGCATCAAACAAATATAAGCATTTGCGACTGCACAGGCCAAATATGCAACTTGGTACGTTCGTTTCAGGGAGCCAAAAGACAATTACCAAAAGGTGATTTAGCTTCACTGCATAGCCAAAGCACTGCGGTAAAACTTGCACGAGCAGAAGAGCATTACATGATACAAAATGAATGCATGCACAGGCCACTTGTGCATCAAACAAATATAAGCATTTGCGACTGCTCAGGCCAAATATGCATCTTGGCATGTCCGTCTCAGACAAACGAAAAGACAAATACTAAAATATGATCAAGCTTCACTGCATCAAAAAAGCACTGCGGTAAAGCCAGCGTGAGCAGAAGAGCATTACATGTTACGAAATGAACGCATGCACAGGCCAATTGGGCATCAAACAAATATAAGCATTTGCGACTGCTCAGGCCAAATATGCATCTTGGCACGTCCGTTTCATGGAGACAAAAAGACAGTTACTAAAAGATAATTAAGCTTCACTGCATCGCGAAAGCACTGCGGTAAAGCCACTGTAAGCAGAAAAGCATTATATGATACGAAATGAACGCATGCTAAGGCCACTTGTGCAACAACAAATATAAGCATTTGCGACTGCTCAGGCCAAATATGCATCTTGGCATGTCCGTCTCAGACAAACGAAAAGACAAATACTAAAATATGATCAAGCTTCACTGCATCGAAAAAGCACTGCGGTAAAGCCAGCGTGAGCAGAAGAGCATTACATGATACGAAATGAACGCATGCACAGGCCACTTGGGCATCAAACAAATATAAGCATTTGCGACTGCTCAGGCCAAATATGCATCTTGGCACGTTCGCTTCAGGGAGACAAAAAGACAATTACCAAAAGATGATTAAGCTTCACTGCATCGAAAAAGCACTGCGGTAATGCCAGCATGAGCAGAAGAGACCTACATGATACGAAATGAACGCATGCCCAGGCCACTTGTGCATCAAACAAATATAGGCATTTGCAACTGCTGAGGCCAAATATGCGTCTTGGTACGTCCGTTTCAGGGAGACAAAAAGAAAATTACCAAAGGATGATTAAGCTTCACTGCATCGCGAAAGCACTGCGGTAAAACCAGCGTGAGCAGAAGAGCATTACATGATACGAAATGAACGCATGCACAGGCCACTTGTGCATCAAACAAATATAAGCATTTGCATCTGCTCAGGCCATATATGCATCTTGGCACGTCCGTTTCATGGAGACAAAAAGACAATTACCAAAAGATGATTAAGCTTCACTGCATCGCGAAAGCACTGCGGTAAAGCCACGGTGAGCAGAAAAGCATTACATGATACCAAATGAACGCATGCTCAGGCCACTTGTGCATCAACAAATATAAGCATTTGCGACTGCTCAGGCCAAATATGCATCTTGGCACGTTCGTTTCAGGGAGACAAAAAGACAATTACCAAAAGATGATTAAGCTTCACTGCATTGAAAAAGCACTGCGGTAAAGCCGGCATGAGCAGAAGAGACCTACATGATACGAAATGAACGCATGCCCAGGCCACTTGTGCATCAAACAAATATAGGCATTTGCAACTGCTGAGGCCAAATATGCGTCTTGGCACGTCCGTTTCAGGGAGACAAAAAGAAAATTACCAAAGGATGATTAAGCTTCACTGCATCGCGATAGCACTGCGGTAAATCCAGCGTGAGCAGAAGAGCATTACATGATACGAAATAAACGCATGCTTAGGCCACTTGTGCATCAAACTAAGATAAGCATTTGCGATGGCTCAGGCAAAATATGCATCTTGGCACGTCCGTTTCAGGCAAACAAAAGGACAAATACTTAAATTTGATGAAGCTTTACTGCATCGCAAAAGCACTGCGGTAATGCCAGCGTGAGCAGAAGAGCATTACATGATACGAAATGAACGCATGCACAGGCAACTTGTGCATCAAACAAATATAAGCATTTGCGACTGCTCAGGCCAAATATGCATCTTGACATGTCCGTTTCAGGGAGACAATAAAACAATTACCAAGAGATGATTAGGCTTCAATGCATTACGGAAGCACTGCAGTAAATCAAGCGTGAGAACAAGGGCATTACTTAATACGAAATGAACGCATGCCCACGCCACTTGTGCATCAAACAAATATAAGCATTTGCGACTGCACAGGCCAAATATGCATCTTGGCACGTCCGTTTCTGGCAAACAAAAGGACAAATACTTAAATATGACCAATCTTCACTGCATCGCAAAAGCACTGCGGTAAAGCCAGCGTGAGCAGAAGAGCATTACAAGATATGAAATGAACGCATGCACAGGGTATTTGTGCATCAAACAAATATAAGCATTTGCGACTGCTCAGGCCAAATATGCATCTTGGCACGTCCGTTTCAGGCAAACAAAAGGACAAATACCTAAATTTGATGAAGCTTTACTGCAACGCAAAAGCACTGCGGTAATGCCAGCGTGAGCAGAAGAGCATTACATAATACGAAATGAACGCATGCACAGGCCACTTGTGCATCAAACAAACATAAGCATTTGCGCCTGCTCAGACCATATATGCATCTTAGCACGTCCAAGTTAGGGAGACAGTAAGACAATTACCAAAACATTATTAAGCTTCACTGGATCAAAAAAGCACTGCGGTAAAGCCAGCGTGAACAGAAGAGCATTATATGATACGAAATGAACGCATGCACAGGCCAATTGTGCATCAAACAAATATAAGCATTTACGACTGCTCAGGCCAAATATGCAACTTGGCACGTTCGTTTCAGGGAGACAAAACGACAATTACCAAAAGCTGATTAATCTTCACTGCATTGCCAAAGCACTGCGGTAAAACCAGCATGAGCAGAAGAGCATCACATGATACGAAATGAACACATGCACAGGCCACTTGTGCATCAAAGAAATATAAGCATTTGCGACTGCTCAAGCCAAATATGCATCTTGGCACGTCCGTTTCAGGCAAACAAAAGGACAAATACTTAAATTTGATGAAGCTTCACTGCAACGCAAAAGCACTGCGGTAATGCCAGCGTGAGCAGAAGAGCATTACATGATACGAATTGAACGCATGCACAGGCCACTTGTGCATCAATCAAATATAAGCATTTGCGACTGCTCAGGCCAAATATGCATCTTGACATGTTCGTTTCAGGGAGACAAAAAAACAATTACCAAGAGATGATTAGGCTTCACTGCATTGCGAAAGCACTGCAGTAAAGCAAGCGTGAGAACAAGAGCATTACTTAATACGAATTGAACGCATGCCCACGCCACATGTGCATCAAACAAATATAAGCATTTGCGACTGCACAGGCCAAATATGCAACTTGGCACGTTCGTTTCAGGGAGCCAAAAGACAATTACCAAAAGCTGATTTAGCTTCACTGCATAGCCAAAGCACGGCGGTAAAACTTGCACGAGCAGAAGAGCCTTACATGATACAAAATGAATGCATGCACAGGCCACTTGTGCATCAAACAAATATAAGCATTTGCGACTGCTCAGGCCAAATATGCATCCTGGCATGTCCGTCTCAGACAAACGAAAAGACAAATACTAAAATATGATCAAGCTTCACTGCATCAAAAAAGCACTGCGGTAAAGCCAACGTGAGCAGAAGAGCATTACATGTTACGAAATGAACGCATGCACAGGCCAATTGGGCATCAAACAAATATAAGCATTTGCGACTGCTCAGGCCAAATATGCATCTTGGCACGTCCGTTTCATGGAGACAAAAAGACAGTTACCAAAAGATAATTAAGCTTCACTGCTTCGCGAAAGCACTGCGGTAAAGCCACTGTGAGCAGAAAAGCATTATATGATACAAAATGAACGCATGCTAAGGCCACTTGTGCAACAACAAATATAAGCATTTGCGACTGCTCAGGCCAAATATGCATCTTGGCATGTCCGTCTCAGACAAACGAAAAGACAAATACTAAAATATGATCAAGCTTCACTGCATCGAAAAAGCACTGCGCTAAAGCCAGCGTGAGCAGAAGAGCATTACATGATACGAAATGAACGCATGCACAGGCCAGTTGGGCATCAAACAAATATAAGCATTTGCGACTGCTCAGGCCAAATATGCATCTTGGCACGTTCGCTTCAGGGAGACAAAAAGACAATTACCAAAAGATGATTAAGCTTCACTGCATCGAAAAAGCACTGCGGTAATGCCAGCATGAGCAGAAGAGACCTACATGATACGAAATGAACGCATGTCCAGGCCACTTGTGCATCAAACAAATATAGGCATTTGCAACTGCTGAGGCCAAATATGCGTCTTGGTACGTCCATTTCAGGGAGACAAAAAGAAAATTACCAAAGGATGATTAAGCTTCACTGCATCGCGAAAGCACTTCGGTAAAACCAGCGTGAGCAGAAGAGCATTACATGATACGAAATGAACGCATGCACAGGCCACTTGTGCATCAAACAAATATAAGCATTTGCATCTGCTCAGGCCATATATGCATCTTGGCACGTCCAAGTTAGGGAGACAGTAAGACAATTACCAAAACATTATTAAGCTTCACTGGATCGAAAAAGCACTGCGGAAAAGCCAGCGTGAACAGAAGAGCAATATATGATACGAAATGAACGCATGCACAGGCCAATTGTGCATCAAACAAATATAAGCATTTGCGACTGCTCAGGCCAAATATGCAACTTGGCACGTTCGTTTCAGGGAGACAAAACGACAATTACCAAAAGCTGATTAAGCTTCACTGCATATCCAAAGCACTGCGGTAAAACCAGCATGAGCAGAAAGCATTACATGATACGAAATGAACGCATGCACAGGCCACTTGTGCATCAAACAAATATAAGCATTTGCGACTGCTCAGGCCAAACATGCATCTTGGCACGTTCGTTTCAGGCAAACAAAAGGACAAATACTTAAATAAGATCAAGCTTCACTGCATCGCAAAAGCACTGCGGTAAAGCCAGTCTGAGCAGGAGAGCATGGCACGATATGAAATGAACGCATGCACAGGCCACTTGTGCATCAAACAAATATAAGCATTTGCGACTGCTAAGGCCAATTAAGCATCTTGGCACATCCGTTTCAGGGAGACAAAAAACAATTACCAAGAGATGATTAGGCTTCACTGCATTGCGAAAGCACTGCAGTAAAGCAAGCGTGAGAACAAGAGCATTACTTAATACGAAATGAACGCATGCCCACGCCACTTGTGCATCAAACAAATATAAGCATTTGCGACTGTTCGGGCCAAATGTGAAACTTGGCACATTCGTTTCAGGGAGACAAAACTACAATTACCAAAAGCTGATTAAGCTTCACTGGATCGAAAAAGCACTGCGGTAAAGCCAGCGTGAACAGTAGAGCATTACATGATACGAAATGAACGCACGCACAAGCCACTTGTGCATCAAATATAAGCATTTCCGACTGCTCAGGCCAAATATGCATCTTGGCACGTCCGTTTCATGGAGACAAAAAGACAATTACCAAAAGATGATTAAGCTTCACTGCATCGCGAAAGCACTGCGGTAAAGCCACGGTGAGCAGAAAAGCATTACATGATACCAAATGAACGCATGCTCAGGCCACTTGTGCATCAACAAATATAAGCATTTGCGACTGCTCAGGCCAAATATGCATCTTTGCACGTTCGTTTCAGGGAGACAAAAAGACAATTACCAAAAGATGATTAAGCTTCACTGCATTGAAAAAGCACTGCGGTAAAGCCGGCATGAGCAGAAGAGACCTACATGATACGAAATGAACGCATGCCCAGGCCACTTGTGCATCAAACAAATATAGGCATTTGCAACTGCTGAGGCCAAATATGCGTCTTGGCACGTCCGTTTCAGGGAGACAAAAAGAAAATTACCAAAGGATGATTAAGCTTCACTGCATCGCGATAGCACTGCCGTAAATCCAGCGTGAGCAGAAGAGCATTACATGATACGAAATAAACGCATGCACAGGCCACTTGTGCATCAAACTAAGATAAGCATTTGCGATGGCTCAGGCAAAATATGCATCTTGGCACGTCCGTTTCAGGCAAACAAAAGGACAAATACTTAAATTTGATGAAGCTTTACTGCATCGCAAAAGCACTGCAGTAAAGCAAGCGTGAGAACAAGGGCATTACTTAATACGAAATGAACGCATGCCCACGCCACTTGTGCATCAAACAAATATAAGCATTTGCGACTGCACAGGCCAAATATGCATCTTGGCACGTCCGTTTCTGGCAAACAAAAGGACAAATACTTAAATATGACCAATCTTCACTGCATTGCAAAAGCACTGCGGTAAAGCCAGCGTGAGCAGAAGAGCATTACAAGATATGAAATGAACGCATACACAGGCCACTTGTGCATCAAACAAATATAAGCATTTGCGACTGCTCAGGCCAAATATGCATCTTGGCACATCCGTTTCAGGGAGACAAAAAGACAATTACCGAAAGATGATTAAGCTTCACTGCATCGCAAAATTCACTGCGGTAAAGCCACCGTGAACAGAAGAGCATTACATGGTACGAAATGAACGCATGCACAAGCCACTTGTGCATCAAACAAATATAAGCATTTTCCACTTTTCGGGCCAAATGTGCAACTTGGCACGTTCGTTTCAGGGAGACAAAACTACAATTACCAAAAGCTGATTAAGCTTCACTGGATCGAAAAAGCACTGCCGTAAAGCCAGCGTGAGCAGAAGAGCATTACATGATACGAAATGAACGCATGCACAGGCCACTTGTGCATCAAACAAATATAAGCATTTGCGACTGCTCAGGCCAAATATGCATCTTGGCATTTTCGTTTCAGGGAAACAAAAGGACAAATACTTAAATAAGATCAAGCTTCACTGCATCGCAAAAGCACTGCGGTAAAGCCAGTCTGAGCAGAAGAGCATGGCATGATACGAAATGAACGCATGCACAGGCCACTTGTGCATCAAACAAATATAAGCATTTGCGACTGCTCAGGCCAAATAGGCATCTTGGCACATCCGTTTCAGGGAGACAAAAAAACAATTACCAAGAGATTATTAGGCTTCACTGCATTGCGAAAGCACTGCAGTAAAGCAAGCGTGAGAACAAGAGCATTACTTAATAAGAAATGAACGCATGCCCACGCCACTTGTGCATCAAACAAATATAAGCATTTGCGACTGCACAGGCCAAATATGCATCTTGGCACGTCCGTTTTAGGGAGACAATAAGACAATTACCAAAAGCTGAATAAGCTTCACTGCATATCCAAAGCACTGCGGTAAAACCAGCATGAGCAGAAAGCATCACATGATACGAAATGAACGCATGCACAGGCCAATTGTGCATCAAACAAATATAAGCATTTGCGACTGCTCAGGCCAAATATGCAACTTGGCACGTTCGTTTCAGGGAGACAAAACAACAATTACCGAAAGCTGATTAAGCTTCACTGCATATCCAAAGCACTGCGGTAAAACCAGCATGAGCAGAAAGCATTACATGATACGAAATGAACGCATGCACAGGCCACTTGTGCATCAAACAAATATAAGCATTTGCGACTGCTCAGGCCAAACATACATCTTGGCACGTTCGTTTCAGGCAAACAAAAGGACAAATACTTAAATAAGATCAAGCTTCACTGCATCGCAAAAGCACTGCGGTAAAGCCAGTCTGAGCAGAAGAGCATGGCACGATACGAAATGAACGCATGCACAGGCCACTTGTGCATCAAACAAATATAAGCATTTGCGACTGCTCAGGCCAATTAGGCATCTTGGCACATCCGTTTCAGGGAGACAAAAAACAATTACCAAGAGATGATTAGGCTTCACTGCATTGCGAAAGCACTGCAGTAAAGCAAGCGTGAGAACAAGAGCATTACTTAATACGAAATGAACGCATGCCCACGCCACTTGTGCATCAAAAAAATATAAGCATTTGCGACTGTTCGGGCCAAATGTGCAACTTGGCACGTTCGTTTCAGGGAGACAAAACTACAATTACCAAAAGCTGATTAAGCTTCACTGGATCGAAAAAGCACTGCGGTAAAGCCAGCGTGAACAGTAGAGCATTACATGATACGAAATGAACGCACGCACAAGCCACTTGTGCATCAAATATAAGCATTTCCGACTGCTCAGGCCAAATATGCATCTTGGCACGTCCGTTTCATGGAGACAAAAAGACAATTACCAAAAGATGATTAAGCTTCACTGCATCGCGAAAGCACTGCGGTAAAGCCACGGTGAGCAGAAAAGCATTACATGATACCAAATGAACGCATGCTCAGGCCACTTGTGCATCAACAAATATAAGCATTTGCGACTGCTCAGGCCAAATATGCATCTTGGCACGTTCGTTTCAGGGAGACAAAAAGACAATTACCAAAAGATGATTAAGCTTCACTGCATTGAAAAAGCACTGCGGTAAAGCCGGCATGAGCAGAAGAGACCTACATGATACGAAATGAACGCATGCCCAGGCCACTTGTGCATCAAACAAATATAGGCATTTGCAACTGCTGAGGCCAAATATGCGTCTTGGCACGTCCTTTTCAGTGAGACAAAAAGAAAATTACCAAAGGATGATTAAGCTTCACTGCATCGCGATAGCACTGCGGTAAATCCAGCGTGAGCAGAAGAGCATTACATGATACGAAATAAACGCATGCACAGGCCACTTGTGCATCAAACTAAGATAAGCATTTGCGATGGCTCAGGCAAAATATGCATCTTGGCACGTCCGTTTCAGGCAAACAAAAGGACAAATACTTAAATTTGATGAAGCTTTACTGCATCGCAAAAGCACTGCGGTAATGCCAGCGTGAGCAGAAGAGCATTACATGATACGAAATGAACGCATGCACAGGCAACTTGTGCATCAAACAAATATAAGCATTTGCGACTGCTCAGGCCAAATATGCATCTTGACATGTCCGTTTCAGGGAGACAATAAAACAATTACCAAGAGATGATTAGGCTTCAATGCATTACGAAAGCACTGCAGTAAATCAAGCGTGAGAACAAGGGCATTACTTAATACGAAATGAACGCATGCCCACGCCACTTGTGCATCAAACAAATATAAGCATTTGCGACTGCACAGGCCAAATATGCATCTTGGCACGTCCGTTTCTGGCAAACAAAAGGACAAATACTTAAATATGACCAATCTTCACTGCATCGCAAAAGCACTGCGGTAAAGCCAGCGTGAGCAGAAGAGCATTACAAGATATGAAATGAACGCATGCACAGGGTATTTGTGCATCAAACAAATATAAGCATTTGCGACTGCTCAGGCCAAATATGCATCTTGGCACGTCCGTTTCAGGCAAACAAAAGGACAAATACCTAAATTTGATGAAGCTTTACTGCATCGCAAAAGCACTGCGGTAATGCCAGCGTGAGCAGAAGAGCATTACATAATACGAAATGAACGCATGCACAGGCCACTTGTGCATCAAAAAAACATAAGCATTTGCGCCTGCTCAGACCATATATGCATCTTAGCACGTCCAAGTTAGGGAGACAGTAAGACAATTACCAAAACATTATTAAGCTTCACTGGATCAAAAAAGCACTGCGGTAAAGCCAGCGTGAACAGAAGAGCATTATATGATACGAAATGAACGCATGCACAGGCCAATTGTGCATCAAACAAATATAAGCATTTACGACTGCTCAGGCCAAATATGCAACTTGGCACGTTCGTTTCAGGGAGACAAAACGACAATTACCAAAAGCTGATTAATCTTCACTGCATTGCCAAAGCACTGCGGTAAAACCAGCATGAGCAGAAGAGCATCACATGATACGAAATGAACACATGCACAGGCCACTTGTGCATCAAAAAAATATAAGCATTTGCGACTGCTCAAGCCAAATATGCATCTTGGCACGTCCGTTTCAGGCAAACAAAAGGACAAATACTTAAATTTGATGAAGCTTCACTGCAACGCAAAAGCACTGCGGTAATGCCAGCGTGAGCAGAAGAGCATTACATGATACGAATTGAACGCATGCACAGGCCACTTGTGCATCAATCAAATATAAGCATTTGCGACTGCTCAGGCCAAATATGCATCTTGACATGTTCGTTTCAGGGAGACAAAAAAACAATTACCAAGAGATGATTAGGCTTCACTGCATTGCGAAAGCACTGCAGTAAAGCAAGCGTGAGAACAAGAGCATTACTTAATACGAAATGAACGCATGCCCACGCCACATGTGCATCAAACAAATATAAGCATTTGCGACTGCACAGGCCAAATATGCAACTTGGCACGTTCGTTTCAGGGAGCCAAAAGACAATTACCAAAAGCTGATTTAGCTTCACTGCATAGCCAAAGCACGGCGGTAAAACTTGCACGAGCAGAAGAGCATTACATGATACAAAATGAATGCATGCACAGGCCACTTGTGCATCAAACAAATATAAGCATTTGCGACTGCTCAGGCCAAATATGCATCCTGGCATGTCCGTCTCAGACAAACGAAAAGACAAATACTAAAATATGATCAAGCTTCACTGCATCAAAAAAGCACTGCGGTAAAGCCAACGTGAGCAGAAGAGCATTACATGTTACGAAATGAACGCATGCACAGGCCAATTGGGCATCAAACAAATATAAGCATTTGCGACTGCTCAGGCCAAATATGCATCTTGGCACGTCCGTTTCATGGAGACAAAAAGACAGTTACCAAAAGATGATTAAGCTTCACTGCATCGAAAAAGCACTGCGGTAATGCCAGCATGAGCAGAAGAGACCTACATGATACGAAATGAACGCATGCCCAGGCCACTTGTGCATCAAACAAATATAGGCATTTGCAACTGCTGAGGCCAAATATGCGTCTTGGTACGTCCGTTTCAGGGAGACAAAAAGAAAATTACCAAAGGATGATTAAGCTTCACTGCATCGCGAAAGCACTTCGGTAAAACCAGCGTGAGCAGAAGAGCATTACATGATACGAAATGAACGCATGCACAGGCCACTTGTGCATCAAACAAATATAAGCATTTGCATCTGCTCAGGCCATATATGCATCTTGGCACGTCCAAGTTAGGGAGACAGTAAGACAATTACCAAAACATTGTTAAGCTTCACTGGATCGAAAAAGCACTGCGGAAAAGCCAGCGTGAACAGAAGAGCAATATATGATACGAAATGAACGCATGCACAGGCCAATTGTGCATCAAACAAATATAAGCATTTGCGACTGCTCAGGCCAAATATGCAACTTGGCACGTTCGTTTCAGGGAGACAAAACGACAATTACCAAAAGCTGAATAAGCTTCACTGCATATCCAAAGCACTGCGGTAAAACCAGCATGAGCAGAAAGCATCACATGATACGAAATGAACGCATGCACAGGCCAATTGTGCATCAAACAATATAAGCATTTGCGACTGCTCAGGCCAAATATGCAACTTGGCACGTTCGTTTCAGGGAGACAAAACAACAATTACCGAAAGCTGATTAAGCTTCACTGCATATCCAAAGCACTGCGGTAAAACCAGCATGAGCAGAAAGCATTACATGATACGAAATGAACGCATGCACAGGCCACTTGTGCATCAAACAAATATAAGCATTTGCGACTGCTCAGGCCAAACATGCATCTTGGCACGTTCGTTTCAGGCAAACAAAAGGACAAATACCTAAATAAGATCAAGCTTCACTGCATCGCAAAAGCACTGCGGTAAAGCCAGTCTGAGCAGAAGAGCATGGCACGATATGAAATGAACGCATGCACAGGCCACTTGTGCATCAAACAAATATAAGCATTTGCGACTGCTAAGGCCAATTAAGCATCTTGGCACATCCGTTTCAGGGAGACAAAAACAATTACCAAGAGATGATTAGGCTTCACTGCATTGCGAAAGCACTGCAGTAAAGCAAGCGTGAGAACAAGAGCATTACTTAATACGAAATGAACGCATGCCCACGCCACTTGTGCATCAAACATATATAAGCATTTGCGACTGTTCGGGCCAAATGTGCAACTTGGCACGTTCGTTTCAGGGAGACAAAACTACAATTACCAAAAGCTGATTAAGCTTCACTGGATCGAAAAAGCACTGCGGTAAAGCCAGCGTGAACAGTAGAGCATTACATGATACGAAATGAACGCACGCACAAGCCACTTGTGCATCAAATATAAGCATTTCCGACTGCTCAGGCCAAATATGCATCTTGGCACGTCCGTTTCATGGAGACAAAAAGACAATTACCAAAAGATGATTAAGCTTCACTGCATCGCGAAAGCACTGCGGTAAAGCCACGGTGAGCAGAAAAGCATTACATGATACCAAATGAACGCATGCTCAGGCCACTTGTGCATCAACAAATATAAGCATTTGCGACTGCTCAGGCCAAATATGCATCTTTGCACGTTCGTTTCAGGGAGACAAAAACAATTACCAAAAGATGATTAAGCTTCACTGCATTGAAAAAGCACTGCGGTAAAGCCGGCATGAGGAGAAGAGACCTACATGATACGAAATGAACGCATGCCCAGGCCACTTGTGCATCAAACAAATATAGGCATTTGCAACTGCTGAGGCCAGATATGCGTCTTGGCACGTCCGTTTCAGGGAGACAAAAAGAAAATTACCAAAGAATGATTAAGCTTCACTGCATCGCGATAGCACTGCGGTAAATCCAGCGTGAGCAGAAGAGCATTACATGATACGAAATAAACGCATGCACAGGCCACTTGTGCATCAAACTAAGATAAGCATTTGCGATGGCTCAGGCAAAATATGCATCTTGGCACGTCCGTTTCAGGCAAACAAAAGGACAAATACTTAAATTTGATGAAGCTTTACTGCATCGCAAAAGCACTGCAGTAAAGCAAGCGTGAGAACAAGGGCATTACTTAATACGAAATGAACGCATGCCCACGCCACTTGTGCATCAAACAAATATAAGCATTTGCGACTGCACAGGCCAAATATGCATCTTGGCACGTCTGTTTCTGGCAAACAAAAGGACAAATACTAAAATATGATCAAGCTTCACTGCATCGCAAAAGCACTGCGGTAAAGCCAGCGTGAGCAGAAGAGCATTACATGATACGAAATGAACGCATGCACAGGGTATTTGTGCATCAAACAAATATAAGCATTTGCGATTGCTCAGGCCAAATATGCATCTTGGCATATCCGTTTCAGGCAAACAAAAGGACAAATACTTAAATATGATCAAGCTTCACTGCATCGCAAAAGCACTGCGGTAAAGCCAGCATGAGCAGAAGAGCATTACATGATACGAAATGAATGCATGCACAGGCCACTTGTGCATCAAACAAATATAAGCATTTGCGACTGCTCAGGCCAAATATGCATCTTGGCACATCCGTTTCAGAGAGAGAAAAAGACAATTACCAAAAGATGATCAAGCTTCACTGCATCGAAAAAGCACTGCGGTAAAGCCAGCGTGAGCAGAAGAGCATTACATGATACGAAATGAACGCATGCCCAGGCCACTTGCGCATCAAAGAAAGGCATTTGCGGCTGCTCAGGCCAAATATGCATCTTGGCATATCCGTTTCAGGCAAACAAAAGGACAAATACTTAAATATGATCAAGCTTCACTGCATCGCAAAAGCACTGCGGTAAAGCCAGCATGAGCAGAAGAGCATTACATGATACGAAATGAATGCATGCACAGGCCACTTGTGCATCAAACAAATATAAGCATTTGCGACTGCTCAGGCCAAATATGCATCTTGGCACGTCCGTTTCAGAGAGAGAAAAAGACAATTACCAAAAGATGATCAAGCTTCACTGCATCGAAAAAGCACTGCGGTAAAGCCAGCGTGAGCAGAAGAGCATTACATGATACGAAATGAACGCATGCCCAGGCCACTTGCGCATCAAAGAAAGGCATTTGCGACTGCTCAGGCCAAATACGCATCATGGCACGTCCGTTTCTGGCAAACAAAAGGACAAATACTAAAATATGATCAAGCTTCACTGCATCGAAAAAGTACTGCGGTAAAGCCAGCTTGAGCAAATAGTATTACATGATACGAAATGAACGCATGCACAGGCCACTTGTGCATCAAACAAATATAAGCATATGCGACTGCTCAGGCTAAATATGCATCTTGGCACGTCCGTTTCATTGAGACAAAAAGACAATAACCAAAAGGTGATTAAGCTTCACTGCATCGGGAAAGCACTGCGGTAAAGCCACCGTGAGCAGAAAAGCATTACATGATACGAAATAAACGCATGCACAGGCCACTTTTGCATCAAACAAATATAAGCATTTGCGACTGCTCAGGCCAAATATGCATCTTCGCACGTCCGTTTCGGGCAAACAAAAGGACAAATACTTAAATATGATCATGCTTCACTGCATCGCAAAAGCACTGCGGTAAAGCCAGCGTGAGCAGAAGAGCATTACATGATATGAAATGAACGCATGCACAGGCCACTTGTGCATCAAACAAATATAAGCATTTGCGACTGCTCAGGCCAAATACGCATCTTGGCACGTCCGTTTCTGGCAAACAAAAGGACAAATACTAAAATATGATCAAGCTTCACTGCATCGAAAAAGTACTGCGGTAAAGCCAGCTTGAGCAAATAGTATTACATGATACGAAATGAACGCATGCACAGGCCACTTGTGCATCAAACAAATATAAGCATATTCGACTGCTCAGGCTAAATATGCATCTTGGCACGTCCGTTTCATTGAGACAAAAAGACAATAACCAAAAGGTGATTAAGCTTCACTGCATCGGGAAAGCACTGCGGTAAAGCCACCGTGAGCAGAAAAGCATTACATGATACGAAATGAACGCATGCACAGGGTACTTGTGCATCAAACAAATATAAGCATTTGCGATTGCTCAGGCCAAATATGCATCTTGGCATGTCCGTTTCAGGCAAACAAAAGGACAAATACTTAAATATGATCAAGCTTCACTGCCTCGCAAAAGCACTGCGGTAAAGCCAGCATGAGCAGAAGAGCATTACATGATATTAAATGAACGCATGCACAGGCCACTTGTGCATCAAACAAATATAAGCATTTCCGACTGCTCAGGCCAAATATGCATCTTGGCACGTGCGTTTCAGAGAGAGCAAAAAACAATTACCAAAAGATGATTAAGCTTCACTGCATCACGCAAGCACTGCGGTAAAGCGAGCATGAGCAGAAGAGCAATACATGATAGGAAATGAACGCATGCACAGGCCATTTGTGCATCAAACAAATATAAGCATTTGCGACTGCTCAGGCCAAATATGCATCTTGGCACGTCCGTTTCAGAAAACAAAAGGACAAATACTTAAATATGATTAAGCTTCACTGCATCGCAAAAGCACTGCGGTAAAGCCAGCGTGAGCAGAAGAGCAAGTTATGATACGAAGTGAACGCATGCACAGGCCACTTGTGCATCAAACAAATATAAGCATTTGCGACTGTTCAGGCCAAATATGCATCTTGGCACGTCCGTTTCAGGGAGACAAAAAGACAATTACCAAAAGATGACTATGCTTCACTGCATCGCGAAAGCACTGCGGTAAAGCCAGCGTGAGCAGAAGAGCATTACATGATACGAAATGAACGCATGCACAGACCTATTGTGCATCAAACAAATATAAGCATTTGCGACTGCACAGGCCAAATATGCATCTTGGCACGTCCGTTTTAGGGAGACAAAACGACAATTACCTAAAGCTGATTAAGCTTCACTGCATAGCCAAAGCACTGCGGTAAAACCAGCATGAGCAGAAGAGCAATACATGATACGAAATGAATGCAAGCACAGGCCACTTGTGCATCAAACATATAAGCATTTGCGACTGCTCAGGCCAAATATGTATCTTGGCATGTCCGTCTCAGACAAACAAAAAGACAAATACTAAAATATGATCAAGCTTTCTTGCATCAAAAAAGCAATGCGGTAAAGCCAGCGTGAGCAGAAGAGCATTACATGATACGAAAGAACGCATGCACAGGACACTTAGGCATCAAACAAATATAAGCATTTGCGACTGCTCTGGCCAAATATGCATCTTGGCACGTTCATTTCAGGGAGACAAAAAGACAATTACCAAAAGATGATTAAGCTTCACCGCATCGAAAAAGCACTGCGGTAAAACAAGCGTGAGCAGAAGAGCATTACATGATACGAAATGAACGCATGCACAGGCCACTTGTGCATCAATTAAAGATAAACAATTGCGACGGCTCAGGCCAAATATGCATCTTGGCACGTCCGTTTCAGGCAAACAAAAGGACAAATACTTAAATTTGATGAAGCTTTACTGCATCGCAAAAGCACTGCGGTAATGCCAGCGTGAGCAGAAGAGCATTACATGATACGAAATGAACGCATGCACAGGCCACTTGTGCATCAAACAAATATAAGCATTTGCGCCTGCTCAGGCCATATATGCATCTTGGCACGTCCAAGTTAGGGAGACAGTAAGACAATTACCAAAACATTATTAAGCTTCACTGGATCGAAAAAGCACTGCGGTAAAGCCAGCGTGAACAGAAGAGCATTATATGATACGAAATGAACGCATGCACAGGCCAATTGTGCATCGAACAAATATAAGCATTTGCGACTGCTCAGGCCAAATATGCAACTTGGCACGTTCGTTTCAGGGAGACAAAACGACAATTACCAAAAGCTGATTAAGCTTCACGGCATATCCAAAGCAGTGCGGTAAAACCAGCATGATCAGAAAGCATTACATGAAACGAAATGAACGCATGCACAGGCCACTTGGGCATCAAACAAATATAAGCATTTGCGACTGCTCAGGCCAAATATGCATCTTGGCACGTCCGTTTCATGGAGACAAAAAGACAATTACCAAAAGATAATTAAGCTTCACTGCATCGCGAAAGCACTGCGGTAAAGCCACTGTGAGCAGAAAAGCATTAAATGATACGAAATGAACGCATGCTCAGGCCACTTGAGCATCAACAAATGTAAGCATTTGCGACTGCTCAGGCCAAATATGCATCTTGGCACGTTCGTTTCAGGGAGACAAAAAGACAAATACCAAAAGATGATTAAGCTTCACTGCATCGAAAAAGCACTGCGGTAAAGCCAGCATGAGCAGAAGAGACCTACATGATACGAAATGAACGCATGCCCAGGCCACTTGTGCATCAAACAAATATAGACATTTGCAACTGCTGAGGCCAAATATGCGTCTTGGCACGTCCGTTTCAGGGAGACAAAAAGAAAATTACCAAAGGATGATTAAGCTTCACTGCATCGCGAAAGCACTGCGGTAAAACCAGCGTGAGCAGAAGAGCATTACATGATACGAAATGAACGCATGCACAGGCCACTTGTGCATCAAACAAAGATAAGCATTTGCGACGGCTCAGGCAAAATATGCATCTTGGCACGTCCGTTTCAGGCAAATAAAAGGACAAATACTTAAATTTGATGAAGCTTTACTGCATCGCAATAGCACTGTGGTAATGCCAGCGTGAGCAGAAGAGCATTACATGATACGAAATGAACGCATGCACAGGCCACTTGTGCATCAAACAAATATAAGCATTTGCGCCTGCTCAGGCCATATATGCATCTTGGCACGTCCAAGTTAGGTAGACAGTAAGACAATTACCAAAACATTATTAAACTTCACTGGATCGAAAAAGCACTGCGGTAAAGCCAGCGTGAACAGAAGAGCATTATATGATACGAAATGAACGCATGCACAGGCCAATTGTGCATCAAACAAATATAAGCATTTGTGACTGCTCAGGCCAAATATGCAACTTGGCACGTTCGTTTAAGGGAGACAAAACGACAATTACCAAAGGCTGATTAAGCTTGACTGCATATCCAAAGCACTGCGGTAAAACCAGCATGAGCAGAAAGCATTACATGATACGAAATGAGCGCATGCACAGGCCACTTGTGCATCAAACAAATATAAGCATTTGCGACTGCTCAGGCCAAATATGCATCTTGGCACATTCGTTTCAGGCAAACAAAAAGACAAATACTTAAATAAGATCAAGCTTCACTGCATCGCAAAAGCACTGCGGTAAAGCCAGTGTGAGCAGAAGAGCACGGCATGATACGAATTGAACGCATGCACAGGCCACTTGTGCATCAAACAAATATAAGCATTTGCGACTGCTCAGGCCAATTAAGCATCTTGGCACATCCGTTTTAGGGAGACAAAAAGACAATTACCGAAAGATGATTAAGCTTCACTGCATCGCGAAATTCACTGCAGTAAAGCCAGCGTGAACAGAAGAGCATTACATGATACGAAATGAACGCATGCACAAGCCACTTGTGCATCAAACAAATATAACCATTTGTGACTGCTCGGGCCAAATGTGCAACTTGGCACGTTCGTTTCAGGGAGACAAAACTACAATTACCAAAAGCGGATTAAGCTTCACTGCATCGCCAAAGCACTGCGGTAAAACCAGCATGAGCAGAACAGCATTACATGATACGAAATGAACGCATGCACAGACCACTTGTGCATCAAACAAATATAAGCATTTGCGACTGCTCAAGCCAAATAAGCATCTTGGCACGTCAACTTCAGGCAAACAAAAGGACAAATACTTAAATTTGATGAAGCTTCACTGCAACGCAAAAGCACTGCGGTAATGCCAGCGTGAGCAGAAGAGCATTACATGATACGAAATGATCGCATGCACAGGCCACTTGTGCATCAATTAAATATAAGCATTTGCGACTGCTCAGGCCAAATATGCATCTTGACATGTCCGTTTCAGGGAAACAAAAAAACAATTACCAAGAGATGAGTAGGCTTCACTGCATTGCGAAAGCACTGCAGTAAAGCAAGCGTGAGAACAAGAGCATTACTTAATACGAAATGAACGCATGCCCACGCCACTTGTGCATCAAACAAATATAAGCATTTGTGACTGCTCGGGCCAAATGTGCAACTTGGCACGTTCGTTTCAGGGAGACAAAACTACAATTACCAAAAGCGGATTAAGCTTCACTGCATCGCCAAAGCACTGCGGTAAAACCAGCATGAGCAGAACAGCATTACATGATACGAAATGAACGCATGCACAGACCACTTGTGCATCAAACAAATATAAGCATTTGCGACTGCTCAAGCCAAATAAGCACCTTGGCACGTCAACTTCAGGCAAACAAAAGGACAAATACTTAAATATCACCAAGCTTCACTGCATTGCAAAAGCACTGCGGTAAAAGCAGCGTGAGCAGAAGAGCATTAAAAGATACGAAATGAACGCATGCACAGGCCACTTGTGCATCAAACAAATATAAGCATTTGCGACTGCTCAGGCCAAATATGCATCTTGGCACATCCGTTTCAGGGAGACAAAAATACAATTACCGAAAGATGATTAAGCTTCACTGCATCGCGAAATTCACTGCGGTAAAGCCACCTTGAACAGAAGAGCATTACATGGTACGAAATGAACGCATGCACAAGCCACTTGTGCATCAAACAAATATAAGCATTTGCGACTGTTCGGGCCAAATGTGCAACTTGGCACGTTTGTTTCAGGGAGACAAAACTACAATTACCAAAAGCTGATTAAGCTTCACTGGATCGAAAAAGCACTGCGGTAAAGCCAGCGTGAACAGTAGAGCATTACATGATACGAAATGAACGCACGCACAAGCCACTTGTTCATCAAACAAATATAAGCATTTGCGACTGCTCGGGCCAAATATGCAACTTGGCACATTCGTTTAAGGGAGACAAAACTACAATTACCAAAAGCTGATTAAGCTTCACTGCATCGCCAAAGCACTGCGGTAATACCAGCATGAGCAGAAGAGCATTACATGATACGAAATGAACACATGCACAGGCCACTTGTGCATCAAACAAGTATAAGCATTTGCGACTGCTCAGGCCAAATATGCATCTTGGCACGTCCGTTTCAGGCAAACAAAAGGACAAATACTAAAATATGATCAAGCTTCACTGCATCGCAAAAGCACTGCGGTAAAGCCAGCGTGAGCAGAAGAGCATTACATGATACGAAATGAACGCATGCACAGGGTACTTGTGCATCAAACAAATATAAGCATTTGCGATTGCTCAGGCCAAATATGCATCTTGGCATATGCGTTTCAGGCAAACAAAAGGACAAATACTTAAATATGATCAAGCTTCACTGCATTGCAAAAGCACTGCGGTAAAGCCAGCATAAGCAGAAGAGCATTACATGATACGAAATGAATGCATGCACAGGCCACTTGTGCATCAAACAAATATAAGCATTTGCGACTGCTCAGGCCAAATATGCATCTTGGCACGTCCGTTTCAGAGAGAGAAAAAGACAATTACCAAAAGATGATCAAGCTTCACTGTATCGAAAAAGCACTGCGGTAAAGCCAGCGTGAGCAGAAGAGCATTACATGATACGAAATGAACGCATGCCCAGGCCACTTGCGCATCAAAGAAAGGCATTTGCGGCTACTCAAGCCAAATATGCATCTTGGCACGTCCATTTCACGAAAACAAAAGGACAAATACCTAAATATGATCAAGCTTCACTGCCTCGCAAAAGCACTGCGGTAAAGCCAGCATGAGCAGAAGAGCATTACATGATATGAAGTGAACACATGCACAGGCCACTTGTGCATCAAACAAATATAAGCATTTGCGACTGCTCAGGCCAAATATGCACCTTGGCACGTCCGTTTCAGGGAGACAAAAAGACAATTACCAAAAGATGACTATGCTTCACTGCATCGCGAAAGCACTGCGGTAAAGCCAGCGTGAGCAGAAGAGCATTACATTATACGAAATGAACGCATGCACAGACCACTTGTGCATCAAACAAATATAAGCATTTGCGACTGCACAGGCCAATTATGCATCTTGGCACGTCCGTTTTAGGGAGACAAAACGACAATTACCTAAAGCTGATTAAGCTTCACTGCATAGCCAAAGCACTGCGGTAAAACCAGCATGAGCAGAAGAGCATTACATGATACGAAATGAATGCAAGCACAGGCCACTTGTGCATCAAACATATAAGCATTTGCGACTGCTCAGGCCAAATATGCATCTTGGCATGTCCGTCTCAGACAAACGAAAGGACAAATACTAAAATATGATCAAGCTTCATTGCATCAAAAAAGCACTGCGGTAAAGACAGCGTGAGCAGAAGAGCATTACATGATATGAAATGAACGCATGCACAGGACACTTGGGCATCAAACAAATATAAGCATTTGCGACTGCTCAGGCCAAATATGCATCTTGACAAGTCCGTTTCAGGGAGACAAAAAAACAATTACCAAGAGATGATTAGGCTTCACTGCATCGCGAAAGCACTGCAGTAAAGCTAGCGTGAGAACAAGAGCATTACTTAATACGAAATGAAGGCATGCCCACGCCACTTTTGCATCAAAAAAATATAAGTATTTGCGACTGCTCAGGCCAAATACGCATCTTGGCATGTCCGTTTCTGGCAAACAAAAGGACAAATACTAAAATATGATCAAGCTTCACTGCATCGAAAAAGTACTGCGATAAAGCCAGCTTGAGCAAATAGCATTACATGATACGAAATGAACGCATGCACAGGCCACTTGTGCATCAAACAAATATAAGCATAAGCGACTGCTCAGGCTAAATATGCATCTTGGCACGTCCGTTTCATGGAGACAAAAAGACAATAACCAAAAGGTGATTAAGCTTCACTGCATCGCGAAAGCACTGCGGTAAAGCCACCATGAGCAGAAAAGCATTACATGATACGAAATTAACGCATGCACAGGCCACTTTTGCATCAAACAAATATAAGCATTTGCGACTGCTCCGGCCAAATATGCATCTTCGCACGTCCGTTTCGGGCAAACAAAAGGACAAATACCTAAATATGATCATGCTTCACTGCATCGCAAAAGCACTGCGGTAAAGCCAGCGTGAGCAGAAGAGCATTACATGTTACGAAATGAACGCATGCACAGGGTACTTGTGCATCAAACAAATATAAGCATTTGCGATTGCTCAGGCCAAATATGCATCTTGGCATGTCCGTTTCAGGCAAACAAAAGGACAAATACTTAAATATGATCAAGCTTCACTGCCTCGCAAAAGCACTGCGGTAAAGCCAGCATGAGCAGAAGAGCATTACATGATATGAAGTGAACACATGCACAGGCCACTTGTGCGTCAAACAAATATAAGCATTTGCGACTGCTCAGGCCAAATATGCACCTTCGCACGTCCGTTTCAGGGAGACAAAAAGACAATTACCAAAAGATGACTATGCTTCACTGCATCGCGAAAGCACTGCGGTAAAGCCAGCGTGAGCAGAAGAGCATTACATGATACGAAATGAACGCATGCACAGACCTATTGTGCATCAAACAAATATAAGCATTTGCGACTGCACAGGCCAAATATGCATCTTGGCACGTCCGTTTTAGGGAGACAAAACGACAATTACCTAAAGCTGATTAAGCTTCACTGCATAGCCAAAGCACTGCGGTAAAACCAGCATGAGCAGAAGAGCAATACATGATACGAAATGAATGCAAGCACAGGCCACTTGTGCATCAAACATATAAGCATTTGCGACTGCTCAGGCCAAATATGTATCTTGGCATGTCCGTCTCAGACAAACAAAAAGACAAATACTAAAATATGATCAAGCTTTCTTGCATCAAAAAAGCAATGCGGTAAAGCCAGCGTGAGCAGAAGAGCATTACATGATACGAAAGAACGCATGCACAGGACACTTAGGCATCAAACAAATATAAGCATTTGCGACTGCTCAGGCCAAATATGCATCTTGGCACGTTCATTTCAGGGAGACAAAAAGACAATTACCAAAAGATGATAAAGCTTCACCGCATCGAAAAAGCACTGCGGTAAAACAAGCGTGAGCAGAAGAGCATTACATGATACGAAATGAACGCATGCACAGGCCACTTGTGCATCAATTAAAGATAAACAATTGCGACGGCTCAGGCCAAATATGCATCTTGGCACGTCCGTTTCAGGCAAACAAAAGGACAAATACTTAAATTTGATGAAGCTTTACTGCATCGCAAAAGCACTGCGGTAATGCCAGCGTGAGCAGAAGAGCATTACATGATACGAAATGAACGCATGCACAGGCCACTTGTGCATCAAACAAATATAAGCATTTGCGCCTGCTCAGGCCATATATGCATCTTGGCACGTCCAAGTTAGGGAGACAGTAAGACAATTACCAAAACATTATTAAGCTTCACTGGATCGAAAAAGCACTGCGGTAAAGCCAGCGTGAACAGAAGAGCATTATATGATACGAAATGAACGCATGCACAGGCCAATTGTGCATCGAACAAATATAAGCATTTGCGACTGCTCAGGCCAAATATGCAACTTGGCACGTTCGTTTCAGGGAGACAAAACGACAATTACCAAAAGCTGATTAAGCTTCACGGCATATCCAAAGCAGTGCGGTAAAACCAGCATGATCAGAAAGCATTACATGAAACGAAATGAACGCATGCACAGGCCACTTGGGCATCAAACAAATATAAGCATTTGCGACTGCTCAGGCCAAATATGCATCTTGGCACGTCCGTTTCATGGAGACAAAAAGACAATTACCAAAAGATAATTAAGCTTCACTGCATCGCGAAAGCACTGCGGTAAAGCCACTGTGAGCAGAAAAGCATTAAATGATACGAAATGAACGCATGCTCAGGCCACTTGTGCATCAACAAATGTAAGCATTTGCGACTGCTCAGGCCAAATATGCATCTTGGCACGTTCGTTTCAGGGAGACAAAAAGACAAATACCAAAAGATGATTAAGCTTCACTGCATCGAAAAAGCACTGCGGTAAAGCCAGCATGAGCAGAAGAGACCTACATGATACGAAATGAACGCATGCCCAGGCCACTTGTGCATCAAACAAATATAGACATTTGCAACTGCTGAGGCCAAATATGCGTCTTGGCACGTCCGTTTCAGGGAGACAAAAAGAAAATTACCAAAGGATGATTAAGCTTCACTGCATCGCGAAAGCACTGCGGTAAAACCAGCGTGAGCAGAAGAGCATTACATGATACGAAATGAACGCATGCACAGGCCACTTGTGCATCAAACAAAGATAAGCATTTGCGACGGCTCAGGCAAAATATGCATCTTGGCACGTCCGTTTCAGGCAAATAAAAGGACAAATACTTAAATTTGATGAAGCTTTACTGCATCGCAATAGCACTGCGGTAATGCCAGCGTGAGCAGAAGAGCATTACATGATACGAAATGAACGCATGCACAGGCCACTTGTGCATCAAACAAATATAAGCATTTGCGCCTGCTCAGGCCATATATGCATCTTGGCACGTCCAAGTTAGGTAGACAGTAAGACAATTACCAAAACATTATTAAACTTCACTGGATCGAAAAAGCACTGCGGTAAAGCCAGCGTGAACAGAAGAGCATTATATGATACGAAATGAACGCATGCACAGGCCAATTGTGCATCAAACAAATATAAGCATTTGTGACTGCTCAGGCCAAATATGCAACTTGGCACGTTCGTTTAAGGGAGACAAAACGACAATTACCAAAGGCTGATTAAGCTTGACTGCATATCCAAAGCACTGCGGTAAAACCAGCATGAGCAGAAAGCATTACATGATACGAAATGAGCGCATGCACAGGCCACTTGTGCATCAAACAAATATAAGCATTTGCGACTGCTCAGGCCAAATATGCATCTTGGCACATTCGTTTCAGGCAAAGAAAAAGACAAATACTTAAATAAGATCAAGCTTCACTGCATCGCAAAAGCACTGCGGTAAAGCCAGTGTGAGCAGAAGAGCACGGCATGATACGAATTGAACGCATGCACAGGCCACTTGTGCATCAAACAAATATAAGCTTTTGCGACTGCTCAGGCCAATTAAGCATCTTGGCACATCCGTTTTAGGGAGACAAAAAGACAATTACCGAAAGATGATTAAGCTTCACTGCATCGCGAAATTCACTGCGGTAAAGCCAGCGTGAACAGAAGAGCATTACATGATACGAAATGAACGCATGCACAAGCCACTTGTGCATCAAACAAATATAACCATTTGTGACTGCTCGGGCCAAATGTGCAACTTGGCACGTTCGTTTCAGGGAGACAAAACTACAATTACCAAAAGCGGATTAAGCTTCACTGCATCGCCAAAGCACTGCGGTAAAACCAGCATGAGCAGAACAGCATTACATGATACGAAATGAACGCATGCACAGGCCACTTGTGCATCAAACAAATATAAGCATTTGCGACTGCTCAAGCCAAATAAGCATCTTGGCACGTCAACTTCAGGCAAACAAAAGGACAAATACTTAAATTTGATGAAGCTTCACTGCAACGCAAAAGCACTGCGGTAATGCCAGCGTGAGCAGAAGAGCATTACATGATACGAAATGATCGCATGCACAGGCCACTTGTGCATCAATTAAATATAAGCATTTGCGACTGCTCAGGCCAAATATGCATCTTGACATGTCCGTTTCAGGGAAACAAAAAAACAATTACCAAGAGATGAGTAGGCTTCACTGCATTGCGAAAGCACTGCAGTAAAGCAAGCGTGAGAACAAGAGCATTACTTAATACGAAATGAACGCATGCCCACGCCACTTGTGCATCAAACAAATATAAGCATTTGCGACTGCACAGGCCAAATATGCATCTTGGCACGTCCGTTTCTGGCAAACAAAAGGACAAATACTTAAATATCACCAAGCTTCACTGCATTGCAAAAGCACTGCGGTAAAAGCAGCGTGAGCAGAAGAGCATTACAAGATACGAAATGAACGCATGCACAGGCCACTTGTGCATCAAACAAATATAAGCATTTGCGACTGCTCAGGCCAAATATGCATCTTGGCACATCCGTTTCAGGGAGACAAAAAGACAATTACCGAAAGATGATTAAGCTTCACTGCATCGCAAAATTACTGCGGTAATACCAGCATGAGCAGAAGAGCATTACATGATACGAAATGAACACATGCACAGGCCACTTGTGCATCAAACAAGTATAAGCATTTGCGACTGCTCAGGCCAAATATGCATCTTGGCACGTCCGTTTCAGGCAAACAAAAGGACAAATACTAAAATATGATCAAGCTTCACTGCATTGCAAAAGCACTGCGGTAAAGCCAGCGTGAGCAGAAGAGCATTACATGATACGAAATGAACGCATGTACAGGGTACTTGTGCATCAAACAAATATAAGCATTTGCGATTGCTCAGGCCAAATATGCATCTTGGCATATGCGTTTCAGGCAAACAAATGGACAAATACTTAAATATGATCAAGCTTCACTGCATCGCAAAAGCACTGCGGTAAAGCCAGCATAAGCAGAAGAGCATTACATGATACGAAATGAATGCATGCACAGGCCACTTGTGCATCAAACAAATATAAGCATTTGCGACTGCTCAGGCCAAATATGCATCTTGGCACGTCCGTTTCAGAGAGAGAAAAAGACAATTACCAAAAGATGATCAAGCTTCACTGTATCGAAAAAGCACTGCGGTAAAGCCAGCGTGAGCAGAAGAGCATTACATGATACGAAATGAACGCATGCCCAGGCCACTTGCGCATCAAAGAAAGGCATTTGCGGCTACTCAAGCCAAATATGCATCTTGGCACGTCCATTTCACGAAAACAAAAGGACAAATACCTAAATATGATCAAGCTTCACTGCCTCGCAAAAGCACTGCGGTAAAGCCAGCATGAGCAGAAGAGCATTACATGATATGAAGTGAACACATGCACAGGCCACTTGTGCATCAAACAAATATAAGCATTTGCGACTGCTCAGGCCAAATATGCACCTTGGCACGTCCGTTTCAGGGAGACAAAAAGACAATTACCAAAAGATGACTATGCTTCACTGCATCGCGAAAGCACTGCGGTAAAGCCAGCGTGAGCAGAAGAGCATTACATGATACGAAATGAACGCATGCACAGACCACTTGTGCATCAAACAAATATAAGCATTTGCGACTGCACAGGCCAATTATGCATCTTGGCACGTCTGTTTTAGGGAGACAAAACGACAATTACCTAAAGCTGATTAAGCTTCACTGCATAGCCAAAGCACTGCGGTAAAACCAGCATGAGCAGAAGAGCATTACATGATACGAAATGAATGCAAGCACAGGCCACTTGTGCATCAAACATATAAGCATTTGCGACTGCTCAGGCCAAATATGCATCTTGGCATGTCCGTCTCAGACAAACGAAAGGACAAATACTAAAATATGATCAAGCTTCATTGCATCAAAAAAGCACTGCGGTAAAGACAGCGTGAGCAGAAGAGCATTACATGATATGAAATGAACGCATGCACAGGACACTTGGGCATCAAACAAATATAAGCATTTGCGACTGCTCAGGCCAAATATGCATCTTGACATGTCCGTTTCAGGGAGACAAAAAAACAATTACCAAGAGATGATTAGGCTTCACTGCATCGCGAAAGCACTGCAGTAAAGCTAGCGTGAGAACAAGAGCATTACTTAATACGAAATGAAGGCATGCCCACGCCACTTTTGCATCAAAAAATATAGGTATTTGCGACTGCTCAGGCCAAATACGCATCTTGGCATGTCCGTTTCTGGCAAACAAAAGGACAAATACTAAAATATGATCAAGCTTCACTGCATCGAAAAAGCACTGCGATAAAGCCAGCTTGAGCAAATAGCATTACATGATACGAAATGAACGCATGCACAGGCCACTTGTGCATCAAACAAATATAAGCATAAGCGACTGCTCAGGCTAAATATGCATCTTGGCACGTCCGTTTCATGGAGACAAAAAGACAATAACCAAAAGGTGATTAAGCTTCACTGCATCGCGAAAGCACTGCGGTAAAGCCACCATGAGCAGAAAAGCATTACATGATACGAAATTAACGCATGCACAGGCCACTTTTGCATCAAACAAATATAAGCATTTGCGACTGCTCCGGCCAAATATGCATCTTCGCACGTCCGTTTCGGGCAAACAAAAGGACAAATACTTAAATATGATCATGCTTCACTGCATCGCAAAAGCACTGCGGTAAAGCCAGCGTGAGCAGAAGAGCATTACATGTTACGAAATGAACGCATGCACAGGGTACTTGTGCATCAAACAAATATAAGCATTTGCGATTGCTCAGGCCAAATATGCATCTTGGCATGTCCGTTTCAGGCAAACAAAAGGACAAATACTTAAATATGATCAAGCTTCACTGCCTCGCAAAAGCACTGCGGTAAAGCCAGCATGAGCAGAAGAGCATTACATGATATGAAGTGAACACATGCACAGGCCACTTGTGCATCAAACAAATATAAGCATTTGCGACTGCTCAGGCCAAATATGCACCTTGGCACGTCCGTTTCAGGGAGACAAAAAGACAATTACCAAAAGATGACTATGCTTCACTGCATCGCGAAAGCACTGCGGTAAAGCCAGCGTGAGCAGAAGAGCATTACATGATACGAAATGAACGCATGCACAGACCACTTGTGCATGAAACAAATATAAGCATTTGCGACTGCACAGGCCAAATATGCATCTTGGCACGTCCGTTTTAGGGAGACAAAACGACACTTACCAAAAGATGATTAAGCTTCACTGCATCGAAAAAGCACTGCGGTAAAGCCAGCATGAGCAGAAGAGACCTACATGATACGAAATGAACGCATGCCCAGGCCACTTGTGCATCAAACATATATAGGCATTTGCGACTGCTCAGGCCAAATATGCACCTTGGCACGTCCGTTTCAGGGAAACAAAAAGAAAATTACCAAAAGTTGATTAAGCTTCACTGCATCGCGAAAGCACTGCGGTAAAACCAGCGTGAGCAGAAGAGCATTACATGATACGAAATGAACGCATGCACAGGCCACTTGTGCATCAAATAAAGATAAGCATTTGCGAAGGCTCAGGCAAAATATGCATCTTCGCATGTCCGTTTCAGGCAAACAAAAGGACAAATACTTAAATATGATCAAGCTTCACTGCCTCGCAAAAGCACTGCGGTAAAGCCAGCATGAGCAGAAGAGCATTACATGATATGAAGTGAACACATGCACAGGCCACTTGTGCATCAAACAAATATAAGCATTTGCGACTGCTCAGGCCAAATATGCACCTTGGCACGTCCGTTTCAGGGAGACAAAAAGACAATTACCAAAAGATGACTATGCTTCACTGCATCGGGAAAGCACTGCGGTAAAGCCACCGTGAGCAGAAAAGCAATACATGATACGAAATAAACGCATGCACAGGCCACTTTTGCATCAAACAAATATAAGCATTTGCGACTGCTCAGGCCAAATATGCATCTTCGCACGTCCGTTTCGGGCAAACAAAAGGACAAATACTTAAATATGATCATGCTTCACTGCATCGCAAAAGCACTGCGGTAAAGCCAGCGTGAGCAGAAGAGCATTACATGATATGAAATGAACGCATGCACAGACCACTTGTGCATCAAACAAATATAAGCATTTGCGACTGCTCAGGCCAAATACGCATCTTGGCACGTCCGTTTCTGGCAAACAAAAGGACAAATACTAAAATATGATCAAGCTTCACTGCATCGAAAAAGTACTGCGGTAAAGCCAGCTTGAGCAAATAGTATTACATGATACGAAATGAACGCATGCACAGGCCACTTGTGCATCAAACAAATATAAGCATATGCGACTGCTCAGGCTAAATATGCATCTTGGCACGTCCGTTTCATTGAGACAAAAAGACAATAACCAAAAGGTGATTAAGCTTCACTGCATCGGGAAAGCACTGCGGTAAAGCCACCGTGAGCAGAAAAGCATTACATGATACGAAATGAACGCATGCACAGGGTACTTGTGCATCAAACAAATATAAGCATTTGCGACTGCTCAGGCCAAATATGCATCTTGGCACGTGCGTTTCAGAGAGAGCAAAAAACAATTACCAAAAGATGATTAAGCTTCACTGCATCACGCAAGCACAGCGGTAAAGCGAGCATGAGCAGAAGAGCAATACATGATAGGAAATGAACGCATGCACAGGCCATTTGTGCATCAAACAAATATAAGCATTTGCGACTGCTCAGGCCAAATATGCATCTTGGCACGTCCGTTTCAGAAAACAAAAGGACAAATACTTAAATATGATTAAGCTTCACTGCATCGCAAAATCACTGCGGTAAAGCCAGCGTGAGCAGAAGAGCAAGTTATGATACGAAGTGAACGCATGCACAGGCCACTTGTGCATCAAACAAATATAAGCATTTGCGACTGCTCAGGCCAAATATGCATCTTGGCACGTCCGTTTCAGGGAGACAAAAAGACAATTACCAAAAGATGACTATGCTTCACTGCATCGCGAAAGCACTGCGGTAAAGCCAGCGTGAGCAGAAGAGCATTACATGATACGAAATGAACGCATGCACAGACCTATTGTGCATCAAACAAATATAAGCATTTGCGACTGCACAGGCCAAATATGCATCTTGGCACGTCCGTTTTAGGGAGACAAAACGACAATTACCTAAAGCTGATTAAGCTTCACTGCATAGCCAAAGCTCTGCGGTAAAACCAGCATGAGCAGAAGAGCATTACATGATACGAAATGAATGCAAGCACAGGCCACTTGTGCATCAAACATATAAGCATTTGCGACTGCTCAGGCCAAATATGTATCTTGGCATGTCCGTCTCAGACAAACAAAAAGACAAATACTAAAATATGATCAAGCTTTATTGCATCAAAAAAGCACTGCGGTAAAGCCAGCGTGAGCAGAAGAGCATTACATGATACGAAAGAACGCATGCACAGGACACTTAGGCATCAAACAAATATAAGCATTTGCGACTGCTCAGGCCAAATATGCATCTTGGCACGTTCATTTCAGGGAGACAAAAAGACAATTACCAAAAGATGATTAAGCTTCACCGCATCGAAAAAGCACTGCGGTAAAACAAGCGTGAGCAGAAGAGCATTACATGATACGAAATGAACGCATGCACAGGCCACTTGTGCATCAATTAAAGATAAACAATTGCGACGGCTTAGGCCAAATATGCATCTTGGCACGTCCGTTTCAGGCAAACAAAAGGACAAATACTTAAATTTGATGAAGCTTTACTGCATCGCAAAAGCACTGCGGTAATGCCAGCGTGAGCAGAAGAGCATTAAATGATACGAAATGAACGCATGCACAGGCCACTTGTGCATCAAACAAATATAAGCATTTGCGCCTGCTCAGGCCATATATGCATCTTGGCACGTCCAAGTTAGGGAGACAGTAAGACGATTACCAAAACATTATTAAGCTTCACTGGATCGAAAAAGCACTGCGGTAAAGCCAGCGTGAACAGAAGAGCATTATATGATACGAAATGAACGCATGCACAGGCCAATTGTGCATCGAACAAATATAAGCATTTGCGACTGCTCAGGCCAAATATGCAACTTGGCACGTTCGTTTCAGGGAGACAAAACGACAATTACCAAAAGCTGATTAAGCTTCACGGCATATCCAAAGCAGTGCGGTAAAACCAGCATGATCAGAAAGCATTACATGATACGAAATGAACGCATGCACAGGCCACTTGTGCATCAAACAAGTATAAGCATTTGCGACGGCTCAGGCCAAATATGCATCTTGGCACGTCCGTTTCAGGCAAACAAAAGGACAAATACTAAAATATGATCAAGCTTCACTGCATCGCAAAAGCACTGCGGTAAAGCCAGCGTGAGCAGAAGAGCATTACATGATACGAAATGAACGCATGCACAGGGTACTTGTGCATCAAACAAATATAAGCATTTGCGATTGCTCAGGCAAAATATGCATCTTCGCATGTCCGTTTCAGGCAAACAAAAGGACAAATACTTAAATATGATCAAGCTTCACTGCCTCGCAAAAGCACTGCGGTAAAGCCAGCATGAGCAGAAGAGCATTACATGATATGAAGTGAACACATGCACAGGCCACTTGTGCATCAAACAAATATAAGCATTTGCGCCTGCTCAGGCCATATATGCATCTTGGCACGTCCAAGTTAGGGAGACAGTAAGACGATTACCAAAACATTATTAAGCTTCACTGGATCGAAAAAGCACTGCGGTAAAGCCAGCGTGAACAGAAGAGCATTATATGATACGAAATGAACGCATGCACAGGCCAATTGTGCATCGAACAAATATAAGCATTTGCGACTGCTCAGGCCAAATATGCATCTTGGCACGTCCGTTTTAGGGAGACAAAACGACACTTACCAAAAGATGATTAAGCTTCACTGCATCGAAAAAGCACTGCGGTAAAGCCAGCATGAGCAGAAGAGACCTACATGATACGAAATGAACGCATGCCCAGGCCACTTGTGCATCAAACATATATAGGCATTTGCGACTGCTCAGGCCAAATATGCACCTTGGCACGTCCGTTTCAGGGAAACAAAAAGAAAATTACCAAAAGTTGATTAAGCTTCACTGCATCGCGAAAGCACTGCGGTAAAACCAGCGTGAGCAGAAGAGCATTACATGATACGAAATGAACGCATGCACAGGCCACTTGTGCATCAAATAAAGATAAGCATTTGCGAAGGCTCAGGCAAAATATGCATCTTCGCATGTCCGTTTCAGGCAAACAAAAGGACAAATACTTAAATATGATCAAGCTTCACTGCCTCGCAAAAGCACTGCGGTAAAGCCAGCATGAGCAGAAGAGCATTACATGATATGAAGTGAACACATGCACAGGCCACTTGTGCATAAACAAATATAAGCATTTGCGACTGCTCAGGCCAAATATGCACCTTGGCACGTCCGTTTCAGGGAGACAAAAAGACAATTACCAAAAGATGACTATGCTTCACTGCATCGGGAAAGCACTGCGGTAAAGCCACCGTGAGCAGAAAAGCATTACATGATACGAAATAAACGCATGCACAGGCCACTTTTGCATCGAACAAATATAAGCATTTGCGACTTCTCAGCCAAATATGCATCTTCGCACGTCCGTTTCGGGCAAACAAAAGGACAAATACTTAAATATGATCATGCTTCACTGCATCGCAAAAGCACTGCGGTAAAGCCAGCGTGAGCAGAAGAGCATCACATGATACGAAATGAACGCATGCACAGGCCACTTGTGCATCAAACAACTATAAGCATTTGCGCCTGCTCAGGCCATATATGCATCTTGGCACGTCCAAGTTAGGGAGACAGTAAGACAATTACCAAAACATTATTAAACTTCACTGGATCGAAAAGGCACTGCGGTAAAGCCAGCGTGAACAGAAGAGCATTATATGATACGAAATGAACGCATGCACAGGCCAATTGTGCATCAAACAAATATAAGCATTTGTGACTGCTCAGGCCAAATATGCAACTTGGCACGTTCGTTTAAGGGAGACAAAACGACAATTACCAAAGGCTGATTAAGCTTGACTGCATATCCAAAGCACTGCGGTAAAACCAGCATGAGCAGAAAGCATTACATGATACGAAATGAGCGCATGCACAGGCCACTTGTGCATCAAACAAATATAAGCATTTGCGACTGCTCAGGCCAAATATGCATCTTGGCACATTCGTTTCAGGCAAACAAAAAGACAAATACTTAAATAAGATCAAGCTTCACTGCATCGCAAAAGCACTGTGGTAAAGCCAGTGTGAGCAGAAGAGCATGGCATGATACGAAATGAACGCATGCACAGGCCACTTGTGCATCAAACAAATATAAGCATTTGCGACTGCTCAGGCCAATTAAGCATCTTGGCACATCCGTTTTAGGGAGACAAAAAGACAATTACCGAAAGATGATTAAGCTTCACTGCATCGCGAAATTCACTGCGGTAAAGCCAGCGTGAACAGAAGAGCATTACATGATACGAAATGAACGCATGCACAAGCCACTTGTGCATCAAACAAATATAACCATTTGTGACTGCTCGGGCCAAATGTGCAACTTGGCACGTTCGTTTCAGGGAGACAAAACTACAATTACCAAAAGCGGATTAAGCTTCACTGCATCGCCAAAGCACTGCGGTAAAACCAGCATGAGCAGAACAGCATTACATGATACGAAATGAACGCATGCACAGGCCACTTGTGCATCAAACAAATATAAGCATTTGCGACTGCTCAAGCCAAATATGCATCTTGGCACGTCCACTTCAGGCAAACAAAAGGACAAATACTTAAATTTGATGAAGCTTCACTGCAACGCAAAAGCACTGCGGTAATGCCAGCGTGAGCAGAAGAGCATTACATGATACGAAATGAACGCATGCACAGGCCACTTGTGCATCAATTAAATATAAGCATTTGCGACTGCTCAGGCCAAATATGCATCTTGACATATCCGTTTCAGGGAAACAAAAAAACAATTACCAAGAGATGAGTAGGCTTCACTGCATTGCGAAAGCACTGCAGTAAAGCAAGCGTGAGAACAAGAGAATTACTTAATACGAAATGAACGCATGCCCACGCCACTTGTGCATCAAACAAATATAAGCATTTGCGACTGCACAGGCCAAATATGCATCTTGGCACGTCCGTTTCTGGCAAACAAAAGGACAAATACTTAAATATCACCAAGCTTCACTGCATTGCAAAAGCACTGCGGTAAAAGCAGCGTGAGCAGAAGAGCATTACAAGATACGAAATGAACGCATGCACAGGCCACTTGTGCATCAAACAAATATAAGCATTTGCGACTGCTCAGGCCAAATATGCATCTTGGCACATCCGTTTCAGGGAGACAAAAAGACAATTACCGAAAGATGATTAAGCTTCACTGCATCGCAAAATTCACTGCGGTAAAGCCACCTTGAACAGAAGAGCATTACATGGTACGAAATGAACGCATGCACAAGCCACTTGTGCATCAAACAAATATAAGCATTTGCGACTGTTCGGGCCAAATGTGCAACTTGGCACATTCGTTTAAGGGAGACAAAACTACAATTACCAAAAGCTGATTAAGCTTCACTGCATCGCCAAAGCACTGCGGTAAAACCAGCATGAGCAGAAGAGCATTACATGATACGAAATGAACACATGCACAGGCCACTTGTGCATCAAACAAGTATAAGCATTTGCGACGGCTCAGGCCAAATATGCATCTTGGCACGTCCGTTTCAGGCAAACAAAAGGACAAATACTAAAATATGATCAAGCTTCACTGCATCGCAAAAGCACTGCGGTAAAGCCAGCGTGAGCAGAAGAGCATTACATGATACGAAATGAACGCATGCACAGGGTACTTGTGCATCAAACAAATATAAGCATTTGCGATTGCTCAGGCCAAATATGCATCTTGGCATATGCGTTTCACGCAAACAAAAGGACAAATACTTAAATATGATCAAGCTTCACTGCATCGCAAAAGCACTGCGGTAAAGCCAGCATAAGCAGAAGAGCATTACATGATACGAAATGAATGCATGCACAGGCCACTTGTGCATCAAACAAATATAAGCATTTGCGACTGCTCAGGCCAAATATGCATCTTGGCACGTCCGTTTCAGAGAGAGAAAAAGACAATTACCAAAAGATGATCAAGCTTCACTGTATCGAAAAAGCACTGCGGTAAAGCCAGCGTGAGCAGAAGAGCATTACATGATACGAAATGAACGCACGCACAAGCCACTTGTGCATCAAACAAATATAAGCATTTGCGACTGCTCGGGCCAAATATGCAACTTGGCACATTCGTTTAAGGGAGACAAAACTACAATTACCAAAAGCTGATTAAGCTTCACTGCATCGCCAAAGCACTGCAGTAAAACCAGCATGAGCAGAAGAGCATTACATGATACGAAATGAACACATGCACAGGCCACTTGTGCATCAAACAAGTATAAGCATTTGCGACTGCTCAGGCCAAATATGCATCTTGGCACGTCCGTTTCAGGCAAACAAAAGGACAAATACTAAAATATGATCAAGCTTCACTGCATCGCAAAAGCACTGCGGTAAAGCCAGCGTGAGCAGAAGAGCATTACATGATACGAAATGAACGCATGCACAGGGTACTTGTGCATCAAACAAATATAAGCATTTGCGATTGCTCAGGCCAAATATGCATCTTGGCATATGCGTTTCAGGGAGACAAAAAGACAATTACCGAAAGATGATGAAGCTTCACTGCATCGCAAAATTCACTGCGGTAAAGCCACCTTGAACAGATGAGCATTACATGGTACGAAATGAACGCATGCACAAGCCACTTGTGCATCAAACAAATATAAGCATTTGCGACTGTTCGGGCGAAATGTGCAACTTGGCACGTTTGTTTCAGGGAGACAAAACTACAATTACCAAAAGCTGATTAAGCTTCACTGGATCGAAAAAGCACTGCGGTAAAGCCAGCGTGAACAGTAGAGCATTACATGATACGAAATGAACGCACGCACAAGCCACTTGTGCATCGAACAAATATAAGCATTTGCGACTGCTCGGGCCAATGATGCAACTTGGCACATTCGTTTAAGGGAGACAAAACTGCAATTACCAAAAGCTGATTAAGCTTCACTGCATCGCCAAAGCACTGCGGTAAAACCAGCATGAGCAGAAGAGCATTACATGATACGAAATGAACACATGCACAGGCCACTTGTGCATCAAACAAGTATAAGCATTTGCGACTGCTCAGGCCAAATATGCATCTTGGCACGTCCGTTTCAGGCAAACAAAAGGACAAATACTAAAATATGATCAAGCTTCACTGCATCGCAAAAGCACTGCGGTAAAGCCAGCGTGAGCAGAAGAGCATTACATGATACGAAATGAACGCATGCACAGGGTACTTGTGCATCAAACAAATATAAGCATTTGCGATTGCTCAGGCCAAATATGCATCTTGGCATATGCGTTTCAGGCAAACAAAAGGACAAATACTTAAATATGATCAAGCTTCACTGCATCGCAAAAGCACTGCGGTAAAGCCAGCATAAGCAGAAGAGCATTACATGATACGAAATGAATGCATGCACAGGCCACTTGTGCATCAAACAAATATAAGCATTTGCGACTGCTCAGGCCAAATATGCATCTTGGCACGTCCGTTTCAGAGAGAGAAAAAGACAATTACCAAAAGATGATCAAGCTTCACTGTATCGAAAAAGCACTGCGGTAAAGCCAGCGTGAGCAGAAGAGCATTACATGATACGAAATGAACGCATGCCCAGGCCACTTGTGCATCAAACATATAAGCATTTGCGACTGCTCAGGCCAAATATGCATCTTGGCATGTCCGTCTCAGACAAATGAAAGGACAAATACTAAAATATGATCAAGCTTCATGGCATCAAAAAAGCACTGCGGTAAAGACAGCGTGAGCAGAAGAGCATTACATGATATGAAATGAACGCATGCACAGGACACTTGGGCATCAAACAAATATAAGCATTTGCGACTGCTCAGGCCAAATATGCATCTTGACATGTCCGTTTCAGGGAGACAAAAAAACAATTACCAAGAGATGATTAGGCTTCACTGCATCGCGAAAGCACTGCAGTAAAGCTAGCGTGAGAACAAGAGCATTACTTAATACGAAATGAAGGCATGCCCAGGCCACTTTTGCATCAAAAAAATATAAGTATTTGCGACTGCTCAGGCCAAATACGCATCTTGGCATGTCCGTTTCTGGCAAACAAAAGGACAAATACTAAAATATGATCAAGCTTCACTGCATCGAAAAAGCTCTGCGATAAAGCCAGCTTGAGCAAATAGCATTACATGATACGAAATGAACGCATGCACAGGCCACTTGAGCATCAAACAAATATAAGCATATGCGACTGCTCAAGCTAAATATGCATCTTGGCACGTCCGTTTCATGGAGACAAAAAGACAATAACCAAAAGGTGATTAAGCTTCACTGCATCGCGAAAGCACTGCGGTAAAGCCACCATGAGCAGAAAAGCATTACATGATACGAAATTAACGCATGCACAGGCCACTTTTGCATCAAACAAATATAAGCATTTGCGACTGCTCAGGCCAAATATGCATCTTCGCACGTCCGTTTCGGGCAAACAAAAGGACAAATACTTAAATATGATCATGCTTCACTGCATCGCAAAAGCACTGCGGTAAAGCCAGCGTGAGCAGAAGAGCATTACATGTTACGAAATGAACGCATGCACAGGGTACTTGTGCATCAAACAAATATAAGCATTTGCGATTGCTCAGGCCAAATATGCATCTTGGCATGTCCGTTTCAGGCAAACAAAAGGACAAATACCTAAATATGATCAAGCTTCACTGCCTCGCAAAAGCACTGCGGTAAAGCCAGCATGAGCAGAAGAGCATTACATGATATGAAGTGAACACATGCACAGGCCACTTGTGCATCAAACAAATATAAGCATTTGCGACTGCTCAGGCCAAATATGCACCTTGGCACGTCCGTTTCAGGAAGACAAAAAGACAATTACCAAAAGATGACTATGCTTCACTGCATCGCGAAAGCACTGCGGTAAAGCCACTGTGAGCAGAAAAGCATTACATGATACGAAATGAACGCATGCACAGGCCACTTGTGCATCAAACAAATATAAGCATTTGCGACTGCTCAGGCCATATATGCATCTTGGCACGTCCAAGTTAGGGAGACAGTAAGACAATTACCAAAAAATTATTGAGCTTCAGTGGATCGAAAAAGCACTGCGGTAAAGCCAGCGTGAACAGAAGAGCATTACATGATACGAAATGAACGCATGCACAGGCCAATTGTGCATCAAACAAATATAAGCATTTGTGACTGCTCAGGCCAACAATGCAACTTGGCACGTTCGTTTCAGGGAGACAAAACGACAATTACCAAAAGCTGATTAGGCTTCACTGCATCGCCAAAGCACTGCGGTAAAACCAGCATGAGCAGAAGAGCATTACATGATACGAAATGAATGCAAGCACAGGCCACTTGTGCATCAAACATATAAGCATTTGCGACTGCTCAGGCCAAATATGCATCTTGGCATGTCCGTCTCAGACAAACGAAAAGACAAATACTAAAATATGATCAAGCTTTATTGCATCAAAAAAGCACTGCGGTAAAGCCAGCGTGAGCAGAAGAGCATTACATGATGCGAAATGAACGCATGCACAGGACACTTGGGCATCAAACAAATATAAGCATTTGCGACTGCTCAGACCAAATATGCATCTTGGCACGTCCGTATCATGGAGACAAAAAGACAATTACCAAAAGATGATTAGGCTTCACTGCATCGAAAAAGCACTGCGGTAAAGCCAGCATGAGCAGAATAGACCTACATGATACGAAATGAAACATGCCCAGGCCACTTGTGCATCAAACATATATAGGCATTTGCGACTGCTCAGGCCAAATATGCACCTTGGCACGTCCGTTTCAGGGAAACAAAAAGAAAATTACCAAAAGTTGATTAAGCTTCACTGCATCGCGAAAGCACTGCGGTAAAACCAGCGTGAGCAGAAGAGCATTACATGATACGAAATGAACGCATGCTCAGGCCACTTGTGCATCATACAAATATAAGCATTTGCGACTGCTCAGGCCATATATGCATCTTGGCACGACCAAGTTAGGGAGACAGTAAGACAATTGCCAAAAAATTATTGGTCTTCAGTGGATCGAAAAAGCACTGCGGTAAAGCCAGCGTGAACAGAAGAGCATTACATGATACGAAATGAACGCATGCACAGGCCAATTGTGCATCAAACAAATATAAGCATTTGCGACTGCTCAGGCCAAATATGCATCTTGGCACGTTCGTTTCAGGGAGACAAAAAGACAATTACCAAAAGATGATTAAGCTTCACTGCATCGCGTAAGCACAGCGGCAAAGCAAGCGTGAGCAGAAGAGCATTACATGATACGAAATGAATGCATGCCCAGGCCACTTGTGCATCAAAAAAATATAAGCATTTGCGACTGCTCAGGCCAAATATGCATCTTGGCATGTCCGTTTCAGGCAAACAAAAGGACAAATACTTATATATGATCAAGCTTCACTGCATCGCAAAGGCACAGCGGTAAAGCGAGCATGAGCAGAAGAGCAATACATGATACGAAATGAACGCATGCACAGGCCACTTGTGCATCAAACAAATATAAGCATTTGCGACTGCTCAGGCCAAATATGCATCTTGGCACGTCCGTTTCAGGCAAACAAACGGACAAATTCTTAAATATGATTAAGCTTCACTGCATCGCAAAAGCACTGCGGTAAAGCCAGCGTGAGCAGAATAGCATTACATGATACGAAATGAACGCATGCACAGGCCACTTGTGCATCAAACAAATATAAGCATTTGCGACTGCTCAGGCCAAATATGCATCTTGGCACGTCCGTTTCAGGCCAACAAACGGACCAATTCTTAAATATGATTAAGCTTCACTGCATCGCAAAAGCACTGCGGTAAAGCCAGCACGAGCAGAAGAGGATTACATGATACAAAATGAACGCATGCCCAGGCCACTTGCGCATCAAACAAAGATAGGCATTTGCAACTGCTCAAGCCAAATATGCATCTTGGCACGTCCGTTTCAGGCAAACAAAAGGACAAATACTTAAATTTGATCAAGCTTCACTGCATCGCAAAAGGAGTGCGGTAATGCCAGCGTGAGCAGAAGAGCGTTACATGATACGAAATGAACGCATGCACAGGCCACTTGTGCATCAATCAAATATAAGCATTTGCGACTGCTCAGGCCAAATATGCATCTTGGCATGTCCGTTTCAGGGAGACAAAAAAACAATTACCAAGAGATGATTAGGCTTCACCGTATCGCGAAAGCACTGAAGTAAAGCCAGCGTGAGCAGAAGAGCATTACATGATACGAAATGAACGCATGCACAGGCCACTTGTGCATCAAAAAATATAAGTATTTGTGACTGCTCAGGCCAAATATGCATCTTGGCACGCCCATTTGAGGCAAACAAAAAGTTAAATACTAAAATATGATCAAGCTTCACTGCATTGAAAAAGCACTGCGGTAAAGCCAGCATGAGCAGAAGAGCACTACATGATATGAAGTGAACACATGCACAGGCCACTTGTGCATCAAACAAATATAAGCATTTGCGACTGCTCAGGCCAAATAAGCACCTTGGCACGTCCGTTTCAGGGAGACAAAAAGACAATTACCAAAAGATGACTATGCTTCACTGCATCGCGAAAGCTCTGCGGTAAAGCCAGCGTGAGCAGAAGAGCATTACATGATATGAAATGAACGCATGCACAGACCACTTGTGCATCAAACAAATATAAGCCTTTGCGACTGCACAGGCCAATTATGCATCTTGGCACGTCCGTTTTAGGGAGACAAAACGACAATTACCTAAAGCTGATTAAGCTTCACTGCATAGCCAAAGCACTGCGGTAAAACCAGCATGAGCAGAAGAGCATTACATGATACGAAATGAATGCAAGCACAGGCCACTTGTGCATCAAACATATAAGCATTTGCGACTGCTCAGGCCAAATATGCATCTTGGCATGTCCGTCTCAGACAAACGAAAGGACAAATACTAAAATATGATCAAGCTTCATTGCATCAAAAAAGCACGGCGGTAAAGACAGCGTGAGCAGAAGAGCATTACATGATATGAAATGAACGCATGCACAGGACACTTGGGCATCAAACAAATATAAGCATTTGCGACTGCTCAGACCAAATATGCATCTTGGCACGTCCGTTTCATGGAGACAAAAAGACAATTACCAAAGATGATTAAGCTTCACTGCATCGCGAAAGCACTGCGGTAAAGCCACTGTGAGCAGAAACGCATTACATGATACGAAATGAACGCATGCACAGGCCACTTGTGCATCAAACAAATATAAGCATTTGCGACTGCTCAGGCCAAATATGCATCTTGGCACGTTCATTTCAGGAAGACAAAAAGACACTTACCAAAAAATGATTAAGCTTCACTGCATCGAAAAAGCACTGCGGTAAAGCCAGCATGAGCAGAAGAGACCTACATGATACGAAATGAACGCATGCCCAGGCCACTTGTGCATCAAACATATATAGGCATTTGCGACTGCTCAGGCCAAATATGCACCTTGGCACGTCCGTTTCAGGGAAACAAAAAGAAACTTACCAAAAGTTGAATAAGCTTCACTGCATCGCGAAAGCACTGCGGTAAAACCAGCGTGAGCAGAAGAGCATTACATGATACGAAATGAACGCATGCACAGGCCACTTGTGCATCAAATAAAGATAAGCATTTGCGAAGGCTCAGGCAAAATATGCATCTTCGCACGTCCGTTTCAGGCAAACAAAAGGACAAATACTTAAATTTCATGAAGCTTTACTGCATCGCAAAAGCACTGCGGTAATGCCAGAGTGAGCAGAAGAGCATTACATGATACGAAATGAACGCATGCTCAGGCCACTTGTGCATCATACAAATATAAGCATTTGCGACTGCTCAGGCCATATATGCATCTTGGCACGTCCAAGTTAGGGAGACAGTAAGACAATCACCAAAAAATTATTGAGCTTCAGTGGATCGAAAAAGCACTGCGGTAAAGCCAGCGTGAACAGAAGAGCATTACATGATACGAAATGAACGCATGCACAGGCCAATTGTGCATCAAACAAATAAGCATTTGCGACTGCTCAGGCCAAATATGCATCTTGGCATGTCCGTCTCAGACAAACGAAAAGACAAATACTAAAATATGATCAAGCTTTATTGCATCAAAAAAGCACTGCGGTAAAGCCAGCGTGAGCAGAAGAGCATTACATGATGCGAAATGAACGCATGCACAGGACACTTGGGCATCAAACAAATATAAGCATTTGCGACTGCTCAGACCAAATATGCATCTTGGCACGTCCGTATCATGGAGACAAAAAGACAATTACCAAAAGATGATTAAGCTTCACTGCATCGCGAAAGCACTGTGGTAAAGCCACTGTGAGCAGAAAAGCATTACATGATACGAAATGAACGCATGCTCAGGCCACTTGTGCATCATACAAATATAAGCATTTGCGACTGCTCAGGCCATATATGCATCTTGGCACGTCCAAGTTAGGGAGACAGTAAGACAATTGCCAAAAAATTATTGGTCTTCAGTGGATCGAAAAAGCACTGCGGTAAAGCAAGCGTGAACAGAAGAGCATTACATTATACGAAATGAACGCATGCACAGGCCAATTGTGCATCAAACAAGTATAAGCATTTGCGACTGCTCAGGCCAAATATGCATCTTGGCACGTTCGTTTCAGGGAGACAAAAAGACAATTACCAAAAGATGATTAAGCTTCACTGCATCGCGTAAGCACAGCGGCAAAGCCAGCGTGAGCAGAAGAGCATTACATGATACGAAATGAATGCATGCCCAGGCCACTTGTGCATCAAAAAAATATAAGCATTTGCGACTGCTCAGGCCAAATATGCATCTTGGCATGTCCGTTTCAGGCAAACAAAAGGACAAATACTTATATATGATCAAGCTTCACTGCATCGCAAAAGCACTGCGGTAAAGCGAGCATGAGCAGAAGAGCAATACATGATACGAAATGAACGCATGCACAGGCCACTTGTGCATCAAACAAATATAAGCATTTGCGACTGCTCAGGCCAAATATGCATCTTGGCACGTCCGTTTCAGGCAAACAAACGGACAAATTCTTAAATATGATTAAGCTTCACTGCATCGCAAAAGCACTGCGGTAAAGCCAGCACGAGCAGAAGAGGATTACATGATACGAAATGAACGCATGCCCAGGCCACTTGCGCATCAAACAAAGATAGGCATTTGCAACTGCTCAAGCCAAATATGCATCTTGGCACGTCCGTTTCAGGCAAACAAAAGGACAAATACTTAAATTTGATCAAGCTTCACTGCATCGCAAAAGGAGTGCGGTAATGCCAGCGTGAGCAGAAGAGCGTTACATGATACGAAATGAACGCATGCACAGGCCACTTGTGCATCAATCAAATATAAGCATTTGCGACTGCTCAGGCCAAATATGCATCTTGGCATGTCCGTTTCAGGGAGACAAAAAAAATTACCAAGAGATGATTAGGCTTCACCGTATCGCGAAAGCACTGAAGTAAAGCCAGCGTGAGCAGAAGAGCATTACATGATACGAAATGAACGCATGCACAGGCCACTTGTGCATCAAAAAATATAAGTATTTGTGACTGCTCAGGCCAAATATGCATCTTGGCACGCCCATTTGAGGCAAACAAAAAGCTAAATACTAAAATATGATCAAGCTTCACTGCATTGAAAAAGCACTGCGGTAAAGCCAGCATGAGCAGAAGAGCACTACATGATACAAAATGAACGCATGCCCAGGCCACTTGTGCATCAAACAAATATAAGCATTTGCGACTGCACAGGCCAAATACGCATCTTGGCACGTCCGTTTCAGGCAAACAAAAGAACAAATACTTAAATATGATCAAGCTTCACTGCATCACAAAAGCACTGCGGTAAAGTCAGCTTGAGCAAATAGCCTTACATGATACGAAATGAGCGCATGCACAGGCCACTTGTGCATCAAACCAATAAAAGCATTTGCGACTGCTCAGGCCAAATATACATCTTGGCACGTCCGTTTCATGGAGACAAAAAGACAATTACCAAAAGATGATTAAGCTTCACTGCATCACGAAAGCACTGCGGTAAAGCCACCGTGAGCAGAAAAGCATTACATGATACGAAATGAACGCATGCACAGGCCATTTTTGCATCAAACAAATATAAGCTTTGCGACTGCTGAGGCCAAATATGCATCTTGGCACGTCCATTTGAGGCAAACAAAAGGACAAATACTTAAATATGATCAAGCTTCACTGCATCGAAAAAGCACTGCGGTAAAGCCAGTATGAGCAGAAGAGCACTACATGATACGAAATGAACGAATGCCAAGGCCACTTGTGCATCAAACAAATATAAGCATTTGCGACTGCTCAGGCCAAATATGCATCTTGGCACGTCCGTTTCGGGCAAACAAAAGGACAAATACTTAAATATGATCATGCTTCACTGCATCGCAAAAGCACTGCGGTAAAGTCAGCGTGTGCAGAAGAGCATTACATGTTCAAAAGGAACGCATTCACAGGGTACTTGTGCATCAAACAAATATAAGCATTTGCGACTGCTCAGGCCAAATATGCATGTTGGCATGTCCGTTTCAGGCAAACAAAAAGACAAATACTTAAATATGATCAAGCTTCACTGCATCGCAAAGCACTGCCGTAAAGCCAGCATGAGCAGAAGAGCATTACATGATACGAAATGAACGCATGCACAGGCCACTTGTGCATCAAACAAATATAAGCATTTGCGACTGCTCAGGCCAAATATACATCTTGGCACGTCCGTTTCAGGCAAACAAACGGACAAATTCTTAAATATGATTAAGCTTCACTGCATCGCAAAAGCACTGCGGTAATGCCAGCGTGAGCAGAAGAGCAATACATGATACGAAATGAACGCATGCACAGGCCACTTGTGCATCAATTAAATATAAGCATTTGCGACTGCTCAGGCCAAATATGCATCTTGACATGTCCGTTTCAGGCAAACAAAAAAACAATTACCAATAGATGAGTAGGCTTCACTGCATTGCGAAAGCACTGCAGTAAAGCAAGCGTGAGAACAAGAGCATTACTTAATACGAAATGAACGCATGCCCAAGCCACTTGTGCATCAAACAAATATAAGCATTTGCGACTGCACAGGCCAAATATGCATCTTGGCACGTCCGTTTCTGGCAAACAAAAGGACAAATACTTAAATATGACCAAGCTTCACTGCATTGCAAAAGCACTGCGGTAATGCCAGCGTGAGCAGAAGACAATTACAAGATACGAAATGAACGCATGCACAGGCCACTTGTGCATCAAACAAATATAAGCATTTGCGACTGCTCAGGCCAAATATGCATCTTGGCACATCCGTTTCAGGGAGACAAAAAAACAATTACCGAAAGATGATTAAGCTTCACTGCATCGCAAAATTCACTGCGGTAAAGCCACCGTGAACAGAAGAGCATTACATGGTACGAAATGAACGCATGCACAAGCCACTTGTGCATCAAACAAATATAAGCATTTGCGACTGTTCGGGCCAAATGTGCAACTTGGCACGTTTGTTTCGGGGAGACAAAACTACAATTACCAAAAGCTGATTAAGCTTCACTGGATCGAAAAAGCACTGCGGTAAAGCCAGCGTGAACAGTAGAGCATTACATGATACGAAATGAACGCATGCACAAGCCACTTGTGCATCAAACAAATATAAGCATTTGCGACTGCTCGGGCCAAATATGCAACTTGGCACAATCGTTTCAGGGAGACAAAACTACAATTACCAAAAGCTGATTAAGCTTCACTGCATCGCCAAAGCACTGCGGTAAAACCAGCATGAGCAGAAGAGCATTACATGATACGAAATTAAAGCATGCACAGGCCACTTGTGCATCAAACAAGTATAAGCATTTGCGACTGCTCAGGGAAATATGCATCTTGGCACGTCTGTTTCAGGGAACAAAAGGACAAATACTAAAATATGATCAAGCTTCACTGCATCGCAAAAGCACTGCGGTAAATCCAGCGTGAGCAGAAGAGCATTACATGATACGAAATGAACGCATGCACAGGGTACTTGTGCATCAAACAAATATAAGCATTTGCGATTGCTCAGGCCAAATATGCATCTTGGCATATCCGTTTCAGCCAAACAAAAGGACAAATACTTAAATATGATCAAGCTTCACTGCATCGCAAAAGCACTGCGGTAAAGCCAGCATGAGCAGAAGAGCATTACATGATACGAAATGAATGCATTCACAGGCCACTTGTGCATCAAACAAATATAAGCATTTGCGACTGCTCAGGCCAAATATGCATCTTGGCACGTCCGTTTCAGAGAGAGAAAAAGACAATTACCAAAAGATGATCAAGCTTCACTGTATCGAAAAAGCACTGCGGTAAAGCCAGCGTGAGCAGAAGAGCATTACATGATACAAAATGAACGCATGCCCGGGCCACTTGCGCATCAAAGAAAGGCACTTGCGGCTGCTCAAGCCAAATATGCATCTTGGCACGTCCGTTTTAGGGAGACAAAACGACAATTACCTAAAGCTGATTAAGCTTCACTGCATAGCCAAAGCACTGCGGTAAAACCAGCATGAGCAGAAGAGCATTACATGATACGAAATGAATGCAAGCACAGGCCACTTGTGCATCAAACATATAAGCATTTGCGACTGCTCAGGCCAAATATGCATCTTGGCATGTCCAAGTTAGGGACACGTAGACGCCGCCAAGCATCAATACCGACCGCACACCTACGTAGCGGTGGTTGTTCGAGCCACGGACGGCAAACTGCTTAACGCCTGCAGCGTCCGAGCAACGTCTGCGGAGCAAGCGGAGGAAGCCGCCATCGCCCTGGCTCTAAACGGCACTCCCCAAGTCACCACCATCCTGAGCGACTCCCGCACGGCCACCGCCAATTTCGGCCGCGGGAGCATTGGGACCCCGGCAGCAAGCCTGCAGCCGAGAAGCAAGTCGACCACGACACATCTACGGTGGTCCCCGGCCCACGTCGGAGCCATCCCGGGCGGAGCAGCCAACCACAACGAAAGGGCGGACGCCGTCGCACGCGAGCTCGCGCACCGTGCGGCGCCCCCCCTCCCCTCGGACGCGGAAGAAGCCGTACCCCCGGACTCGGACCCACTACTCGACTACGGCAGCATCCTTCAGTGGTACCGAGAGGGCCGCCGAACGCTTCCCCGGCCTCACCCGAGGCTGGGGCGGCGCGAGGGGGTCCTCCTGAGACAACTACAGACCGGCACGGTGCTCACGCCTGCCCTGGCCCGACACGTGTGCCCCGGACTCTACGAAAGTGCGAAGTGCAGTATCTGTGCGCGAGAACTGGCAACGCTGACACATGTGCTGTGGGGGTGTGACGCGTGTGCGGGGGGAATGATCACCGACGTACTACCACCGGACATTGTGAACCACATAGCTTCGCCCGATCACGAGGCGCAGCTTAACGCCATCCAGCGGCTTGACGCGGCCCTGGCTCAGCAAAAGCGAACGGAGCAAACTCCTAGCAGCTCGCGCTGGGCCTGCCGTCGTTGAGGTCTAAATAGACAGGAGGGTGCGGAACCCTCCCCACGCAGGATAGCCCAATAAAGTCTATTTCTCTCTCTTCCCAAGTTAGGGAGACAGTAAGACAATTACCAAAAAATTATTGAGCTTCAGTGGATCGAAAAAGCACTGCGGTAAAGCCAGCGTGAACAGAAGAGCATTACATGATACGAAATGAACGCATGCACAGGCCAATTGTGCATCAAACAAATATAAGCATTTGTGACTGCTCAGGCCAACAATGCAACTTGGCACGTTCGTTTCAGGGAGACAAAACGACAATTACCAAAAGCTGATTAGGCTTCACTGCATCGCCAAAGCACTGCGGTAAAACCAGCATGAGCAGAAGAGCATTACATGATACGAAATGAATGCAAGCACAGGCCACTTGTGCATCAAACATATAAGCATTTGCGACTGCTCAGGCCAAAGATGCATCTTGGCATGTCCGTCTCAGACAAACGAAAAGACAAATACTAAAATATGATCAAGCTTCATTGCATCAAAAAAGCACTGCGGTAAAGCCAGCGTGAGCAGAAGAGCATTACATGATGCGAAATGAACGCATGCACAGGACACTTGGGCATCAAACAAATGTAAGCATTTGCGACTGCTCAGACCAAATATGCATCTTGGCACGTCCGTATCATGGAGACAAAAAGACAATTACCAAAAGATGATTAAGCTTCACTGCATCGCGAAAGCACTGCGGTAAAGCCACTGTGAGCAGAAAAGCATTACATGATACGAAATGAACGCATGCACAGGCCACTTGTGCATCAAACAAATATAAGCATTTGCGACTGCTCAGGCCAAATATGCATCTTGGCACGTTCATTTCAGGGAGACAAAAAGACAATTACCAAAAGATGATTAAGCTTCACTGCATCGAAAAAGCACTGCGGTAAAGCCAGCATGAGCAGAAGAGACCTACATGATACGAAATGAACGCATGCCCAGGCCACTTGTGCATCAAACATATATAGGCATTTGCGACTGCTCAGGCCAAATATGCACCTTGGCACGTCCGTTTCAGGGAAACAAAAAGAAAATTACCAAAAGTTGATTAAGCTTCACTGCATCGCGAAAGCACTGCGGTAAAACCAGCGTGAGCAGAAGAGCATTACATGATACGAAATGAACGCATGCTCAGGCCACATGTGCATCATACAAATATAAGCATTTGCGACTGCTCAGGCCATATTGGCATCTTGGCACGTCCAAGTTAGGGAGACAGTAAGACAATTACCAAAAAATAATTGGTCTTCAGTGGATCAAAAAAGCACTGCGGTAAAGCCAGCGTGAACAGAAGAGCATTACATGATACGAAATGAACGCATGCACAGGCCATTTGTGCATCAAACAAATATAAGCATTTGCGACTGCTCAGGCCAAATATGCATCTTGGCACGTTCGTTTCAGGGAGACAAAAAGACAATTACCAAAAGATGATTAAGCTTCACTGCATCGCGTAAGCACTGCGGCAAAGCCAGCGTGAGCAGAAGAGCATTACATGATACGAAATGAATGCATGCCCAGGCCACTTGTGCATCAAAAAAATATAAGCATTTGCGACTGCTCAGGCCAAATATGCATCTTGGCATGTCCGTTTCAGGCAAACAAAAGGACAAATACTTAAACATGATCAAGCTTCACTGCATCGCAAAAGCACTGCGGTAAATCCAGCATGAGCAGAAGAGCATTACATGATACGAAATGAACGCATGCACAGGCCACTTGTGCATCAAACAAATATAAGCATTTGCGACTGCTCAGGCCAAATATGCATCTTGGCACGTCTGTTTCAGAGAGAGAAAAAGACAATTACCAAAAGATGATTAAGCTTCACTGCATCACGAAAGCACTGCGGTAAAGCGAGCATGAGCAGAAGAGCAATACATGATACGAAATGAACGCATGCACAGGCCACTTGTGCATCAAACAAATATAAGCATTTGCGACTGCTCAGGCCAAATATGCATCTTGGCACGTCCGTTTCAGGCAAACAAACGGACAAATTCCTAAATATGATTAAGCTTCACTGCATCGCAAAAGCACTGCGGTAAAGCCAGCGTGAGCAGAATAGCATTACATGATACGAAATGAACGCATGCACAGGCCACTTGTGCATCAAACAAATATAAGCATTTGCGACTGCTCAGGCCAAATATGCATCTTGGCATGTCCGTTTCAGGGAGACAAAAAAACAATTACCAAGAGATGATTAGGCTTCACCGTATCGCGAAAGCACTGAAGTAAAGCCAGCGTGAGCAGAAGAGCATTACATGATACGAAATGAACGCATGCACAGGCCACTTGTGCATCAAAAAAATATAAGTATTTGTGACTGCTCAGGCCAAATATGCATCTTGGCACGTCGGTTTCAGAGAGCGAAAAAGACAATTACCAAAAGATGACTAAGCTTCACCGCATCACGAAAGCACTGCGGTAAAGCGAGCATGAGCAGAAGAGCAATACATGATACGAAATGAACGCATGCACAGGCCACTTGTGCATCAAACAAATATAAGCATTTGCGACTGCTCAGGCCAAATATGCATCTTGGCACGTCCGTTTCAGGCAAACAAAAGGACAAATACTTAAATTTGATCAAGCTTCACTGCATCGCAAAAGGAGTGCGGTAATGCCAGCGTGAGCAGAAGAGCGTTACATGATACGAAATGAACGCATGCACAGGCCACTTGTGCATCAATCAAATATAAGCATTTGCGACTGCTCAGGCCAAATATGCATCTTGGCATGTCCGTTTCAGGGAGACAAAAAAACAATTACCAAGAGATGATTAGGCTTCACCGTATCGCGAAAGCACTGAAGTAAAGCCAGCGTGAGCAGAAGAGCATTACATGATACGAAATGAACGCATGCACAGGCCACTTGTGCATCAAAAAAATATAAGTATTTGTGACTGCTCAGGCCAAATATGCATCTTGGCACGCCCATTTGAGGCAAACAAAAAGTTAATTACTAAAATATGATCAAGCTTCTCTGCATTGAAAAAGCACTGCGGTAAAGCCAGCATGAGCAGAAGAGCACTACATGAAACAAAATGAACGCATGCCCAGGCCACTCGTGCATCAAACAAATATAAGCATTTGCGACTGCACAGGCCAAATACGCATCTTGGCACGTCCGTTTCAGGCAAACAAACGGACAAATTCTTAAATATCATTAAGCTTCACTGCATCGCAAAAGCACTGCGGTAATGCCAGCGTGAGCAGAAGAGCATTACATGATACGAAATGAACGCATGCACAGGCCACTTGTGCATCATATAAATATAAGCATTTGCGACTGCTCAGGCCAATTATGCATCTTGACATGTCCGTTTCAGGGAAACAAAAAACAATTTCCAAGAGATGAGTAGGCTTCACTGCATTGCGAAAGCACTGCAGTAAAGCAAGCGTGAGAACAAGAGCATTACTTAATACGAAATGAACGCATGCCCACGCCACTTGTGCATCAAACAAATATAAGCATTTGCGACTGCACAGGCCAAATATGCATCTTGGCACGTCCGTTTCTGGCAAACAAAAGGACAAATACTTAAATATGACCAAGCTTCACTGCATTGCAAAAGCACTGCGGTAAATCCAGCGTGAGCAGAAGAGCATTACAAGATACGAAATGAACGCATGGACAGGCCACTTGTGCATCAAACAAATATAAGCATTTGCGACTGCTCAGGCCAAATATGCATCTTGGCACATCCGTTTCAGGGAGACAAAAAGACAATTACCGAAAGATGATTAAGCTTCACTGCATCGCGAAATTCACTGCGGTAAAGCCACCGTGAACAGAAGAGCATTACATGGTACGAAATGAACGCATGCACAAGCCACTTGTGCATCAAACAAATATAAGCATTTGCGACTGTTCGGGCCAAATGTGCAACTTGGCACGTTTGTTTCAGGGAGACGAAACTACAATTAGCAAAAGCTGATTAAGCTTCACTAGATCGAAAAAGCACTGAAGTAAAGCCAGCGTGAGCAGAAGAGCATTACATGATACGAAATGAACGCATGCCCAGGCCACTTGTTTATCAAACAAATATAAGCATTTGCGACTGCTCGGGCCAAATATGCAACTTGGCACATTCGTTTCAGGGAGACAAAACTACAATTACCAAAAGCTGATTAAGCTTCACTGCATCGCAAAAGCACTGCGGTAAAGCCAGCATGAGCAGAAGAGCATTACATGATACGAAATGAATGCATGCACAGGCCACTTGTGCATCAAACAAATATAAGCATTTGCGACTGCTCAGACCAAATATGCATCTTGGCACGTCCGTTTCAGAGAGAGAAAAAGACAATTACCAAAAGATGATCAAGCTTCACTGTATCGAAAAAGCACTGCGGTAAAGCCAGCGTGAGCAGAAGAGCATTACATGATACGAAATGAACGCATGCCCAGGCCACTTGCGCATCAAAGAAAGGCATTTGCGGCTGCTCAAGCCAAATATGCATCTTGGCACGTCCATTTCACGAAAACAAAAGGGCAAATACTTAAATTTGATCAAGCTTCGCTGCATCGCAAAAGCACTGCGGTTATGCCAGCGTGAGCAGAAGAGCATTACACGATACGAAATGAACGCATGCAAAGGCCACTTGTGCATCAATCAAATATAAGCATTTGCGACTGCTCAGGCCAAATATGCATCTTGACATGTCCGTTTCAGGGAGACAAAAAAACAATTTCCAAGAGATGAATAGGCTTCACTGCATCGCGAAAGCACTGCAGTAAAGCTAGCGTGAGAACAAGAGCATTACTTAATACGAAATGAAGGCATGCCCACGCCACTTTTGCATCAAAAAAATATAAGTATTTGCGACTGCTCAGGCGAAATACGCATCTTGGCATGTCCGTTCCTGGCAAACAAAAGGACAAATACTAAAATATGATCAAGTTTCACTGCATCGAAAAAGCACTGCGATAAAGCCAGCTTGAGCAAATAGCATTACATGATACGAAATGAACGCATGCACAGGCCACTTGTGCATCAAACAAATATAAGCATATGCGACTGCTCAGGCTAAATATGCATCTTGGCATGTCCGTTTCATGGAGACAAAAAGACAATAACCAAAAGGTGATTAGGCTTCACTGCATCGCGAAAGCACTGCGGTAAAGCCACCGTGAGCAGAAAAGCATTAAATGATACGAAATTAACGCATGCACAGGCCACTTTTGCATCAAACAAATATAAGCATTTGCGACTGCTCAGGCCAAATATGCATCTTCGCACGTCCGTTTCGGGCAAACAAAAGGACAAATACTTAAATATGATCATGCTTCACTGCATCGCAAAAGCACTGCGGTAAAGCCAGCGTGAGCAGAAGAGCATTACATGTTACGAAATGAACGCATGCACAGGGTACTTGTGCATGAAACAAATATAAGCATTTGCGATTGCTCAGGCCAAATATGCATCTTGGCATGTCCGTTTCAGGCAAACAAAAGGACAAATACTTAAATATGAACAAGCTTCACTGCCTCGCAAAAGCACTGCGGTAAAGCCAGCATGAGCAGAAGAGCATTACATGATATGAAGTGAACACATGCACAGGCCACTTGTGCATCAAACAAATATAAGCATTTGCGACTGCTCAGGCCAAATATGCACCTTGGCACGTCCGTTTCAGGGAGACAAAAAGACAATTACCAAAGGTGACTATGCTTCACTGCAACGCGAAAGCACTGCGGTAAAGCCAGCGTGAGCAGAAGAGCATTACATGATACGAAATGAACGCATGCACAGACCACTTGTGCATGAAACAAATATAAGCATTTGCGACTGCACAGGCCAAATATGCATCATGGCACGTCCGTTTTAGGGAGAAAAAACGACAATTACCTAAAGCTGATTAAGCTTCACTACATAGCCAAAGCACTGCGGTAAAACCAGCATGAGCAGAAGAGCATTACATGATACGAAATGAATGCAAGCACAGGCCACTTGTGCATCAAACATATAAGCATTTGCGACTGCTCAGGCCAAATATGCATCTTGGCATGTCCGTCTCAGACAAACGAAAAGACAAATACTAAAATATGATCAAGCTCCATTGCATCAAAAAAGCACTGCGGTAAAGCCAGCGTGAGCTGAAGAGCATTACATGATACGAAATGAACGCATGCACAGGCCACTTGTGCATCAAACAAATATAAGCATTTGCGACTTCTCAGGCCAAATATGCATCTTGGCACGTTCATTTCAGGGAGACAAAAAGACAATTACCAAAAGATGATTAAGCTTCACTGCATCGAAAAAGCACTGCGGTAAAGCCAGCATGAGCAGAAGAGACCTACATGATACGAAATGAACGCATGCGCAGGCCACTTGTGCATCAAACATATATAGGCATTTGCGACTGCTCAGGCCAAATATGCACCTTAGCACGTCCGTTTCAGGGAAACAAAAAAAATTACCAAAAGTTGATTAAGCTTCACTGCATCGCGAAAGCACTGCGGTAAAACCAGCGTGAGCAGAAGAGCATTACATGATACGAAATGAACGCATGCTCAGGCCACTTGTGCATCAAACAAATATAAGCATTTGCGACTGCTCAGGCCATATATGCATCTTGGCACGTCCAAGTTAGGGAGACAGTAAGACAATTACCAAAAAATTATTGGTCTTCAGTGGATCGAAAAAGCACTGCGGTAAAGCCAGCGTGAACAGAAGAGCATTACATGATACGAAATGAACGCATGCACAGGCCAATTGTGCATCAAACAAATATAAGCATTTGCGAATGCTCAGGCCAAATATGCATCTTGACATGTCCGTTTCAGGGAGACAAAAAAACAAGTTCCAAGTGATGAATAGGCTTCACTGCATCGCGAAAGCACTGCAGTAAAGCTAGCGTGAGAACAAGAGCATTACTTAATACGAAATGAAGGCATGCCCACGCCACTTTTGCATCAAAAAAATATAAGTATTTGCGACTGCTCAGGCGAAATACGCATCTTGGCATGTCCGTTTCTGGCAAACAAAAGGACAAATACTAAAATATGATCAAGCTTCACTGCATCGAAAAAGCACTGCGATAAAGCCAGCTTGAGCAAATAGCATTACATGATACGAAATGAACGCATGCACAGGCCACTTGTGCATCAAACAAATATAAGCATATGCGACTGCTCAGGCTAAATATGCATCTTGGCATGTCCGTTTCATGGAGACAAAAAGACAATAACCAAAAGGTGATTAAGCTTCACTGCATCGCGAAAGCACTGCGCTAAAGCCACCGTGAGCAGAAAAGCATTACATGATACGAAATTAACGCATGCACAGGCCACTTTTGCATCAAACAAATATAAGCATTTGCGACTGCTCAGGCCAAATATGCATCTTCGCACGTCCGTTTCAGGCAAACAAAAGGACAAATACTTAAATATGATCATGCTTCACTGCATCGCAAAAGCACTGCGGTAAAGCCAGCGTGAGCAAAAGAGCATTACATGTTACGAAATGAACGCATGCACAGGGTACTTGTGCATCAAACAAATATAAGCATTTGCGATTGCTCAGGCCAAATATGCATCTTGGCATGTCCGTTTCAGGCAAACAAAAGGACAAATACTTAAATATGAACAAGCTTCACTGCCTCGCAAAAGCACTGCGGTAAAGCCAGCATGAGCAGAAGAGCATTACATGATATGAAGTGAACACATGCACAGGCCACTTGTGCATCAAACAAATATAAGCATTTGCGACTGCTCAGGCCAAATATGCACCTTGGCACGTCCGTTTCAGGGAGACAAAAAGACAATTACCAAAGGTGACTATGCTTCACTGCAACGCGAAAGCACTGCGGTAAAGCCAGCGTGAGCAGAAGAGCATTACATGATACGAAATGAACGCATGCACAAACCACTTGTGCATGAAACAAATATAAGCATTTGCGACTGCACAGGCCAAATATGCATCATGGCACGTCCTTTTTAGGGAGACAAAACGACAATTACCTAAAGCTGATTAAGCTTCACTACATAGCCAAAGCACTGCGGTAAAACCAGCATGAGCAGAAGAGCATTACATGATACGAAATGAATGCAAGCACAGGCCACTTGTGCATCAAACATATAAGCATTTGCGACTGCTCAGGCCAAATATGCATCTTGGCATGTCCGTCTCAGACAAACGAAAAGACAAATACTAAAATATGATCAAGCTCCATTGCATCAAAAAAGCACTTCGGTAAAGCCAGCGTGAGCAGAAGAGCATTACATGATACGAAATGAACGCATGCACAGGCCACTTGTGCATCAAAAAAATATAAGTATTTGTGACTGCTCAGGCCAAATATGCATCTTGGCACGTCGGTTTCAGAGAGCGAAAAAGACAATTACCAAAAGATGACTAAGCTTCACCGCATCACGAAAGCACTGCGGTAAAGCGAGCATGAGCAGAAGAGCAATACATGATACGAAATGAACGCATGCACAGGCCACTTGTGCATCAAACAAATATAAGCATTTGCGACTGCTCAGGCCAAATATGCATCTTGGCACGTCCGTTTCAGGCAAACAAAAGGACAAATACTTAAATTTGATCAAGCTTCACTGCATCGCAAAAGGAGTGCGGTAATGCCAGCGTGAGCAGAAGAGCGTTACATGATACGAAATGAACGCATGCACAGGCCACTTGTGCATCAATCAAATATAAGCATTTGCGACTGCTCAGGCCAAATATGCATCTTGGCATGTCCGTTTCAGGGAGACAAAAAAACAATTACCAAGAGATGATTAGGCTTCACCGTATCGCGAAAGCACTGAAGTAAAGCCAGCGTGAGCAGAAGAGCATTACATGATACGAAATGAACGCATGCACAGGCCACTTGTGCATCAAAAAAATATAAGTATTTGTGACTGCTCAGGCCAAATATGCATCTTGGCACGCCCATTTGAGGCAAACAAAAAGTTAATTACTAAAATATGATCAAGCTTCTCTGCATTGAAAAAGCACTGCGGTAAAGCCAGCATGAGCAGAAGAGCACTACATGAAACAAAATGAACGCATGCCCAGGCCACTCGTGCATCAAACAAATATAAGCATTTGCGACTGCACAGGCCAAATACGCATCTTGGCACGTCCGTTTCAGGCAAACAAACGGACAAATTCTTAAATATCATTAAGCTTCACTGCATCGCAAAAGCACTGCGGTAATGCCAGCGTGAGCAGAAGAGCATTACATGATACGAAATGAACGCATGCACAGGCCACTTGTGCATCATATAAATATAAGCATTTGCGACTGCTCAGGCCAATTATGCATCTTGACATGTCCGTTTCAGGGAAACAAAAAACAATTTCCAAGAGATGAGTAGGCTTCACTGCATTGCGAAAGCACTGCAGTAAAGCAAGCGTGAGAACAAGAGCATTACTTAATACGAAATGAACGCATGCCCACGCCACTTGTGCATCAAACAAATATAAGCATTTGCGACTGCACAGGCCAAATATGCATCTTGGCACGTCCGTTTCTGGCAAACAAAAGGACAAATACTTAAATATGACCAAGCTTCACTGCATTGCAAAAGCACTGCGGTAAATCCAGCGTGAGCAGAAGAGCATTACAAGATACGAAATGAACGCATGGACAGGCCACTTGTGCATCAAACAAATATAAGCATTTGCGACTGCTCAGGCCAAATATGCATCTTGGCACATCCGTTTCAGGGAGACAAAAAGACAATTACCGAAAGATGATTAAGCTTCACTGCATCGCGAAATTCACTGCGGTAAAGCCACCGTGAACAGAAGAGCATTACATGGTACGAAATGAACGCATGCACAAGCCACTTGTGCATCAAACAAATATAAGCATTTGCGACTGTTCGGGCCAAATGTGCAACTTGGCACGTTTGTTTCAGGGAGACGAAACTACAATTAGCAAAAGCTGATTAAGCTTCACTAGATCGAAAAAGCACTGCGGTAAAGCCAGCGTGAACAGTAGAGCATTACGTGATACGAAATGAACGCACACACAAGCCACTTGTTTATCAAACAAATATAAGCATTTGCGACTGCTCGGGCCAAATATGCAACTTGGCACATTCGTTTCAGGGAGACAAAACTACAATTACCAAAAGCTGATTAAGCTTCACTGCATCGCAAAAGCACTGCGGTAAAGCCAGCATGAGCAGAAGAGCATTACATGATACGAAATGAATGCATGCACAGGCCACTTGTGCATCAAACAAATATAAGCATTTGCGACTGCTCAGACCAAATATGCATCTTGGCACGTCCGTTTCAGAGAGAGAAAAAGACAATTACCAAAAGATGATCAAGCTTCACTGTATCGAAAAAGCACTGCGGTAAAGCCAGCGTGAGCAGAAGAGCATTACATGATACGAAATGAACGCATGCCCAGGCCACTTGCGCATCAAAGAAAGGCATTTGCGGCTGCTCAAGCCAAATATGCATCTTGGCACGTCCATTTCACGAAAACAAAAGGGCAAATACTTAAATTTGATCAAGCTTCGCTGCATCGCAAAAGCACTGCGGTTATGCCAGCGTGAGCAGAAGAGCATTACACGATACGAAATGAACGCATGCAAAGGCCACTTGTGCATCAATCAAATATAAGCATTTGCGACTGCTCAGGCCAAATATGCATCTTGACATGTCCGTTTCAGGGAGACAAAAAAACAATTTCCAAGAGATGAATAGGCTTCACTGCATCGCGAAAGCACTGCAGTAAAGCTAGCGTGAGAACAAGAGCATTACTTAATACGAAATGAAGGCATGCCCACGCCACTTTTGCATCAAAAAAATATAAGTATTTGCGACTGCTCAGGCGAAATACGCATCTTGGCATGTCCGTTCCTGGCAAACAAAAGGACAAATACTAAAATATGATCAAGTTTCACTGCATCGAAAAAGCACTGCGATAAAGCCAGCTTGAGCAAACAGCATTACATGATACGAAATGAACGCATGCACAGGCCACTTGTGCATCAAACAAATATAAGCATATGCGACTGCTCAGGCTAAATATGCATCTTGGCATGTCCGTTTCATGGAGACAAAAAGACAATAACCAAAAGGTGATTAGGCTTCACTGCATCGCGAAAGCACTGCGGTAAAGCCACCGTGAGCAGAAAAGCATTAAATGATACGAAATTAACGCATGCACAGGCCACTTTTGCATCAAACAAATATAAGCATTTGCGACTGCTCAGGCCAAATATGCATCTTCGCACGTCCGTTTCGGGCAAACAAAAGGACAAATACTTAAATATGATCATGCTTCACTGCATCGCAAAAGCACTGCGGTAAAGCCAGCGTGAGCAGAAGAGCATTACATGTTACGAAATGAACGCATGCACAGGGTACTTGTGCATGAAACAAATATAAGCATTTGCGATTGCTCAGGCCAAATATGCATCTTGGCATGTCCGTTTCAGGCAAACAAAAGGACAAATACTTAAATATGAACAAGCTTCACTGCCTCGCAAAAGCACTGCGGTAAAGCCAGCATGAGCAGAAGAGCATTACATGATATGAAGTGAACACATGCACAGGCCACTTGTGCATCAAACAAATATAAGCATTTGCGACTGCTCAGGCCAAATATGCACCTTGGCACGTCCGTTTCAGGGAGACAAAAAGACAATTACCAAAGGTGACTATGCTTCACTGCAACGCGAAAGCACTGCGGTAAAGCCAGCGTGAGCAGAAGAGCATTACATGATACGAAATGAACGCATGCACAGACCACTTGTGCATGAAACAAATATAAGCATTTGCGACTGCACAGGCCAAATATGCATCATGGCACGTCCGTTTTAGGGAGAAAAAACGACAATTACCTAAAGCTGATTAAGCTTCACTACATAGCCAAAGCACTGCGGTAAAACCAGCATGAGCAGAAGAGCATTACATGATACGAAATGAATGCAAGCACAGGCCACTTGTGCATCAAACATATAAGCATTTGCGACTGCTCAGGCCAAATATGCATCTTGGCATGTCCGTCTCAGACAAACGAAAAGACAAATACTAAAATATGATCAAGCTCCATTGCATCAAAAAAGCACTGCGGTAAAGCCAGCGTGAGCTGAAGAGCATTACATGATACGAAATGAACGCATGCACAGGCCACTTGTGCATCAAACAAATATAAGCATTTGCGACTTCTCAGGCCAAATATGCATCTTGGCACGTTCATTTCAGGGAGACAAAAAGACAATTACCAAAAGATGATTAAGCTTCACTGCATCGAAAAAGCACTGCGGTAAAGCCAGCATGAGCAGAAGAGACCTACATGATACGAAATGAACGCATGCGCAGGCCACTTGTGCATCAAACATATATAGGCATTTGCGACTGCTCAGGCCAAATATGCACCTTAGCACGTCCGTTTCAGGGAAACAAAAAAAATTACCAAAAGTTGATTAAGCTTCACTGCATCGCGAAAGCACTGCGGTAAAACCAGCGTGAGCAGAAGAGCATTACATGATACGAAATGAACGCATGCTCAGGCCACTTGTGCATCAAACAAATATAAGCATTTGCGACTGCTCAGGCCATATATGCATCTTGGCACGTCCAAGTTAGGGAGACAGTAAGACAATTACCAAAAAATTATTGGTCTTCAGTGGATCGAAAAAGCACTGCGGTAAAGCCAGCGTGAACAGAAGAGCATTACATGATACGAAATGAACGCATGCACAGGCCAATTGTGCATCAAACAAATATAAGCATTTGCGAATGCTCAGGCCAAATATGCATCTTGACATGTCCGTTTCAGGGAGACAAAAAAACAAGTTCCAAGTGATGAATAGGCTTCACTGCATCGCGAAAGCACTGCAGTAAAGCTAGCGTGAGAACAAGAGCATTACTTAATACGAAATGAAGGCATGCCCACGCCACTTTTGCATCAAAAAAATATAAGTATTTGCGACTGCTCAGGCGAAATACGCATCTTGGCATGTCCGTTTCTGGCAAACAAAAGGACAAATACTAAAATATGATCAAGCTTCACTGCATCGAAAAAGCACTGCGATAAAGCCAGCTTGAGCAAATAGCATTACATGATACGAAATGAACGCATGCACAGGCCACTTGTGCATCAAACAAATATAAGCATATGCGACTGCTCAGGCTAAATATGCATCTTGGCATGTCCGTTTCATGGAGACAAAAAGACAATAACCAAAAGGTGATTAAGCTTCACTGCATCGCGAAAGCACTGCGCTAAAGCCACCGTGAGCAGAAAAGCATTACATGATACGAAATTAACGCATGCACAGGCCACTTTTGCATCAAACAAATATAAGCATTTGCGACTGCTCAGGCCAAATATGCATCTTCGCACGTCCGTTTCAGGCAAACAAAAGGACAAATACTTAAATATGATCATGCTTCACTGCATCGCAAAAGCACTGCGGTAAAGCCAGCGTGAGCAAAAGAGCATTACATGTTACGAAATGAACGCATGCACAGGGTACTTGTGCATCAAACAAATATAAGCATTTGCGATTGCTCAGGCCAAATATGCATCTTGGCATGTCCGTTTCAGGCAAACAAAAGGACAAATACTTAAATATGAACAAGCTTCACTGCCTCGCAAAAGCACTGCGGTAAAGCCAGCATGAGCAGAAGAGCATTACATGATATGAAGTGAACACATGCACAGGCCACTTGTGCATCAAACAAATATAAGCATTTGCGACTGCTCAGGCCAAATATGCACCTTGGCACGTCCGTTTCAGGGAGACAAAAAGACAATTACCAAAGGTGACTATGCTTCACTGCAACGCGAAAGCACTGCGGTAAAGCCAGCGTGAGCAGAAGAGCATTACATGATACGAAATGAACGCATGCACAGACCACTTGTGCATGAAACAAATATAAGCATTTGCGACTGCACAGGCCAAATATGCATCATGGCACGTCCTTTTTAGGGAGACAAAACGACAATTACCTAAAGCTGATTAAGCTTCACTACATAGCCAAAGCACTGCGGTAAAACCAGCATGAGCAGAAGAGCATTACATGATACGAAATGAATGCAAGCACAGGCCACTTGTGCATCAAACATATAAGCATTTGCGACTGCTCAGGCCAAATATGCATCTTGGCATGTCCGTCTCAGACAAACGAAAAGACAAATACTAAAATATGATCAAGCTCCATTGCATCAAAAAAGCACTTCGGTAAAGCCAGCGTGAGCTGAAGAGCATTACATGATACGAAATGAACGTATGCACAGGCCACTTGTGCATCAAACAAATATAAGCATTTGCGACTTCTCAGGCCAAATATGCATCTTGGCACGTTCATTTCAGGGAGACAAAAAGACAATTACCAAAAGATGATTAAGCTTCACTGCATCGAAAAAGCACTGCGGTAAAGCCAGCATGAGCAGAAGAGACCTACATGATACGAAATGAACGCATGCGCAGGCCACTTGTGCATCAAACATATATAGGCATTTGCGACTGCTCAGGCCAAATATGCACCTTAGCACGTCCGTTTCAGGGAAACAAAAAAAATTACCAAAAGTTGATTAAGCTTCACTGCATCGCGAAAGCACTGCGGTAAAACCAGCGTGAGCAGAAGAGCATTACATGATACGAAATGAACGCATGCTCAGGCCACTTGTGCATCATACAAATATAAGCATTTGCGACTGCTCAGGCCATATATGCATCTTGGCACGTCCAAGTTAGGGAGACAGTAAGACAATTACCAAAAAATTATTGGTCTTCAGTGGATCGAAAAAGCACTGCGGTAAAGCCAGCGTGAACAGAAGAGCATTACATGATATGAAATGAACGCATGCACAGGCCAATTGTGCATCAAACAAATATAAGCATTTGCGAATGCTCAGGCCAAATATGCATCTTGCACGTTCGTTTCAGGGAGACAAAAAGACAATTACCAAAAGATGATTAAGCTTCACTGCATCGCGTAAGCACTGTGGCAAAGCCAGCGGGAGCAGAAGAGCATTACATGATACGAAATGAATGCATGCCCAGGCCACTTGTGCATCAAAAAAATATAAGCATTTGCGACTGCTCAGGCCAAATATGCATCTTGGCATGTCCGTTTCAGGCAAACAAAAGGACAAATACTTAAATATGATCAAGCTTCACTGCATCGCAAAAGCACTGCGGTAAAGCCAGCATGAGCAGAAGAGCATTACATGATACGAAATGAACGCATGCACAGACCACTTGTGCATCAAACAAATATAAGCATTTGCGACTGCTCAGGCCAAATATGCATCTTGGCACGTCTGTTTCAGAGAGAGAAAAAGGCAATTACCAAAAGATGATTAAGCTTCACTGCATCACGAAAGCACTGCGGTAAAGCGAGCATGAACAGAAGAGCAATACATGATACGAAATGAACGCATGCACAGGCCACTTGTGCATCAAACAAATATAAGCATTTGCGACTGCTCAGGCCAAATATGCATCTTGGCACGTCCGTTTCAGGCAAACAAACGGACAAATTCTTAAATATGATTAAGCTTCACTGCATCGCAAAAGCACTGCGGTAAAGCCAGCGTTAGCAGAATAGCATTACATGATACGAAATTAACGCATGCACAGGCCACTTGTGCATCAAACAAATATAAGCATTTGCGACTGCTCAGGCCAAATATGCATCTTGGCACGTCCGTTTCAGGCCAACAAACGGACCAAATCTTAAATAGGATTAAGCTTCACTGCATCGCAAAAGCACTGCGGTAAAGCCAGCACGAGCAGAAGAGGATTACATGATACGAAATGAACGCATGCCCAGGCCACTTGCGCATCAAACAAAGATAGGCATTTGCAACTGCTCAAGCCAAATATGCATCTTGGCACGTCCGTTTCAGGCAAACAAAAGGACAAATACTTAAATTTGATCAAGCTTCACTGCATCGCAAAAGGAGTGCGGTAATGCCAGCGTGAGCAGAAGAGCGTTACATGATACGACATGAACGCATGCACAGGCCACTTGTGCATCAATCAAATATAAGCATTTGCGACTGCTCAGGCCAAATATGCATCTTGGCATGTCCGTTTCAGGGAGACAAAAAACAATTACCAAGAGATGATTAGGCTTCACCGTATCGCGAAAGCACTGAAGTAAAGCTAGCGTGAGCAGAAGAGCATTACATGATACGAAATGAACGCATGCACAGGCCACTTGTGCATCAAAAAAATATAAGTATTTGTGACTGCTCAGGCCAAATATGCATCTTGGCACGCCATTTGAGGCAAAAAAAAGTTAAATACTAAAATATGATCAAGCTTCACTGCATTGAAAAAGCACTGCGGTAAAGCCAGCATGACCAGAAGAGCACTACATGATACAAAATGAACGCATGCCCAGGCCACTTGTGCATCAAACAAATATAAGCTTTTGCGACTGCACAGGCCAAATACGCATCTTGGCACGTCCGTTTCAGGCAAACAAAAGAACAAATACTTAAATATGATCAAGCTTCACTGCATCACAAAAGCACTGCGGTAAAGTCAGCTTGAGCGAATAGCCTTACATGATACGAAATGAGCGCATGCACAGGCCACTTGTGCATCAAACCAATAAAAGCATTTGCGACTGCTCAGGCCAAATATACATCTTGGCACGTCCGTTTCATGGAGACAAAAAGACAATTACCAAAAGATGATTAAGCTTCACTGCATTGCAAAAGCACTGCGGTAATGCCAGCGTGAGCAGAAGAGCATTACATGATACTAAATGAACGCATGCACAGGCCACTTGTGCATCAATTAAATATAAGCATTTGCGACTGCTCAGGCCAAATATGCATCTTGACATGTCCGTTTCAGGGAAACAAAAAAACAATTACCAAGAGATGAGTAGGCTTCACTGCATTGCGAAAGCACTGCAGTAAAGCAAGCGTGAGAACAAGAGCATTACTTAATACGAAATGAACGCATGCCCACGCCACTTGTGCATCAAACAAATATAAGCATTTGCGACTGCACAGGCCAATTATGCATCTTGGCACGTCCGTTTCTGGCAAACAAAAGGACAAATACTTAAATATGACCAAGCTTCACTGCATTGCAAAAGCACTGCGGTAAAGCCAGCGTGAGCAGAAGAGCATTACAAGATACGAAATGAACGCATGGACAGGCCACTTGTGCATCAAACAAATATAAGCATTTGCGACTGCTCAGGCCAAATATGCATCTTGGCACATCCGTTTCAGGGAGACAAAAAGACAAATACCGAAAGATGATTAAGCTTCACTGCATCGCAAAATTCACTGCGGTAAAGCCACCGTGAACAGAAGAGCATTACATGGTACGAAATGAACGCATGCACAAGCCACTTGTGCATCAAACAAATATAAGCATTTGCGACTGTTCGGGCCAAATGTGCAACTTGGCACGTTTGTTTCAGGGAGACAAAACTACAATTACCAAAAGCTGATTAAGCTTCACTAGATCGAAAAAGCACTGCGGTAAAGCCAGCGTGAACAGTAGAGCATTACGTGATACGAAATGAACGCACACACAAGCCACTTGTTTATCAAACAAATATAAGCATTTGCGACTGCTCGGGCCAAATATGCAACTTGGCACATTCGTTTCAGGGAGACAAAACTACAATTACCAAAAGCTGATTAAGCTTCACTGCATCGCCAAAGCACTGCGGTAAAACCAGCATGAGCAGAAGAGCATTCCATGATACGAAATGAACGCATGCACAGGCCACTTGTGCATCAAACAAGTATAAGCATTTGCGACTGCTCAGGCCAAATATGCATCTTGGCATATCCGTTTCAGGCAAACAAAAGGACAAATACTTAAATATGATCAAGTTTCACTGCATCGCAAAAGCACTGCGGTAAAGCCAGCATGAGCAGAAGAGCATTACATGATACGAAATGAATGCATGCACAGGCCACTTGTGCATCAAACAAATATAAGCATTTGCGACTGCTCAGACCAAATATGCATCTTGGCACGTCCGTTTCAGAGAGAGAAAAAGACAATTACCAAAAGATGATCAAGCTTCACTGTATCGAAAAAGCACTGCGGTAAAGCCAGCGTGAGCAGAAGAGCATTACATGATACGAAATGAACGCATGCCCAGGCCACTTGCGCATCAAAGAAAGGCATTTGCGGCTGCTCAAGCCAAATATGCATCTTGGCACGTCCATTTCACGAAAACAAAAGGACAAATACTTAAATTTGATCAAGCTTCGCTGCATCGCAAAAGCACTGCGGTTATGCCAGCGTGAGCAGAAGAGCATTACACGATACGAAATGAACGCATGCACAGGCCACTTGTGCATCAAACAAATATAAGCATATGCGACTGCTCAGGCTAAATATGCATCTTGGCACGTCCGTCTCATGGAGACAAAAAGACAATAACCAAAAGGTGATTAAGCTTCACTGCATCGCGAAAGCACTGCGGTAAAGCCACCGTGAGCAGAAAAGCATTACATGATACGAAATTAACGCATGCACAGGCCACTTTTGCATCAAACAAATATAAGCATTTGCGACTGCTCAGGCCAAATATGCATCTTCGCACGTCCGTTTCGGGCAAACAAAAGGACAAATACTTAAATATGATCATGCTTCACTGCATCGCAAAAGCACTGCGGTAAAGCCAGCGTGAGCAGAAGAGCATTACATGTTACGAAATGAACGCATGCACAGGGTACTTGTGCATCAAACAAATATAAGCATTTGCGATTGATCAGGCCAAATATGCATCTTGGCATGTCCCTTTCAGGCAAACAAAAGGACAAATACTTTAATATGATCAAGCTTCACTGCCTCGCAAAAGCACTGCGGTAAAGCCAGCATGAGCAGAAGAGCATTACATGATATGAAGTGAACACATGCACAGGCCACTTGTGCATCAAACAAATATAAGCATTTGCGACTGCTCAGGCCAAATATGCACCTTGGCACGTCCGTTTCAGGGAGACAAAAAGACAATTACCAAAAGATGACTATGCTTCACTGCATCGCGAAAGCACTGCGGTAAAGCCAGCGTGAGCAGAAGAGCATTACATGATACGAAATGAACGCATGCACAGACCACTTGTGCATGAAACAAATATAAGCATTTGCGACTGCACAGGCCAAATATGCATCTTGGCACGTCCGTTTTAGGGAGACAAAACGACAATTACCTAAAGCTGATTAAGCTTCACTGCATAGCCAAAGCACTGCGGTAAAACCAGCATGAGCAGAAGAGCATTACTTGATACGAAATGAATGCAAGAACAGGCCACTTGTGCATCAAACATATAAGCCTTTGCGACTGCTCAGGCCAAATATGCATCTTGGCATGTCCGTCTCAGACAAACGAATAGACAAATACTAAAATATGATCAAGCTTCATTGCATCAAAAAAGCACTGCGGTAAAGCCAGCGTGAGCTGAAGAGCATTACATGATACGAAATGAACGCATGCTCAGGACACTTGGGCATCAAACAAATATCAGCATTTGCGACTGCTCAGACCAAATATGCATCTTGGCACGTCCGTTTCATGGAGACAAAAAGACAATTACCAAAAGATGATTAAGCTTCACTGCATCACGAAAGCACTGCGGTAAAGCCACTGTGAGCAGAAAAGCATTACATGATACGAAATGAACGCATGCACAGGCCACTTGTGCATCAAATAAAGATAAGCATTTGTGACGGCTCAGGCAAAATATGCATCTTGGCACGTCCGTTTCAGGCAAACAAAAGGACAAATACTTAAATTTCATGAAGCTTTACTGCATCGCAAAAGCACTGCGGTAATGCCAGAGTGAGCAGAAGAGCAATATATGATACGAAATGAACGCATGCTCAGGCCACTTGTGCATCATACAAATATAAGCATTTGCGACTGCTCAGGCCATATATGCATCTTGGCACGTCCAAGTTAGGGAGACAGTAAGACAATTACCAAAAACTTATTGAGCTTCAGTGGATCAAAAAAGCACTGCGGTAAAGCCAGCGTGAACAGAAGAGCATTACATGATACGAAATGAACGCATGCACAGGCCAATTGTGCATCAAACAAATATAAGCATTTGTGACTGCTCAGGCCAACAATGCAACTTGGCACGTTCGTTTCAGGGAGACAAAACGACAATTACTAAAAGCTGATTAGGCTTCACTGCATCGCCAAAGCACTGCGGTATAACCAGCATGAGCAGAAGAGCATTACAAGATACGAAATGAATGCAAGCACAGGCCACTTGTGCATCAAACATATAAGCATTTGCGACTGCTCACGCCAAATATGCATCTTGGCATGTCCGTCTCAGACAAACGAAAAGACAAATACTAAAATATGATCAAGCTTCATTGCAACAAAAAAGCACTGCGGTAAAGCCAGCGTGAGCAGAAGAGCATTACATGATGCGAATGAACGCATGCACAGGACACTTGGGCATCAAACAAATATAAGCATTTGCGATTGATCAGGCCAAATATGCATCTTGGCATGTCCCTTTCAGGCAAACAAAAGGACAAATACTTTAATATGATCAAGCTTCACTGCCTCGCAAAAGCACTGCGGTTAAGCCAGCATGAGCAGAAGAGCATTACATGATATGAAGTGAACACATGCACAGGCCACTTGTGCATCAAACAAATATAAGCATTTGCGACTGCTCAGGCCAAATATGCACCTTGGCACGTCCGTTTCAGGGAGACAAAAAGACAATTACCAAAAGATGACTATGCTTCACTGCATCGCGAAAGCACTGCGGTAAAGCCAGCGTGAGCAGAAGAGCATTACATGATACGAAATGAACGCATGCACAGACCACTTGTGCATGAAACAAATATAAGCATTTGCGACTGCACAGGCCAAATATGCATCTTGGCACGTCCGTTTTAGGGAGACAAAACGACAATTACCTAAAGCTGATTAAGCTTCACTGCATAGCCAAAGCACTGCGGTAAAACCAGCATGAGCAGAAGAGCATTACTTGATACGAAATGAATGCAAGCACAGGCCACTTGTGCATCAAACATATAAGCCTTTGCGACTGCTCAGGCCAAATATGCATCTTGGCATGTCCGTCTCAGACAAACGAATAGACAAATACTAAAATATGATCAAGCTTCATTGCATCAAAAAAGCACTGCGGTAAAGCCAGCGTGAGCTGAAGAGCATTACATGATACGAAATGAACGCATGCTCAGGACACTTGGGCATCAAACAAATATCAGCATTTGCGACTGCTCAGACCAAATATGCATCTTGGCACGTCCGTTTCATGGAGACAAAAAGACAATTACCAAAAGATGATTAAGCTTCACTGCATCGCGAAAGCACTGCGGTAAAGCCACTGTGAGCAGAAAAGCATTACATGATACGAAATGAACGCATGCACAGGCCACTTGTGCATTAAACAAATATAAGCATTTGCGACTGCTCAGGCCAAATATGCATCTTGGCACGTTCATTTCAGGGAGACAAAAAGACACTTACCAAAAGATGATTAAGCTTCACTGCATCGAAAAAGCACTGCGGTAAAGCCAGCATGAGCAGAAGAGACCTACATGATACGAAATGAACGCATGCCCAGGCCACTTGTGCATCAAACATATATAGGCATCTGCGACTGCTCAGGCCAAATATGCACCTTGGCACGTCCGTTTCAGGGAAACAAAAAGAAAATTACCAAAAGTTGATTAAGCTTCACTGCATCGCGAAAGCACTGCGGTAAAACCAGCGTGAGCAGAAGAGCATCACATGATACGAAATGAACGCATGCACAGGCCACTTGTGCATCAAATAAAGATAAGCATTTGTGACGGCTCAGGCAAAATATGCATCTTGGCACGTCCGTTTCAGGCAAACAAAAGGACAAATACTTAAATTTCATGAAGCTTTACTGCATCGAAAAAGCACTGCGGTAAATCCAGCGTGAACAGAAGATCATTACATGATACGAAATGAACGCATGCACAGGCCAATTGGGCATCAAACAAATATAAGCATTTGCGAATGCTCAGGCCAAATATGCATCTTGGCACGTTCGTTTCAGGGAGACAAAAAGACAATTACCAAAAGATGATTAAGCTTCACTGCATCGCGTAAGCACTGCGGCAAAGCCAGCGTGAGCAGAAGAGCATTACATGATACGAAATGAATGCATGCCCAGGCCACTTGTGCATCAAAAAAATATAAGCATTTGCGACTGCTCAGGCCAAATATGCATCTTGGCATGTCCGTTTCAGGCAAACAAAAGGACAAATACTTAAATATGATCAAGCTTCACTGCATCGCAAAAGCACTGCGGTAAAGCCAGCATGAGCAGAAGAGCATTACATGATACGAAATGAACGCATGCACAGGCCACTTGTGCATCAAACAAATATAAGCATTTGCGACTGCTCAGGCCAAATATGCATCTTGGCACGTCTGTTTCAGAGAGAGAAAAAGACAATTACCAAAAGATGATTAAGCTTCACTGCATCACGAAAGCACTGCGGTAAAGCGAGCATGAACAGAAGAGCAATACATGATACGAAAAGAACGCATGCACAGGCCACTTGTGCATCAAACAAATATAAGCATTTGCGACTGCTCAGGCCAAATATGCATCTTGGCACGTCCGTTTCAGGCAAACAAAAGGACAAATACTAAAATATGATCAAGCTTCACTGCATCGCAAAAGCACTGCGGTAAAGCCAGCGTGAGCACAAGAGCAGTACATGATACGAAATGAACGCATGCACAATGTACTTGTGCATCAAACAAATATAAGCATTTGCTATTGCTCAGGCCAAATATGCATCTTGGCATATCCGTTTCAGGCAAACAAAAGGACAAATACTTAAATATGATCAAGTTTCACTGCATCGAAAAAGCACTGCGGTAAAGCCAGCATGAGCAGAAGAGCATTACATGATACGAAATGAATGCATGCACAGGCCACTTGTGCATCAAACAAATATAAGCATTTGCGACTGCTCAGACCAAATATGCATCTTGGCACGTCCGTTTCAGAGAGAGAAAAAGACAATTACCAAAAGATGATCAAGCTTCACTGTATCGAAAAAGCACTGCGGTAAAGCCAGCGTGAGCAGAAGAGCATTACATGATACGAAATGAACGCATGCCCAGGCCACTTGCGCATCAAAGAAAGGCATTTGCGGCTGCTCAAGCCAAATATGCATCTTGGCACGTCCATTTCACGAAAACAAAAGGACAAATACTTAAATTTGATCAAGCTTCGCTGCATCGCAAAAGCACTGCGGTTATGCCAGCGTGAGCAGAAGAGCATTACACGATACGAAATGAACGCATGCACAGGCCACTTGTGCATCAAACAAATATAAGCATATGCGACTGCTCAGGCTAAATATGCATCTTGGCACGTCCGTCTCATGGAGACAAAAAGACAATAACCAAAAGGTGATTAAGCTTCACTGCATCGCGAAAGCACTGCGGTAAAGCCACCGTGAGCAGAAAAGCATTACATGATACGAAATTAACGCATGCACAGGCCACTTTTGCATCAAACAAATATAAGCATTTGCGACTGCTCAGGCCAAATATGCATCTTCGCACGTCCGTTTCGGGCAAACAAAAGGACAAATACTTAAATATGATCATGCTTCACTGCATCGCAAAAGCACTGCGGTAAAGCCAGCGTGAGCAGAAGAGCATTACATGTTACGAAATGAACGCATGCACAGGGTACTTGTGCATCAAACAAATATAAGCATTTGCGATTGCTCAGGCCAAATATGCATCTTGGCATGTCCCTTTCAGGCAAACAAAAGGACAAATACTTTAATATGATCAAGCTTCACTGCCTCGCAAAAGCACTGCGGTAAAGCCAGCATGAGCAGAAGAGCATTACATGATATGAAGTGAACACATGCACAGGCCACTTGTGCATCAAACAAATATAAGCATTTGCGACTGCTCAGGCCAAATATGCATCTTGGCACGTCCGTTTTAGGGAGACAAAACGACAATTACCTAAAGCTGATTAAGCTTCACTGCATAGCCAAAGCACTGCGGTAAAACCAGCATGAGCAGAAGAGCATTACTTGATACGAAATGAATGCAAGCACAGGCCACTTGTGCATCAAACATATAAGCCTTTGCGACTGCTCAGGCCAAATATGCATCTTGGCATGTCCGTCTCAGACAAACGAATAGACAAATACTAAAATATGATCAAGCTTCATTGCATCAAAAAAGCACTGCGGTAAAGCCAGCGTGAGCTGAAGAGCATTACATGATACGAAATGAACGCATGCTCAGGACACTTGGGCATCAAACAAATATCAGCATTTGCGACTGCTCAGACCAAATATGCATCTTGGCACGTCCGTTTCATGGAGACAAAAAGACAATTACCAAAAGATGATTAAGCTTCACTGCATCGCGAAAGCACTGCGGTAAAGCCACTGTGAGCAGAAAAGCATTACATGATACGAAATGAACGCATGCACAGGCCACTTGTGCATCAAACAAATATAAGCATTTGCGACTGCTCAGGCCAAATATGCATCTTGGCACGTTCATTTCAGGGAGACAAAAAGACACTTACCAAAAGATGATTAAGCTTCACTGCATCGAAAAAGCACTGCGGTAAAGCCAGCATGAGCAGAAGAGACCTACATGATACGAAATGAACGCATGCCCAGGCCACTTGTGCATCAAACATATATAGGCATCTGCGACTGCTCAGGCCAAATATGCACCTTGGCACGTCCGTTTCAGGGAAACAAAAAGAAAATTACCAAAAGTTGATTAAGCTTCACTGCATCGCGAAAGCACTGCGGTAAAACCAGCGTGAGCAGAAGAGCATCACATGATACGAAATGAACGCATGCACAGGCCACTTGTGCATCAAATAAAGATAAGCATTTGTGACGGCTCAGGCAAAATATGCATCTTGGCACGTCCGTTTCAGGCAAACAAAAGGACAAATACTTAAATTTCATGAAGCTTTACTGCATCGCAAAAGCACTGCGGTAATGCCAGAGTGAGCAGAAGAGCATTATATGATACGAAATGAACGCATGCTCAGGCCACTTGTGCATCATACAAATATAAGCATTTGCGACTGCTCAGGCCATATATGCATCTTGGCACGTCCAAGTTAGGGAGACAGTAAGACAATTACCAAAAACTTATTGAGCTTCAGTGGATCAAAAAAGCACTGCGGTAAAGCCAGCGTGAACAGAAGAGCATTACATGATACGAAATGAACGCATGCACAGGCCAATTGTGCATCAAACAAATATAAGCATTTGTGACTGCTCAGGCCAACAATGCAACTTGGCACGTTCGTTTCAGGGAGACAAAACGACAATTACTAAAAGCTGATTAGGCTTCACGGCATCGCCAAAGCACTGCGGTATAACCAGCATGAGCAGAAGAGCATTACAAGATACGAAATGAATGCAAGCACAGGCCACTTGTGCATCAAACATATAAGCATTTGCGACTGCTCACGCCAAATATGCATCTTGGCATGTCCGTCTCAGACAAACGAAAAGACAAATACTAAAATATGATCAAGCTTCATTGCAACAAAAAAGCACTGCGGTAAAGCCAGCGTGAGCAGAAGAGCATTACATGATGCGAATGAACGCATGCACAGGACACTTGGGCATCAAACAAATATAAGCATTTGCGACTGCTCAGACCAAATATGCATCTTGGCACGTCCGTATCATGGAGACAAAAAGACAATTACCAAAAGATGATTAAGCTTCACTGCATCGCGAAAGCACTGCGGTAAAGCCATTGTGAGCAGAAAAGCATTACATGATACGAAATGAACGCATGCACAGGCCACTTGTGCATCAAACAAATATAAGCATTTGCGACTTCTCAGGCCAAATATGCATCTTGGCACGTTCATTTCAGGGAGACAAAAAGACAATTACCAAAAGATGATTAAGCTTCACTGCATCGAAAAAGCACTGCGGTAAAGCCAGCATGAGCAGAAGAGACCTACATGATACGAAATGAACGCATGCGCAGGCCACTTGTGCATCAAACATATATAGGCATTTGCGACTGCTCAGGCCAAATATGCACCTTGGCACGTCCGTTTCAGGGAAAGAAAAAGAAAATTACCAAAAGTTGATTAAGCTTCACTGCATCGCGAAAGCACTGCGGTAAAACCAGCGTGAGCAGAAGAGCATTACATGACACGAAATGAACGCATGCTCAGGCCACTTGTGCATCATACAAATATAAGCATTTGCGACTGCTCAGGCCATATATGCATCTTGGCACGTCCAAGTTAGGGAGACAGTAAGACAATTACCAAAAATTATTGGTCTTCAGTGGATCGAAAAAGCACTGCGGTAAAGCCAGCGTGAACAGAAGATCATTACATGATACGAAATGAACGCATGCACAGGCCAATTGGGCATCAAACAAATATAAGCATTTGCGAATGCTCAGGCCAAATATGCATCTTGGCACGTTCGTTTCAGGGAGACAAAAAGACAATTACCAAAAGATGATTAAGCTTCACTGCATCGCGTAAGCACTGCGGCAAAGCCAGCGTGAGCAGAAGAGCATTACATGATACGAAATGAATGCATGCCCAGGCCACTTGTGCATCAAAAAAAATATAAGCATTTGCGACTGCTCAGGCCAAATATGCATCTTGGCATGTCCGTTTCAGGCAAACAAAAGGACAAATACTTAAATATGATCAAGCTTCACTGCATCGCAAAAGCACTGCGGTAAAGCCGGCATGAGCAGAAGAGCATTACATGATACGAAATGAACGCATGCACAGGCCACTTGTGCATCAAACAAATATAAGCATTTGCGACTGCTCAGGCCAAATATGCATCTTGGCACGTCTGTTTCAGAGAGAGAAAAAGACAATTACCAAAAGATGATTAAGCTTCACTGCATCACGAAAGCACTGCGGTAAAGCGAGCATGAACAGAAGAGCAATACATGATACGAAAAGAACGCATGCACAGGCCACTTGTGCATCAAACAAATATAAGCATTTGCGACTGCTCAGGCCAAATATGCATCTTGGCACGTCCGTTTCAGGCAAACAAACGGACAAATTCTTAAATATGATTAAGCTTCACTGCATCGCAAAAGCACTGCGGTAAAGCCAGCGTTAGCAGAATAGCATTACATGATACGAAATTAACGCATGCACAGGCCACTTGTGCATCAAACAAATATAAGCATTTGCGACTGCTCAGGCCAAATATGCATCTTGGCACGTCCGTTTCAGGCCAACAAACGGACCAATTCTTAAATATGATTAAGCTTCACTGTATCGCAAAAGCACTGCGGTAAAGCCAGCACGAGCAGAAGAGGATTACATGATACGAAATGAACGCATGCCCAGGCCACTTGCGCATCAAACAAAGATAGGCATTTGCAACTGCTCAAGCCAAATATGCATCTTGGCACGTCCGTTTCAGGCAAACAAAAGGACAAATACTTAAATTTGATCAAGCTTCACTGCATCGCAAAAGGAGTGCGGTAATGCCAGCGTGAGCAGAAGAGCGTTACATGGTACGACATGAACGCATGCACAGGCCACTTGTGCATCGATCAAATATAAGCATTTGCGACTGCTCAGGCCAAATATGCATCTGGGCATGTCCGTTTCAGGGAGACAAAAAAACAATTACCAAGAGATGATTAGGCTTCACCGTATCGCGAAAGCACTGAAGTAAAGCTAGCGTGAGCAGAAGAGCATTACATGATACAAAATGAACGCATGCCCAGGCCACTTGTGCATCAAACAAATATAAGCATTTGCGACTGCACAGGCCAAATACGCATCTTGGCACGTCCGTTTCAGGCAAACAAAAGAGCAAATACTTAAATATGATCAAGCTTCACTGCATCACAAAAGCACTGCGGTAAAGTCAGCTTGAGCAAATAGCCTTACATGATACGAAATGAGCGCATGCACAGGCCACTTGTGCATCAAACCAATAAAAGCATTTGCGACTGCTCAGGCCAAATATACATCTTGGCACGTCCGTCTCATGGAGACAAAAAGACAATTACCAAAAGATGATTAAGCTTCACTGCATCGCAAAAGCACTGCGGTAATGCCAGCGTGAGCAGAAGAGCATTACATGATACGAAATGAACGCATGCACAGGCCACTTGTGCATCAATTAAATATAAGCATTTGCGACTGCTCAGGCCAAATATGCATCTTGACATGTCCGTTTCAGGGAAACAAAAAAACAATTACCAAAAGATGAGTAGGCTTCACTGCATTGCGAAAGCACTGCAGTAAAGCAAGCGTGAGAACAAGAGCATTACTTAATACGAAATGAACGCATGCCCACGCCACTTGTGCATCAAACAAATATAAGCATTTGCGACTGCACAGGCCAAATATGCATCTTGGCACGTCCGTTTCATGGAGACAAAAAGACAATTACCAAAAGATGATTAAGCTTCACTGCATCGCGAAAGCACTGCGGTAAAGCCACTGTGAGCAGAAAAGCATTACATGATACGAAATGAACGCATGCACAAGCCACTTGTGCATCAAACAAATATAAGCATTTGCGACTGTTCGGGCCAAATGTGCAACTTGGCACGTTTGTTTCAGGGAGACAAAACTACAATTACCAAAAGCTGATTAAGCTTCACTAGATCGGAAAAGCACTGCGGTAAAGCCAGCGTGAACAGTAGAGCATTACGTGATACGAAATGAACGCACACACAAGCCACTTGTTTATCAAACAAATATAAGCATTTGCGACTGCTCGGGCCAAATATGCAACTTGGCACATTCGTTTCAGGGAGACAAAACTACAATTACCAAAAGCTGATTAAGCTTCACTGCATCGCCAAAGCACTGCGGTAAAACCACCATGAGCAGAAGAGCATTCCATGATACGAAATTAACGCATGCACAGGCCACTTGTGCATCAAACAAGTATAAGCATTTGCGACTGCTCAGGCCAAATATGCATCTTGGCACGTCCGTTTCAGGCAAACAAAAGGACAAATACTAAAATATGATCAAGCTTCACTGCATCGCAAAAGCACTGCGGTAAAGCCAGCGTGAGCAGAAGAGCAGTACATGATACGAAATGAACGCATGCACAGGGTACTTGTGCATCAAACAAATATAAGCATTTGCTATTGCTCAGGCCAAATATGCATCTTGGCATATCCGTTTCAGGCAAACAAAAGCACAAATACTTAAATATGATCAAGCTTCACTGCATCGCAAAAGCACTGCGGTAAAGCCAGCATGAGCAGAAGAGCATTACATGATACGAAATGAATGCATGCACAGGCCACTTGTGCATCAAACAAATCTAAGCATTTGCGACTGCTCAGACCAAATATGCATCTTGGCACGTCCATTTCACGAAAACAAAAGGACAAATACTTAAATTTGATCAAGGTTCGCTGCATCGCAAAAGCACTGCGGTTATGCCAGCGTAAGCAGAAGAGCATTACACGATACGAAATGAACGCATGCAAAGGCCACTTGTGCATCAATCATATATAAGCATTTGCGACTGCTCAGGCCAAATATGCATCTTGACATGTCCGTTTCAGGGAGACAAAAAAACAATTACCAAGAGATGATTAGGCTTCACCGTATCGCGAAAGCACTGAAGTAAAGCTAGCGTGAGCAGAAGAGCATTACATGATACGAAATGAACGCATGCACAGGCCACTTGTGCATCAAAAAATATAAGTATTTGTGACTGCTCAGGCCAAATATGCATCTTGGCACGCCCATTTGAGGCAAACAAAAAGTTAAATACTAAAATATGATCAAGCTTCACTGCATTGAAAAAGCACTGCGGTAAAGCCAGCATGACCAGAAGAGCACTACATGATACAAAATGAACGCATGCCCAGGCCACTTGTGCATCAAACAAATATAAGCATTTGCGACTGCACAGGCCAAATACGCATCTTGGCACGTCCGTTTCAGGCAAACAAAAGAACAAATACTTAAATATGATCAAGCTTCACTGCATCACAAAAGCACTGTGGTAAAGTCAGCTTGAGCAAATAGCCTTACATGATACGAAATGAGCGCATGCACAGGCCACTTGTGCATCAAACCAATAAAAGCATTTGCGACTGCTCAGGCCAAATATACATCTTGGCACGTCCATTTCATGGAGACAAAAAGACAATTACCAAAAGATGATTAAGCTTCACTGCATCACGAAAGCACTGCGGTTAAGCCACCGTGAGCAGAAAAGCATTACATGATACGAAATGAACGCATGCACAGGCCACTTTTGCATCAAACAAATATAAGCTTTGCGACTGCTGAGGCCAAATATGCATCTTGGCACGTCCATTTCAGGCAAACAAAAGGACAAATACTTAAATATGATCAAGCTTCACTGCATCGAAAAAGCACTGCGGTAAAGCCAGTATGAGCAGAAGAGCACTACATGATACGAAATGAACGAATGCCAAGGCCACTTGTGCATCAAACAAATATAAGCATTTGCGACTGCTCAGGCCAAATATGCATCTTGGCACGTCCGTTTCGGGCAAACAAAAGGACAAATACTTAAATATGATCATGCTTCACTGCATCGCAAAGCACTGCGGTAGAGCCAGCATGAGCAGAAGAGCATTACATGATACGAAATGAACGCATGCACAGGCCACTTGTGCATCAAACAAATATAAGCATTTGCGACTGCTCAGGCCAAATATGCATCTTGGCACGTCCGTTTCAAGCAAACAAACGGACAAATTCTTAAATATGATTAAGCTTCACTGCATCGCAAAAGCACTGCGGTAAAGCCAGCGTGAGCAGAATAGCATTACATGATACGAAATGAACGCATGCACAGGCCACTTGTGCATCAAACAAATATAAGCAATTGCAACTGCTCAGGCCAAATATGCATCTTGGCACGTCCGTTTCAGGCACACAAACGGACCAATTCTTAAATATGATTAAGCTTCACTGCATCGCAAAAGCACTGCGGTAAAGCCAGCACGAGCAGAAGAGGATTACATGATACGAAATGAACGCATGCCCAGGCAACTTGCGCATCAAACAAAGATAGGCATTTGCAACTGCTCAAGCCAAATATGCATCTTGGCACGTCCGTTTCAGGCAAACAAAAGGACAAATACTTAAATTTGATCAAGCTTCACTGCATCGCAAAAGGAGTGCGGTAATGCCAGCGTGAGCAGAAGAGCGTTACATGATACGAAATGAACGCATGCACAGGCCACTTGTGCATCAATCAAATATAAGCATTTGCGACTGCTCAGGCCAAATATGCATCTTGGCATGTCCGTTTCAGGGAGACAAAAAACAATTACCAAGAGATGATTAGGCTTCACCGTATCGCGAAAGCACTGAAGTAAAGCCAGCGTGAGCAGAAGAGCATTCCATGATACGAAATTAACGCATGCACAGGCCACTTGTGCATCAAACAAGTATAAGCATTTGCGACTGCTCAGGCCAAATATGCATCTTGGCACGTCCGTTTCAGGCAAACAAAAGGACAAATACTAAAATATGATCAAGCTTCACTGCATCGCAAAAGCACTGCGGTAAAGCCAGCGTGAGCAGAAGAGCAGTACATGATACGAAATGAACGCATGCACAGGGTACTTGTGCATCAAACAAATATAAGCATTTGCTATTGCTCAGGCCAAATATGCATCTTGGCATATCCGTTTCAGGCAAACAAAAGCACAAATACTTAAATATGATCAAGCTTCACTGCATCGCAAAAGCACTGCGGTAAAGCCAGCATGAGCAGAAGAGCATTACATGATACGAAATGAATGCATGCACAGGCCACTTGTGCATCAAACAAATCTAAGCATTTGCGACTGCTCAGACCAAATATGCATCTTGGCACGTCCATTTCACGAAAACAAAAGGACAAATACTTAAATTTGATCAAGGTTCGCTGCATCGCAAAAGCACTGCGGTTATGCCAGCGTAAGCAGAAGAGCATTACACGATACGAAATGAACGCATGCAAAGGCCACTTGTGCATCAATCATATATAAGCATTTGCGACTGCTCAGGCCAAATATGCATCTTGACATGTCCGTTTCAGGGAGACAAAAAAACAATTACCAAGAGATGATTAGGCTTCACCGTATCGCGAAAGCACTGAAGTAAAGCTAGCGTGAGCAGAAGAGCATTACATGATACGAAATGAACGCATGCACAGGCCACTTGTGCATCAAAAAATATAAGTATTTGTGACTGCTCAGGCCAAATATGCATCTTGGCACGCCCATTTGAGGCAAACAAAAAGTTAAATACTAAAATATGATCAAGCTTCACTGCATTGAAAAAGCACTGCGGTAAAGCCAGCATGACCAGAAGAGCACTACATGATACAAAATGAACGCATGCCCAGGCCACTTGTGCATCAAACAAATATAAGCATTTGCGACTGCACAGGCCAAATACGCATCTTGGCACGTCCGTTTCAGGCAAACAAAAGAACAAATACTTAAATATGATCAAGCTTCACTGCATCACAAAAGCACTGTGGTAAAGTCAGCTTGAGCAAATAGCCTTACATGATACGAAATGAGCGCATGCACAGGCCACTTGTGCATCAAACCAATAAAAGCATTTGCGACTGCTCAGGCCAAATATACATCTTGGCACGTCCGTTTCATGGAGACAAAAAGACAATTACCAAAAGATGATTAAGCTTCACTGCATCACGAAAGCACTGCGGTTAAGCCACCGTGAGCAGAAAAGCATTACATGATACGAAATGAACGCATGCACAGGCCACTTTTGCATCAAACAAATATAAGCTTTGCGACTGCTGAGGCCAAATATGCATCTTGGCACGTCCATTTCAGGCAAACAAAAGGACAAATACTTAAATATGATCAAGCTTCACTGCATCGAAAAAGCACTGCGGTAAAGCCAGTATGAGCAGAAGAGCACTACATGATACGAAATGAACGAATGCCAAGGCCACTTGTGCATCAAACAAATATAAGCATTTGCGACTGCTCAGGCCAAATATGCATCTTGGCACGTCCGTTTCGGGCAAACAAAAGGACAAATACTTAAATATGATCATGCTTCACTGCATCGCAAAGCACTGCGGTAGAGCCAGCATGAGCAGAAGAGCATTACATGATACGAAATGAACGCATGCACAGGCCACTTGTGCATCAAACAAATATAAGCATTTGCGACTGCTCAGGCCAAATATGCATCTTGGCACGTCCGTTTCAAGCAAACAAACGGACAAATTCTTAAATATGATTAAGCTTCACTGCATCGCAAAAGCACTGCGGTAAAGCCAGCGTGAGCAGAATAGCATTACATGATACGAAATGAACGCATGCACAGGCCACTTGTGCATCAAACAAATATAAGCAATTGCAACTGCTCAGGCCAAATATGCATCTTGGCACGTCCGTTTCAGGCACACAAACGGACCAATTCTTAAATATGATTAAGCTTCACTGCATCGCAAAAGCACTGCGGTAAAGCCAGCACGAGCAGAAGAGGATTACATGATACGAAATGAACGCATGCCCAGGCAACTTGCGCATCAAACAAAGATAGGCATTTGCAACTGCTCAAGCCAAATATGCATCTTGGCACGTCCGTTTCAGGCAAACAAAAGGACAAATACTTAAATTTGATCAAGCTTCACTGCATCGCAAAAGGAGTGCGGTAATGCCAGCGTGAGCAGAAGAGCGTTACATGATACGAAATGAACGCATGCACAGGCCACTTGTGCATCAATCAAATATAAGCATTTGCGACTGCTCAGGCCAAATATGCATCTTGGCATGTCCGTTTCAGGGAGACAAAAAACAATTACCAAGAGATGATTAGGCTTCACCGTATCGCGAAAGCACTGAAGTAAAGCCAGCGTGAGCAGAAGAGCATTACATGATACGAAATGAACGCATGCACAGGCCACTTGTGCATCAAACAAATATAAGCATTTGCGACTGCTCAGGCCAAATATGCATCTTGGCACGTCCGTTTCAGGCAAACAGACAAATTCTTAAATATGATTAAGCTTCACTGCATCGCAAAAGAACTGCGGTAAAGCCAACGTGAGCAGAATAGCATTACATGATACGAAATGAACGCATGCACAGGCCACTTGTGCATCAAACAAATATAAGCATTTGCGACTGCTCAGGCCAAATATGCATCTTGGCACTTCCGTTTCAGGCCAACAAACGGACCAATTCTTAAATATGATTAAGCTTCACTGCATCGCAAAAGCACTGCGGTAAAGCCAGCACGAGCAGAAGAGGATTACATGATACGAAATGAACGCATGCCCAGGCCACTTGCGCATCAAACAAAGATAGGCATTTGCAACTGCTCAACCCAAATATGCATCTTGGCACGTCTTTTTCAGGCAAACAAAAGGACAAATACTTAAATTTGATCAAGCTTCACTGCATCGCAAAAGGAGTGCGGTAATGCCAGCGTGAGCAGAAGAGCGTTACATGATACGAAATGAACGCATGCACAGGCCACTTGTGCATCAATCAAATATAAGCATTTGCGACTGCTCAGGCCAAATATGCATCTTGGCATGTCCGTTTCAGGGAGACAAAAAAACAATTACCAAGAGATGATTAGGCTTCACCGTATCGCGAAAGCACTGAAGTAAAGCCAGCGTGAGCAGAAGAGCGTTACATGATACGAAATGAACGCAAGCACAGGCCACTTGTGCATCAAAAAAATATAAGTATTTGTGACTGCTCAAGCCAAATATGCATCTTGGCACGCCCATTTGAGGCAAACAAAAAGTTAAATACTAAAATATGATCAAGCTTCACTGCATTGAAAAAGCACTGCGGTAAAGCCAGCATGAGCAGAAGAGCACTACATGATACAAAATGAACGCATGCCCAGGCCACTTGTGCATCAAACAAATATAAGCAATTGCGACTGCACAGGCCAAATACGCATCTTGGCACGTCCGTTTCAGGCAAACAAAAGAACAAATACTTAAATATGATCAAGCTTTACTGCATCACAAAAGCACTGCGGTAAAGTCAGCTTGAGCAAATAGCCTTACATGATACGAAATGAGCGCATGCACAGGCCACTTGTGCATCAAACCAATAAAAGCATTTGCGACTGCTCAGGCCAAATATACATCTTGGCACGTCCGTTTCATGGAGACAAAAAGACAATTACCAAAAGATGATTAAGCTTCACTGCATCACGAAAGCACTGCGGTAAAGCCACCGTGAGCAGAAAAGCATTACATTATACGAAATAAACGCATGCACAGGCCACTTTTGCATCAAACAAATATAAGCTTTGCGACTGCTGAGGCCAAATATGCATCTTGGCACGTCCATTTCAGGCAAACAAAAGGACAAATACTTGAATATGATCAAGCTTCACTGCATCGAAAAGCACTGCGGTAAAGCCAGTATGAGCAGAAGAGCACTACATGATACGAAATGAACGAATGCCAAGGCCACTTGTGCATCAAACAAATATAAGCATTTGCGACTGCTCAGGCCAAATATGCATCTTGGCACGTCCGTTTCGGGCAAACAAAAGGACAAATACTTAAATATGATCATGCTTCACTGCATCGCAAAGCACTGCGGTAGAGCCAGCATGAGCAGAAGAGCATTACATGATACGAAATGAACGCATGCACAGGCCACTTGTGCATCAAACAAATATAAGCATTTGCGACTGCTCAGGCCAAATATGCATCTTGGCACGTCCGTTTCAAGCAAACAAACGGACAAATTCTTAAATATGATTAAGCTTCACTGCATCGCAAAAGCACTGCGGTAAAGCCAGCGTGAGCAGAATAGCATTACATGATACGAAATGAACGCATGCACAGGCCACTTGTGCATCAAACAAATATAAGCAATTGCAACTGCTCAGGCCAAATATGCATCTTGGCACGTCCGTTTCAGGCACACAAACGGACCAATTCTTAAATATGATTAAGCTTCACTGCATCGCAAAAGCACTGCGGTAAAGCCAGCACGAGCAGAAGAGGATTACATGATACGAAATGAACGCATGCCCAGGCAACTTGCGCATCAAACAAAGATAGGCATTTGCAACTGCTCAAGCCAAATATGCATCTTGGCACGTCCGTTTCAGGCAAACAAAAGGACAAATACTTAAATTTGATCAAGCTTCACTGCATCGCAAAAGGAGTGCGGTAATGCCAGCGTGAGCAGAAGAGCGTTACATGATACGAAATGAACGCATGCACAGGCCACTTGTGCATCAATCAAATATAAGCATTTGCGACTGCTCAGGCCAAATATGCATCTTGGCATGTCCGTTTCAGGGAGACAAAAAACAATTACCAAGAGATGATTAGGCTTCACCGTATCGCGAAAGCACTGAAGTAAAGCCAGCGTGAGCAGAAGAGCATTACATGATACGAAATGAACGCATGCACAGGCCACTTGTGCATCAAACAAATATAAGCATTTGCGACTGCTCAGGCCAAATATGCATCTTGGCACGTCCGTTTCAGGCAAACAGACAAATTCTTAAATATGATTAAGCTTCACTGCATCGCAAAAGAACTGCGGTAAAGCCAACGTGAGCAGAATAGCATTACATGATACGAAATGAACGCATGCACAGGCCACTTGTGCATCAAACAAATATAAGCATTTGCGACTGCTCAGGCCAAATATGCATCTTGGCACTTCCGTTTCAGGCCAACAAACGGACCAATTCTTAAATATGATTAAGCTTCACTGCATCGCAAAAGCACTGCGGTAAAGCCAGCACGAGCAGAAGAGGATTACATGATACGAAATGAACGCATGCCCAGGCCACTTGCGCATCAAACAAAGATAGGCATTTGCAACTGCTCAACCCAAATATGCATCTTGGCACGTCTTTTTCAGGCAAACAAAAGGACAAATACTTAAATTTGATCAAGCTTCACTGCATCGCAAAAGGAGTGCGGTAATGCCAGCGTGAGCAGAAGAGCGTTACATGATACGAAATGAACGCATGCACAGGCCACTTGTGCATCAATCAAATATAAGCATTTGCGACTGCTCAGGCCAAATATGCATCTTGGCATGTCCGTTTCAGGGAGACAAAAAAACAATTACCAAGAGATGATTAGGCTTCACCGTATCGCGAAAGCACTGAAGTAAAGCCAGCGTGAGCAGAAGAGCGTTACATGATACGAAATGAACGCAAGCACAGGCCACTTGTGCATCAAAAAAATATAAGTATTTGTGACTGCTCAAGCCAAATATGCATCTTGGCACGCCCATTTGAGGCAAACAAAAAGTTAAATACTAAAATATGATCAAGCTTCACTGCATTGAAAAAGCACTGCGGTAAAGCCAGCATGAGCAGAAGAGCACTACATGATACAAAATGAACGCATGCCCAGGCCACTTGTGCATCAAACAAATATAAGCAATTGCGACTGCACAGGCCAAATACGCATCTTGGCACGTCCGTTTCAGGCAAACAAAAGAACAAATACTTAAATATGATCAAGCTTTACTGCATCACAAAAGCACTGCGGTAAAGTCAGCTTGAGCAAATAGCCTTACATGATACGAAATGAGCGCATGCACAGGCCACTTGTGCATCAAACCAATAAAAGCATTTGCGACTGCTCAGGCCAAATATACATCTTGGCACGTCCGTTTCATGGAGACAAAAAGACAATTACCAAAAGATGATTAAGCTTCACTGCATCACGAAAGCACTGCGGTAAAGCCACCGTGAGCAGAAAAGCATTACATTATACGAAATAAACGCATGCACAGGCCACTTTTGCATCAAACAAATATAAGCTTTGCGACTGCTGAGGCCAAATATGCATCTTGGCACGTCCATTTCAGGCAAACAAAAGGACAAATACTTGAATATGATCAAGCTTCACTGCATCGAAAAGCACTGCGGTAAAGCCAGTATGAGCAGAAGAGCACTACATGATACGAAATGAACGAATGCCAAGGCCACTTGTGCATCAAACAAATATAAGCATTTGCGACTGCTCAGGCCAAATATGCATCTTGGCACGTCCGTTTCGGGCAAACAAAAGGACAAATACTTAAATATGATCATGCTTCACTGCATCGCAAAAGCGCTGTGGTAAAGTCAGCGTGAGCAGAAGAGCATTACATGTTCAAAAGGAACGCATTCACAGGGTACTTGTGCATCAAACAAATATAAGCATTCGCGACTGCTCAGGCCAAATATGCATGTTGGCATGTCCGTTTCAGGCAAACAAAAAGACAAATACTTAAATATGATCAAGCTTCACAGCATCGCAAAGCACTGCGGTAAAGCCAGCATGAGCAGAAGAGCATTACATGATACGAAATGAACGCATGCACAGGCCACTTGTGCATCAAACAAATATAAGCATTTGCGACTGCTCAGGCCAATTATGCATCTTGGCACGTCCGTTTCAGGCAAACAAACGGACAAATTCTTAAATATGATTAAGCTTCACTACATCGCAAAAGGAGTGCGGTAATGCCAGCGTGAGCAGAAGAGCGTTACATGATACGAAATGAGCGCATGCACAGGCCACTTGTGCATCAAACCAATAAAAGCATTTGCGACTGCTCAGGCCAAATATACATCTTGGCACGTCCGTTTCATGGAGACAAAAAGACAATTACCAAAAGATGATTAAGCTTCACTGCATCACGAAAGCACTGCGGTAAAGCCACCGTGAGCAGAAAAGCATTACATGATACGAAATGAACGCATGCACAGGCCACTTTTGCATCAAACAAATATAAGCTTTGCGACTGCTGAGGCCAAATATGCATCTTGGCACGTCCATTTCAGGCAAACAAACGGACAAATTCTTAAATATGATTAAGCTTCACTACATCGCAAAAGGAGTGCGGTAATGCCAGCGTGAGCAGAAGAGCGTTACATGATACGAAATGAGCGCATGCACAGGCCACTTGTGCATCAAACCAATAAAAGCATTTGCGACTGCTCAGGCCAAATATGCATCTTGGCACGTCCGTTTCGGGCAAATAAAAGGACAAATACCTCAATATGATCATGCTTCACTGCATCGCAAAAGCACTGCGGTAAAGTCAGCGTGAGCAGAAGAGCATTACATGATACGAAATGAACGCATGCACAGGCCACTTGTGCATCAAATATAAGCATTTGCGACTGCTCAGGCCAAATATGCATCTTGGCATGTCCGTTTCAGGGAGACAAAAAAACAATTACCAAGAGATGATTAGGCTTCACCGTATCGCGAAAGCACTGAAGTAAAGCCAGCGTGAGCAGAAGAGCATTACATGATACGAAATGAACGCAAGCACAGGCCACTTGTGCATCAAAAAAATATAAGCATTTGCGACTGCTCAGGCCAATTATGCATCTTGGCACGTCCGTTTCAGGCAAACAAACGGACAAATTTTTAAATATGATTAAGCTTCACTACATCGCAAAAGGAGTGCGGTAATGCCAGCGTGAGCAGAAGAGCGTTACATGATACGAAATGAGCGCATGTACAGGCCACTTGTGCATCAAAAAAATATAAGCATTTGCGACTGCTCAGGCCAAATATGCATCTTGGCACGTCCGTTTCAGGCAAACAAACGGACAAATTCTTAAATATGATTAAGCTTCACTACATCGCAAAAGGAGTGCGGTAATGCCAGCGTGAGCAGAAGAACGTTACATGATACGAAATGAGCGCATGCACAGGCCACTTGTGCATCAAACAAATATAAGCATTTGCGACTGCTCAGGCCAAATATGCATCTTGGCACGTCCGTTTCAGGCAAACAAACACACAAATTCTTAAATATGATTAAGCTTCACTGCATCGCAAAAGCACTGCGGTAAAGCCAACGTGAGCAGAATAGCATTACATGATACGAAATGAACGCATGCACAGGCCACTTGTGCATCAAACAAATATAAGCATTTGCGACTGCTCAGGCCAAATATGCATCTTGGCACTTCCGTTTCAGGCCAACAAACGGACCAATTCTTAAATATGATTAAGCTTCACTGCATCGCAAAAGCACTGCGGTAAAGCCAGCACGAGCAGAAGAGGATTACATGATACGAAATGAACGCATGCCCAGGCCACTCGCGCATCAAACAAAGATAGGCATTTGCAACTGCTCAACCCAAATATGCATCTTGGCACGTCTGTTTCAGGCAAACAAAAGGACAAATACTTAAATTTGATCAAGCTTCACTGCATCGCAAAAGGAGTGCGGTAATGCCAGCGTGAGCAGAAGAGCGTTACATGATACGAAATGAACGCATGCACAGGCCACTTGTGCATCAATCAAATATAAGCATTTGCGACTGCTCAGGCCAAATATGCATCTTGGCATGTCCGTTTCAGGGAGACAAAAAAACAATTACCAAGAGATGATTAGGCTTCACCGTATCGCGAAAGCACTGAAGTAAAGCCAGCGTGAGCAGAAGAGCATTACATGATACGAAATGAACGCAAGCACAGGCCACTTGTGCATCAAAAAAATATAAGTATTTGTGACTGCTCAAGCCAAATATGCATCTTGGCACGCCCATTTGAGGCAAACAAAAAGTTAAATACTAAAATATGATCAAGCTTCACTGCATTGAAAAAGCACTGCGGTAAAGCCAGCATGAGCAGAAGAGCACTACATGATACAAAATGAACGCATGCCCAGGCCACTTGTGCATCAAACAAATATAAGCAATTGCGACTGCACAGGCCAAATACGCATCTTGGCACGTCCGTTTCAGGCAAACAAAAGAACAAATACTTAAATATGATCAAGCTTCACTGCATCACAAAAGCACTGCGGTAAAGTCAGCTTGAGCAAATAGCCTTACATGATACGAAATGAGCGCATGCACAGGCCACTTGTGCATCAAACCAATAAAAGCATTTGCGACTGCTCAGGCCAAATATACATCTTGGCACGTCCGTTTCATGGAGACAAAAAGACAATTACCAAAAGATGATTAAGCTTCACTGCATCACGAAAGCACTGCGGTAAAGCCACCGTGAGCAGAAAAGCATTACATTATACAAAATAAACGCATGCACAGGCCACTTTTGCATCAAACAAATATAAGCTTTGCGACTGCTGAGGCCAAATATGCATCTTGGCCCGTCCATTTCAGGCAAACAAAAGGACAAATACTTAAATATGATCAAGCTTCACTGCATCGAAAAGCACTGCGGTAAAGCCAGTATGAGCAGAAGAGCACTACATGATACGAAATGAACGAATGCCAAGGCCACTTGTGCATCAAACAAATATAAGCATTTGCGACTGTTCAGGCCAAATATGCATCTTGGCACGTCCGTTTCGGGCAAACAAAAGGACAAATACTTAAATATGATCATGCTTCACTGCATCGCAAAAGCGCTGCGGTAAAGTCAGCGTGAGCAGAAGAGCATTACATGTTCAAAAGGAACGCATTCACAGGGTACTTGTGCATCAAACAAATATAAGCATTCGCGACTGCTCAGGCCAAATATGCATGTTGGCATGTCCGTTTCAGGCAAACAAAAAGACAAATACTTAAATATGATCAAGCTTCACAGCATCGCAAAGCACTGCGGTAAAGCCAGCATGAGCAGAAGAGCATTACATGATACGAAATGAACGCATGCACAGGCCACTTGTGCATCAAACAAATATAAGCATTTGCGACTGCTCAGGCCAATTATGCATCTTGGCACGTCCGTTTCAGGCAAACAAAAGGACAAATACTTAATTATGATCAAGCTTCACTGCATCGAAAAGCACTGCGGTAAAGCCAGTATGAGCAGAAAAGCACTACATGATACGAAATGAACGAATGCCAAGGCCACTTGTGCATCAAACAAATATAAGCATTTGTGACTGCTCAGGCCAATAATGCATCTTGGCACGTCCATTTCAGGCAAACAAAAGGACAAATACTTAAATATGATCAAGCTTCACTGCATCGAAAAGCACTGCGGTAAAGCCAGTATGAGCAGAAGAGCACTACATGATACGAATTGAACGAATGCCAAGGCCACTTGTGCATCAAACAAATATAAGCATTTGCGACTGCTCAGGCCAAATATGCATCTTGGCACGTCCGTTTCGGGCAAACAAAAGGACAAATACTTAAATATGATCATGCTTCACTGCATCGCAAAAGCGCTGTGGTAAAGTCAGCGTGAGCAGAAGAGCATTACATGTTCAAAAGGAACGCATTCACAGGGTACTTGTGCATCAAACAAATATAAGCATTCGCGACTGCTCAGGCCAAATATGCATGTTGGCATGTCCGTTTCAGGCAAACAAAAAGACAAATACTTCAATATGATCAAGCTTCACAGCATCGCAAAGCACTGCGGTAAAGCCAGCATGAGCAGAAGAGCATTACATGATACGAAATGAACGCATGCACAGGCCACTTGTGCATCAAACAAATATAAGCATTTGCGACTGCTCAGGCCAATTATGCATCTTGGCACGTCCGTTTCAGGCAAACAAACGGACAAATTCTTAAATATGATTAAGCTTCACTACATCGCAAAAGGAGTGCGGTAATGCCAGCGTGAGCAGAAGAGCGTTACATGATACGAAATGAGCGCATGCACAGGCCACTTGTGCATCAAAAAAATATAAGCATTTGCGACTGCTCAGGCCAATTATGCATCTTGGCACGTCCGTTTCGGGCAAATAAAAGGACAAATACCTCAATATGATCATGCTTCACTGCATCGCAAAAGCACTGCGGTAAAGTCAGCGTGAGCAGAAGAGCATTACATGATACGAAATGAACGCATGCACAGGCCACTTGTGCATCAAATATAAGCATTTGCGACTGCTCAGGCCAAATATGCATCTTGGCATGTCCGTTTCAGGGAGACAAAAAAACAATTACCAAGAGATGATTAGGCTTCACCGTATCGCGAAAGCACTGAAGTAAAGCCAGCGTGAGCAGAAGAGCATTACATGATACGAAATGAACGCAAGCACAGGCCACTTGTGCATCAAAAAAATATAAGCATTTGCGACTGCTCAGGCCAATTATGCATCTTGGCACGTCCGTTTCAGGCAAACAAACGGACAAATTCTTAAATATGATTAAGCTTCACTACATCGCAAAAGGAGTGCGGTAATGCCAGCGTGAGCAGAAGAGCGTTACATGATACGAAATGAGCGCATGCACAGGCCACTTGTGCATCAAAAAAATATAAGCATTTGCGACTGCTCAGGCCAATTATGCATCTTGGCACGTCCGTTTCAGGCAACCAAACGGACAAATTCTTAAATATGATTAAGCTTCACTACATCGCAAAAGGAGTGCGGTAATGCCAGCGTGAGCAGAAGAACGTTACATGATACGAAATGAGCGCATGCACAGGCCACTTGTGCATCAAACAAATATAAGCATTTGCGACTGCTCAGGCCAAATATGCATCTTGGCACGTCCGTTTCAGGCAAACAAACAGACAAATTCTTAAATATGATTAAGCTTCACTGCATCGCAAAAGCACTGCGGTAAAGCCAACGTGAGCAGAATAGCATTACATGATACGAAATGAACGCATGCACAGGCCACTTGTGCATCAAGCAAATATAAGCATTTGCGACTGCTCAGGCCAAATATGCATCTTGGCACTTCCGTTTCAGGCCAACAAACGGACCAATTCTTAAATATGATTAAGCTTCACTGCATCGCAAAAGCACTGCGGTAAAGCCAGCACGAGCAGAAGAGGATTACATGATACGAAATGAACGCATGCCCAGGCCACTTGCGCATCAAACAAAGATAGGCATTTGCAACTGCTCAACCCAAATATGCATCTTGGCACGTCTGTTTCAGGCAAACAAAAGGACAAATACTTAAATTTGATCAAGCTTCAGTGCATCGCAAAAGGAGTGCGGTAATGCCAGCGTGAGCAGAAGAGCGTTACATGATACGAAATGAACGCATGCACAGGCCACTTGTGCATCAATCAAATATAAGCATTTGCGACTGCTCAGGCCAAATATGCATCTTGGCATGTCCGTTTCAGGGAGACAAAAAAACAATTACCAAGAGATGATTAGGCTTCACCGTATCGCGAAAGCACTGAAGTAAAGCCAGCGTGAGCAGAAGAGCATTACATGATACGAAATGAACGCAAGCACAGGCCACTTGTGCATCAAAAAAATATAAGTATTTGTGACTGCTCAAGCCAAATATGCATCTTGGCACGCCCATTTGAGGCAAACAAAAAGTTAAATACTAAAATATGATCAAGCTTCACTGCATTGAAAAAGCACTGCGGTAAAGCCAGCATGAGCAGAAGAGCACTACATGATACAAAATGAACGCATGCCCAGGCCACTTGTGCATCAAACAAATATAAGCAATTGCGACTGCACAGGCCAAATACGCATCTTGGCACGTCCGTTTCAGGCAAACAAAAGAACAAATACTTAAATATGATCAAGCTTCACTGCATCACAAAAGCACTGCGGTAAAGTCAGCTTGAGCAAATAGCCTTACATGATACGAAATGAGCGCATGCACAGGCCACTTGTGCATCAAACCAATAAAAGCATTTGCGACTGCTCAGGCCAAATATACATCTTGGCACGTCCGTTTCATGGAGACAAAAAGACAATTACCAAAAGATGATTAAGCTTCACTGCATCACGAAAGCACTGCGGTAAAGCCACCGTGAGCAGAAAAGCATTACATTATACGAAATAAACGCATGCACAGGCCACTTTTGCATCAAACAAATATAAGCTTTGCGACTGCTGAGGCCAAATATGCATCTTGGCCCGTCCATTTCACGCAAACAAAAGGACAAATACTTAAATATGATCAAGCTTCACTGCATCGAAAAGCACTGCGGTAAAGCCAGTATGAGCAGAAGAGCACTACATGACACGAAATGAACGAATGCCAAGGCCACTTGTGCATCAAACAAATATAAGCATTTGCGACTGTTCAGGCCAAATATGCATCTTGGCACGTCCGTTTCGGGCAAACAAAAGGACAAATACTTAAATATGATCATGCTTCACTGCATCGCAAAAGCGCTGCGGTAAAGTCAGCGTGAGCAGAAGAGCATTACATGTTCAAAAGGAACGCATTCACAGGGTACTTGTGCATCAAACAAATATAAGCATTCGCGACTGCTCAGGCCAAATATGCATGTTGGCATGTCCGTTTCAGGCAAACAAAAAGACAAATACTTAAATATGATCAAGCTTCACAGCATCGCAAAGCACTGCGGTAAAGCCAGCATGAGCAGAAGAGCATTACATGATACGAAATGAACGCATGCACAGGCCACTTGTGCATCAAACAAATATAAGCATTTGCGACTGCTCAGGCCAATTGTGCATCTTGGCACGTCCGTTTCAGGCAAACAAAAGGACAAATACTTAATTATGATCAAGCTTCACTGCATCGAAAAGCACTGCGGTAAAGCCAGTATGAGCAGAAAAGCACTACATGATACGAAATGAACGAATGCCAAGGCCACTTGTGCATCAAACAAATATAAGCATTTGCGACTGCTCAGGCCAATAATGCATCTTGGCACGTCCGTTTCAGGCAAACAAACAGACAAATTCTTAAATATGATTAAGCTTCACTGCATCGCAAAAGCACTGCGGTAAAGCCAACGTGAGCAGAATAGCATTACATGATACGAAATGAACGCATGCACAGGCCACTTGTGCATCAAACAAATATAAGCATTTGCGACTGCTCAGGCCAAATATGCATCTTGGCACTTCCGTTTCAGGCCAACAAACGGACCAATTCTTAAATATGATTAAGCTTCACTGCATCGCAAAAGCACTGCGGTAAAGCCAGCACGAGCAGAAGAGGATTACATGATACGAAATGAACGCATGCCCAGGCCACTTGCGCATCAAACAAAGATAGGCATTTGCAACTGCTCAACCCAAATATGCATCTTGGCACGTCTGTTTCAGGCAAACAAAAGGACAAATACTTAAATTTGATCAAGCTTCACTGCATCGCAAAAGGCGTGCGGTAATGCCAGCGTGAGCAGAAGAGCGTTACATGATACGAAATGAACGCATGCACAGGCCACTTGTGCATCAATCAAATATAAGCAATTGCGACTGCACAGGCCAAATACGCATCTTGGCACGTCCGTTTCAGGCAAACAAAAGGACAAATACTTAAATATGATCAAGCTTCACTGCATCGAAAAGCACTGCGGTAAAGCCAGTATGAGCAGAAGAGCACTACATGATACGAAATGAACGAATGCCAAGGCCACTTGTGCATCAAACAAATATAAGCATTTGCGACTGCTCAGGCCAAATATGCATCTTGGCACGTCCGTTTCGGGCAAACAAAAGGACAAATACTTAAATATGATCATGCTTCACTGCATCGCAAAAGCGCTGCGGTAAATTCAGCGTGAGCAGAAGAGCATTACATGTTCAAAAGGAACGCATTCACAGGGTACTTGTGCATCAAACAAATATAAGCATTCGCGACTGCTCAGGCCAAATATGCATGTTGGCATGTCCGTTTCAGGCAAACAAAAAGACAAATACTTAAATATGATCAAGCTTCACAGCATCGCAAAGCACTGCGGTAAAGTCAGCTTGAGCAAATAGCCTTACATGATACGAAATGAGCGCATGCACAGGCCACTTGTGCATCAAACCAATAAAAGCATTTGCGACTGCTCAGGCCAATTATGCATCTTGGCACGTCCGTTTCATGGAGACAAAAAGACAATTACCAAAAGATGATTAAGCTTCACTGCATCACGAAAGCACTGCGGTAAAGCCAGTATGAGCAGAAGAGCACTACATGATACGAAATGGACGAATGCCAAGGCCACTTGTGCATCAAACAAATATAAGCATTTGCGACTGCTGAGGCCAAATATGCATCTTGGCACGTCCATTTCAGGCAAACAAAAGGACAAATACTTAAATATGATCATGCTTCACTGCATCGCAAAAGCGCTGCGGTAAAGTCAGCGTGAGCAGAAGAGCATTACATGTTCAAAAGGAACGCATTCACAGGGTACTTGTGCATCAAACAAATATAAGCATTTGCGACTGCTCAGGCCAAATATGCATGTTGGCACGTCCGTTTCGGGCAAACAAAAAGACAAATACTTAAATATGATCATGCTTCACTGCATCGCAAAGCACTGCGGTAAAGCCAGCATGAGCAGAAGAGCATTACATGTTCAAAAGGAACGCATTCACAGGGTACTTGTGCATCAAACAAATATAAGCATTTGCGACTGCTCAGGCCAATTATGCATCTTGGCACGTCCGTTTCAGGCAAACAAACGGACAAATTCTTAAATATGATTAAGCTTCACTGCATCGCAAAAGGAGTGCGGTAATGCCAGCGTGAGCAGAAGAGCGTTACATGATACGAAATGAACGCATGCACAGGCCACTTGTGCATCAATCAAATATAGGCATTTGCGACTGCTCAGGCCAAATATGCATCTTGGCATGTCCGTTTCAGGGAGACAAAAAAACAATTACCAAGAGATGATTAGGCTTCACCGTATCGCGAAAGCACTGAAGTAAAGCTAGCGTGAGCAGAAGAGCATTACATGATACGAAATGAACGCATGCACAGGCCACTTGTGCATCAAAAAATATAAGTATTTGTGACTGCTCAGGCCAAATATGCATCTTGGCACGCCCATTTGAGGCAAACAAAAAGGTAAATACTAAAATATGATCAAGCTTCACTGCATTGAAAAAGCACTGCGGTAAAGCCAGCATGACCAGAAGAGCACTACATGATACAAAATGAACGCATGCCCAGGCCACTTGTGCATCAAACAAATATAAGCATTTGCGACTGCACAGGCCAAATACGCATCTTGGCACGTCCGTTTCAGGCAAACAAAAGAACAAATACTTAAATATGATCAAGCTTCACTGCATCACAAAAGCACTGCGGTAAAGTCAGCTTGAGCAAATAGCCTTACATGATACCAAATGAGCGCATGCACAGGCCACTTGTGCATCAAACCAATAAAAGCATTTGCGACTGCTCAGGCCAAATATACATCTTGGCACGTCCGTTTCATGGAGACAAAAAGACAATTACCAAAAGATGATTAAGCTTCACTGCATCACGAAAGCACTGCGGTAAAGCCACCGTGAGCAGAAAAGCATTACATGATACGAAATGAACGCATGCACAGGCCACTTTTGCATCAAACAAATATAAGCTTTGCGACTGCTGAGGCCAAATATGCATCTTGGCACGTCCATTTCAGGCAAACAAAAGGACAAATACTTAAATATGATCAAGCTTCACTGCATCGAAAAAGCACTGCGGTAAAGCCAGTATGAGCAGAAGAGCACTACATGATACGAAATGAACGAATGCCAAGGCCACTTGTGCATCAAACAAATATAAGCATTTGCGACTGCTCAGGCCAAATATGCATCTTGGCACGTCCGTTTCGGGCAAACAAAAGGACAAATACTTAAATATGATCATGCTTCACTGCATCGCAAAAGCACTGCGGTAAAGTCAGTGTGAGCAGAAGAGCATTACATGTTCAAAAGGAACGCATTCACAGGGTACTTGTGCATCAAACAAATATAAGCATTTGCAACTGCTCAGGCCAAATATGCATGTTGGCATGTCCGTTTCAGGCAAACAAAAAGACAAATACTTAATTGTGATCAAGCTTCACTGCATCGCAAAGCACTGCGGTAAAGCCAGCATGAGCAGAAGAGCATTACATGATACGAAATGAACGCATGCACAGGCCACTTGTGCATCAAACAAATATAAGCATTTGCGACTGCTCAGGCCAAATATGCTTCTTGGCACGTCCGTTTCAGGCAAACAAACGGAAAAATTCTTAATTATGATTAAGCTTCACTGCATCGCAAAAGCACTGCGGTAAAGCCAGCGTGAGCAGAATAGCATTACATGATACGAAATGAACGCATGCACAGGCCACTTGTGCATCAAACAAATATAAGCAATTGCAACTGCTCAGGCCAAATATGCATCTTGGCACGTCCGTTTCAGGCCAACAAACGGACCAATTCTTAAATATGATTAAGCTTCACTGCATCGCAAAAGCACTGCGGTAAAGCCAGCACGAGCAGAAGAGGATTACATGATACAAAATGAACGCATGCCCAGGCCACTTGCGCATCAAACAAAGATAGGCATTTGCAACTGCTCAAGCCAAATATGCATCTTGGCACGTCCGTTTCAGGCAAACAAAAGGACAAATACTTAAATTTGATCAAGCTTCACTGCATCGCAAAAGGAGTGCGGTAATGCCAGCGTGAGCAGAAGAGCGTTACATGATACGAAATGACCGCATGCACAGGCCACTTGTGCATCAATCAAATATAAGCATTTGCGACTGCTCAGGCCAAATATGCATCTTGGCATGTCCGTTTCAGGGAGACAAAAAAACGATTACCAAGAGATGATTAGGCTTCACCGTATCGCGAAAGCACTGAAGTAAAGCCAGCGTGAGCAGAAGAGCATTACTTGATACGAAATGAACGCATGCACAGCCCACTTGTGCATCAAACAAATATAAGCATTTGCGACTGCTCAGGCGAAATATGCATCTTGGCACGTTCGTTTCAGGGAGACAAAAAGACAATTACCAAAAGATGATTAAGCTTCACTGCATCGCGTAAGCACTGCGGCAAAGCCAGCGTGAGCAGAAGAGCATTACATGATACGAAATGAACGCATGCACAGGCCACTTGTGCATCAAACAAATATAAGCATTTGCGACTGCTCAGGCCAAATATGCATCTTGGCACGTCCGTTTCAGGCAAACAAACAGACAAATTCTTAAATATGATTAAGCTTCACTGCATCGCAAAAGCACTGCGGTAAAGCCAACGTGAGCAGAATAGCATTACATGATACGAAATGAACGCATGCACAGGCCACTTGTGCATCAAACAAATATAAGCATTTGCGACTGCTCAGGCCAAATATGCATCTTGGCACTTCCGTTTCAGGCCAACAAACGGACCAATTCTTAAATATGATTAAGCTTCACTGCATCGCAAAAGCACTGCGGTAAAGCCAGCACGAGCAGAAGAGGATTACATGATACGAAATGAACGCATGCCCAGGCCACTTGCGCATCAAACAAAGATAGGCATTTGCAACTGCTCAACCCAAATATGCATCTTGGCACGTCTGTTTCAGGCAAACAAAAGGACAAATACTTAAATTTGATCAAGCTTCACTGCATCGCAAAAGGAGTGCGGTAATGCCAGCGTGAGCAGAAGAGCGTTACATGATACGAAATGAACGCATGCACAGGCCACTTGTGCATCAATCAAATATAAGCATTTGCGACTGCTCAGGCCAAATATGCATCTTGGCATGTCCGTTTCAGGAAGACAAAAAAACAATTACCAAGAGATGATTAGGCTTCACCGTATCGCGAAAGCACTGAAGTAAAGCCAGCGTGAGCAGAAGAGCATTACATGATACGAAATGAACGCAAGCACAGGCCACTTGTGCATCAAAAAAATATAAGTATTTGTGACTGCTCAAGCCAAATATGCATCTTGGCACGCCCATTTGAGGCAAACAAAAAGTTAAATACTAAAATATGATCAAGCTTCACTGCATAGAAAAAGCACTGCGGTAAAGCCAGCATGAGCAGAAGAGCACTACATGATACAAAATGAACGCATGCCCAGGCCACTTGTGCATCAAACCAATAAAAGCATTTGCGACTGCTCAGGCCAAATATACATCTTGGCACGTCCGTTTCATGGAGACAAAAAGACAATTACCAAAAGATGATTAAGCTTCACTGCATCACGAAAGCACTGCGGTAAAGCCACCGTGAGCAGAAAAGCATTACATTATACGAAATAAACGCATGCACAGGCCACTTTTGCATCAAACAAATATAAGCTTTGCGACTGCTGAGGCCAAATATGCATCTTGGCACGTCCATTTCAGGCAAACAAAAGGACAAATACTTAAATATGATCAAGCTTCACTGCATCGAAAAGCACTGCGGTAAAGCCAGTATGAGCAGAAGAGCACTACATGATACGAAATGAACGAATGCCAAGGCCACTTGTGCATCAAACAAATATAAGCATTTGCGACTGCTCAGGCCAAATATGCATCTTGGCACGTCCGTTTCGGGCAAACAAAAGGACAAATACTTGAATATGATCATGCTTCACTGCATCGCAAAAGCGCTGCGGTAAAGTCAGCGTGAGCAGAAGAGCATTACATGTTCAAAAGGAACGCATTCACAGGGTACTTGTGCATCAAACAAATATAAGCATTCGCGACTGCTCAGGCCAAATATGCATGTTGGCATGTCCGTTTCAGGCAAACAAAAAGACAAATACTTAAATATGATCAAGCTTCACAGCATCGCAAAGCACTGCGGTAAAGCCAGCATGAGCAGAAGAGCATTACATGATACGAAATGAACGCATACACAGGCCACTTGTGCATCAAACAAATATAAGCATTTGCAACTGCTCAGGCAAATTATGCATCTTGGCACGTCCGTTTCAGGCAAACAAAAGGACAAATACTTAAATATGATCAAGCTTCACTGCATCGAAAAGCACTGCGGTAAAGCCAGTATGAGCAGAAGAGCACTACATGTTACGAAATGAACGAATGCCAAGGCCACTTGTGCATCAAACAAATATAAGCATTTGCGACTGCTCCGGCCAAATATGCATCTTGGCACGTCCGTTTCGGGCAAACAAAAGGACAAATACTTAAATATGATCATGCTTCACTGCATCGCAAAAGCGCTGCGGTAAAGTCAGCGTGAGCAGAAGAGCATTACATGTTCAAAAGGAACGCATTCACAGGGTACTTGTGCATCAAACAAATATAAGCATTCGCGACTGCTCAGGCCAAATATGCATGTTGGCATGTCCGTTTCAGGCAAACAAAAAGATAAATACTTAAATATGATCAAGCTTCACAGCATCGCAAAGCACTGCGGTAAAGCCAGCATGAGCAGAAGAGCATTACATGATACGAAATGAACGCATGCATAGGCCACTTGTGCATCAAACAAATATAAGCATTTGCGACTGCTCAGGCCAATTATGCATCTTGGCACGTCCGTTTCAGGCAAACAAACGGACAAATTCTTAAATATGATTAAGCTTCACTACATCGCAAAAGGAGTGCGGTAATGCCAGCGTGAGCAGAAGAGGGTTACATGATACGAAATGAGCGCATGCACAGGCCACTTGTGCATCAAACCAATAAAAGCATTTGCGACTGCTCAGGCCAAATATACATCTTGGCATGTCCGTTTCATGGAGACAAAAAGACAATTACCAAAAGATGATTAGGCTTCACTGCATCACGAAAGCACTGCGTTAAAGCCACCGTGAGCAGAAAAGCATTACATGATACGAAATGAACGCATGCACAGGCCACTTTTGCATCAAACAAATATAAGCTTTGCGACTGCTGAGGCCAAATATGCATCTTGGCACGTCCATTTCAGGCAAACAAAAGGACAAATACTTAAATATGATCAAGCTTCACTGCATCGAAAAAGCACTGCGGTAAAGCCAGTATGAGCAGAAGAGCACTACATGATACGAAATGAACGAATGCCCAGGCCACTTGTGCATCAAACAAATATAAGCATTTGCGACTGCTCAGGCCAAATATGCATCTTGGCACGTCCGTTTCGGGCAAATAAAAGGACAAATACCTAAATATGATCATGCTTCACTGCATCGCAAAAGCACTGCGGTAAAGTCAGCGTGAGCAGAAGAGCATTACATGATACGAAATGAACGCATGCACAGGCCACTCGTGCATCAAATATAAGCATTTGCGACGGCTCAGGCCAAATATGCATCATGGCACGTCCGTTTCAGGCAAACAAAAGGACAAATACTTAAATATGATCAAGCTTACTGCATCGCAAAAGCACTGCGGTAAAACCAGCATGAGCAGAAGAGCATTACATGATACGAAATGAACGCATGCACAGGCCACTTGTGCATCAAACAAATATAAGCATTTGCGACTGCTCAGGCCAAATATGCATCTTGGCACGTCTGTTTCAGAGAGAAAAAGACAATTACCAAAAGATGATTAAGCTTCACTGCATCACGAAAGCACTGCGGTAAAGCGAGCATGAGCAGAAGAGCAATACATGATACGAAATGAACGCATCCATAGGCCACTTGTGCATCAAACAAATATAAGCATTTGCGACTGCTCAGGCCAAATATGCATCTTGGCACGTCCTTTTCAGGCAAACAAAAGGACAAATTCCTGAATATGATTAAGCTTCACTGCATCGCAAAAGCACTGCGGTAAAGCCAGCGTGAGCAGAATAGCATTAAATGATAAGAAATGAACGCATGCACAGGCAACTTGTACATCAAACAAATATAAGCATTTGCGACTGCTCAGGCCAAATATGCATCTTGGCACGTCTGTTTCAGGCAAACAAAAGGACAAATTCTTAAATATGTATAAGCTTCACTGCATCGCAAAAGCACTGCGGTAAAGCCAGCGTGAGCAGAATAGCATTACATGATACGAAATGAACGCATGCACAGGCAACTTGTGCATCAAACAAACATAAGCATTTTCGACTGCTCAGGCCAAATTTGCATCTTGGCAGGTCCGTTTCAGGCAAACAAAAGGACAATTACCAAAAGATGATTAAGCTTCACTGCATCGCAAAAGAACTGCGGTAAAGTCAGCATGAGCAGAAGAGCAAGACATGATACGAAGTGAACGCATGCACAGGCCACTTGTGCATCAAACAAATTTAATCATTTGCGACTGCTCAGGCCGAATATGCATCTTGGCACGTCCGTTTCAGGGAGACAAAAACACAATTACCAAAAGATGACTATGCTTCACTGCATCGCCAAAGCACTGCGGTAAAACCAGCATGAGCAGAAGAGCATTACATGATACGAAATGAATGCATGCACAGGCCGCTTGTGCATCAAACAAATATAAGCATTTGCGACAACTCAGGCCAAATATCCATCTTGCGTTGTCCATTTCAGACAAACGAAAAGACAAATACTAAAATATGATTAAGCTTCACTGCATCGCAAAATCATTGCGGTAAAGCCAGCGTGAGCAGAATAGCATTACATGATACGAAATGAACGAATGCACAGGCAAAGTGTGCATCAAACAAATATAAGCATTTTCGACTGCTCAGGCCAAATTTGCATCTTGGCACGTCCGTTTCAGGCAAACAAAAGGACAAATACTTAAATTTGACCAAGCTTCACTGCATCGCAAAAAGACTGCGGTAATGCCAGCGTGAGCAGAAGAGCGTTACATGATGCGAAATGACCGCATGCACAGGCCACTTGCGCATCAAACCAATATAAGCATTTGCGACTGCTCAGGCCAAATATACATCTTGGCACGTCCGTTTCATGGAGACAAAAAGACAAGTACCAAAAGATGATTAAGCTTCACTGCATCACGAAAGCACTGCGGTGAAGCCACCGTGAGCAGAAAAGCATGACATGATACGAAATGAACGCATGCACAGGCCACTTTTGCATCAAACAAGTATAAGCATTTGCGACTGCTGAGGCCAAATATCCATCTTGGCAGGTCCGTTTTAGGGGAAAAAAAGAAAATTATCAAAAGATGATTAAGCTTCACTACATCGTGAAAGCACTGCGGTAAAACCAGCGTGAGCAGAGGAGCATTACATGATACGAAATTTACGCATGCACAGGCCACTTGTGCATCAACAAAAGATAAGCATTTGCGACGGCTCAGGCAAAATATGCATCTTGGCACGTCCGTTTCAGGCAAACAAAAGGACAAATACTTAAATTTGATGAAGCTTTACTGTATCGCAAAAGCACTGCGGTAATGCCAGCGTGAGCAGAAGAGCATTACATGATACAAAATGAACGCATGCTCAGGCCACTTGTGCATCAAACAAATATAAGCATTTGCGACTGCTCAGGCCATATATGCAGCTTGGCACGTCCAAGTTAGGGAGACAGTAAGACAATTACCAAAAATTATTAAGCTTCAATGGATCGAAAAAACACTGCGGTAAAGCCAGCGTGAACAGAAGAGCATTACATGATACGAAATGAACGCATGCACAGGCCAATTTTGCATCAAACAAATATAAGCATTTGTGACTGCTCAGGCCAAATATGCAACTTGGCACGTTCGTTTCAGGGAGACAAAACGACAATTACCAAAAGCTGATTAAGCTTCACTGCATCGCCAAAGCACTGCGGTAAAACCAGCATGAGCAGAAGAGCATTACATGATAAGAAATGAACGCATGCACAGGCCACTTGTGCATCAAACAAGTATAAGCATTTGCGACTGCTCAGGCCAAATATGCATCTTGGCACGTTCGTTTCAGGGAGACAAAAAGACAATTATCAAAAGATGATTAAGCTTCACTGCATCGTGTATGCACTGCGGCAAAGTCAGCGTGAGCAGAAGAGCATTACATGATACGAAATGAACGCATGCGCAGGCCACTTGTGCATCAAACAAATATAAGCATTTGCGACTGCTCGGGCCATATAGGCATCTTGACACGTCCGTTTCAGGCAAACAAAAGGACAAATACATTAATTTGATGAAGCTTTACTGCATCGCAAAAGCGCTGCGGTAAAGCCAGCGTGAGCAGAAGAGCATTACATGATACGAAATGAACGCATGCACAGGCCACTTGTGCACCAAACAAATATAAGCATTTGCAATTGCTCAGGCCAAATATGCATCTTGACATATCCATTTCAGGCAAACAAAAGGACAAATACTTAAATATGATCAAGGTTCACTGCATCGCAAAAGCACTGCGGTAAAGCCAGCATGAGCAGAAGAGCATTACATGATACGAAATGAACGCATGCACAGGCCACTTGTGCATCAAACAAATATAAGCATTTGCGACTGCTCAGGCCATATAGGCATCTTGGCAGGTCCGTTTCAGGCAAACAAAAGGACAATTACCAAAAGATGATTAAGCTTCACTGCATCGCGAAAGAGCTGCGGTAAAGCCAGCATGAGCGGAAGAGAAAGACATGATACGAAGTGAACGCATGCACAGGCCACTTGTGCATCAAACAAATATAAGTATTTGCGACTGCTCAGGCCAAATATGCATCTTGGCACGTCCGTTTAAGGGAGACAAAAAGACAATTACCAAAAGATGACCATGCTTCACTGCATCGCCAAAGCACTGCGGTAAAACCAGCATGAGCAGAAGAGCATTACATGATACGATATGAATGCATGCACAGGCCACTTGTGCATCAAACAAATATAAGCTTTTGCGACTGCTCAGGCCAAATATCCATCTTGCGTTGTCCATCTCAGACAAACGAAAAGACAAATACTTAAATATAATCAAGCTTCACAGCATCGCAAAGCACTGCGGTAAAGCCAGCATGAGCAGAAGAGCATTACATGATACGAAATGAACGCATGCACAGGCCACTTGTGCATCAAACAAATATAAGCATTTGCGACTGCTGAGGCCTAATATGCATCTTGGCACGTCCGTTTCAAAGAGACAAAAAGACATTTACCAAAAGATGATTAAGCTTCACTGCATCACGAAAGCACTACTGTAAAGCGAGCATGAGCAGAAGAGCAATACATGATACGAAATGAACGCATGCACAGGCCACTTGTGCATAAAACAAATATAAGCATTTGCGACTGCTCAGACCAAATATGCATCTTGGCACGCAAGTTTCAGGCAAACAAAAGGACAAACACTTAAATATGATTAAGCTTCACTGCATCGCAAAAGCACTGCGGTAAAGCCAGCGTGAGCAGAATAGGATTACATGATACGAAATGAACGCATGCACAGGCCACTTGTGCATCAAACAAATATAGGCATTTGCGACTTCTCAGGCCAAATATCCATCCTGGCAGGTCCGTTTTAGGGAAACAAAAAGAAAATTATCAAAAGATGATTAGGCTTCACTACATCGTGAAAGCACTGCGGTAAAACCAGCGTGAGCAGAGGAGCATTACATGATACGAAATGAACGCATGCACAGGCCACTTGTGCATCAAATAAAGATAAGCATTTGCGACGGCTCAGGCAAAATATGCATCTTGGCACGTCCGTTTCAGGCAAACAAAAGGACAAATACTTAAATTTGATGAAGCTTTACTGTATCGCAAAAGCACTGCGGTAATGCCAGCGTGAGCAGAAGAGCATTACATGATACGAAATGAACGCATGCTCAGGCCACTTGTGCATCAAACAAATATAAGCATTTGCGACTGCTCAGGCCAATAATGCAACTTGGCACGTTCGTTTCAGGGAGACAAAACGACAATTACCAAAAGCTGATCAAGCTTCACTGCATCGCCAAAGCACTGCGGTAAAACCAGCATGAGCAGAAGAGCATTACATGATACGAAATGAACGCATGCACAGGCCACTTGTGCATCAAACAAATATAAGCATTTGCGACTGCTAGGGCCATATAGGCATCTTGGCACGTCCGTTTTAGGCAAACAAAAGAACAAATAAATAAATTCGATGAAGCTTTACTGCATCGCAAAAGCACTGCGGTAAAGCCAGCGTGAGCAGAAGAGCATTACTTGATACGAAATGAACGCATGCACAGGCCACTTGTGCATCAAACAAATATAAGCATTTGCGACTGCTGAGGCCTAATATGCATCTTGGCACGTCTGTTTCAAAGAGACAAAAAGACATTTACCAAAAGATGATTAAGCTTCACTGCATCACGAAAGCACTACTGTAAAGCGAGCATGAGCAGAAGAGCAATACATGATACGAAATGAACGCATGCACAGGCCACTTGTGCACCAAACAAATATAGGCATTTGCGATTGCTCAGGCCAAATATGCATCTTGGCATGTCCGTTTCAGGCAAACAAAAGGACAAATACTTAAATATGATCAAGCTTCACTTCATCGCAAAAGCACTGCGGTAAAGCACGCTTGAGCAGAAGAGCATTACATGATACGAAATGAACGCATGCACAGGCCACTTGTGCATCAAACAAATATAAGCATTTGCGACTGCTCAGGCCAAATATGCATCTTGGCACGCAAGTTTCAGGCAAACAAAAGGACAAATACTTAAATATGATTAAGCTTCACTGCATTGCAAAAGCACTGCGGTAAAGCCAGCGTGAGCAGAATAGGATTACATGATACGAAATGAACGCATGCACAGGCCACTTGTGCATCAAACAAATATAGGCATTTGCGACTTCTCAGGCCAAATATCTATCCTGGCAGGTCCGTTTTAGGGAAACAAAAAGAAAATTATCAAAAGATGATTAGGCTTCACTGCATCGCAAAAGCACTGCGGTAAAGCCAGCACGAGCAGAAGAGGATTACATGATACGAAATGAACGCATGCCCAGGCCACTTGCGCATCAAACAAAGATAGGCATTTGCAACTGCTCAACCCAAATATGCATCTTGGCACGTCTGTTTCAGGCAAACAAAAGGACAAATACTTAAATTTGATCAAGCTTCACTGCATCGCAAAAGGAGTGCGGTAATGCCAGCGTGAGCAGAAGAGCGTTACATGATACGAAATGAACGCATGCACAGGCCACTTGTGCATCAATCAAATATAAGCATTTGCGACTGCTCAGGCCAAATATGCATCTTGGCATGTCCGTTTCAGGGAGACAAAAAAACAATTACCAAGAGATGATTAGGCTTCACCGTATCGCGAAAGCACTGAAGTAAAGCCAGCGTGAGCAGAAGAGCATTACATGATACGAAATGAACGCAAGCACAGGCCACTTGTGCATCAAAAAAATATAAGTATTTGTGACTGCTCAAGCCAAATATGCATCTTGGCACGCCCATTTGAGGCAAACAAAAAGTTAAATACTAAAATATGATCAAGCTTCACTGCATTGAAAAAGCACTGCGGTAAAGCCAGCATGAGCAGAAGAGCACTACATGATACGAAATGAACGCATGCCCAGGCCACTTGTGCATCAAACAATATAAGCAATTGCGACTGCACAGGCCAAATACGCATCTTGGCACGTCCGTTTCAGGCAAACAAAAGAACAAATACTTAAATATGATCAAGCTTCACTGCATCACAAAAGCACTGCGGTAAAGTCAGCTTGAGCAAATAGCCTTACATGATACGAAATGAGCGCATGCACAGGCCACTTGTGCATCAAACCAATAAAAGCATTTGCGACTGCTCAGGCCAAATATACATCTTGGCACGTCCGTTTCAGGCAAACAAAAGCACAAATACTTAAATATGATCAAGCTTCACTGCATCGAAAAGCACTGCGGTAAAGCCAGTATGAGCAGAAGAGCACTACATGATACGAAATGAACGAATGCCAAGGCCACTTGTGCATCAAACAAATATAAGCATTTGCGACTGCTCAGGCCAAATATGCATCTTGGCACGTCCGTTTCGGGCAAACAAAAGGACAAATACTTAAATATGATCATGCTTCACTGCATCGCAAAAGCGCTGCGGTAAAGTCAGCGTGAGCAGAAGAGCATTACATGTTTAAAAGGAACGCATTCACAGGGTACTTGTGCATCAAACAAATATAAGCATTCGCGACTGCTCAGGCCAAATATGCATGTTGGCATGTCCGTTTCAGGCAAACAAAAAGACAAATACTTAAATATGATCAAGCTTCACAGCATCGCAAAGCACTGCGGTAAAGCCAGCATGAGCAGAAGAGCATTACATGATACGAAATGAACGCATGCACAGGCCACTTGTGCATCAAACAAATATAAGCATTTGCGACTGCTCAGGCCAATTATGCATCTTGGCACGTCCGTTTCAGGCAAACAAACGGACAAATTCTTAAATATGATTAAGTTTCACTACATCGCAAAAGGAGTGCGGTAATGCCAGCGTGAGCAGAAGAGCGTTACATGATACTAAATGAGCGCATGCACAGGCCACTTGTGCATCAAACCAATAAAAGCATTTGCGACTGCTCAGGCCAAATATACATCTTGGCACGTCCGTTTCATGGAGACAAAAAGACAATTACCAAAAGATGATTAAGCTTCACTGCATCACGAAAGCACTGCGGTAAAGCCACCGTGAGCAGAAAAGCATTACATGATACGAAATGAACGCATGCACAGGCCACTTTTGCATCAAACAAATATAAGCTTTGCGACTGCTGAGGCCAAATATGCATCTTGGCACGTCCATTTCAGGCAAACAAAAGGACAAATACTTAAATATGATCAAGCTTCACTGCATCGAAAAAGCACTGCGGTAAAGCCAGTATGAGCAGAAGAGCACTACATGATACGAAATTAACGAATGCCCAGGCCACTTGTGCATCAAACAAATATAAGCATTTGCGACTGCTCAGGCCAAATATGCATCTTGGCACGTCCGTTTCGGGCAAATAAAAGGACAAATACCTAAATATGATCATGCTTCACTGCATCGCAAAAGCACTGCGGTAAAGTCAGCGTGAGCAGAAGAGCATTACATGATACGAAATTAACGCATGCACAGGCCACTTGTGCATCAAATATAAGCATTTGCGACTGCTCAGGCCAAATATGCATCATGGCACGTCCGTTTCAGGCAAACAAAAGGACAAATACTTAAATATGATCAAGCTTACTGCATCGCAAAAGCACTGCGGTAAAACCAGCATGAGCAGAAGAGCATTACATGATACGAAATGAACGCATGCACAGGCCACTTGTGCATCAAACAAATATAAGCATTTGCGACTGCTCAGGCCAAATATGCATCTTGGCACGTCTGTTTCAGAGAGAGAAAAAGACAATTACCAAAAGATGATTAAGCTTCACTGCATCACGAAAGCACTGCGGTAAAGCGAGCATGAGCAGAAGAGCAATACATGATACGAAATGAACGCATCCATAGGCCACTTGTGCATCAAACAAATATAAGCATTTGCGACTGCTCAGGCCAAATATGCATCTTGGCACGTCCGTTTCAGGCAAACAAAAGGACAAATTCCTGAATATGATTAAGCTTCGCTGCATCGCAAAAGCACTGCGGTAAAGCCAGCGTGAGCAGAATAGCATTAAATGATAAGAAATGAACGCCTGCACAGGCAACTTGTACATCAAACAAATATAAGCATTTGCGACTGCTCAGGCCAAATATGCATATTGGCACGTCTGTTTCAGGCAAACAAAAGGACAAATTCTTAAATATGATTAAGCTTCACTGCATCGCAAAAGCACTGCGGTAAATCCAGCGTGAGCAGAATAGCATTACATGATACGAAATGAACGCATGCACAGGCAACTTGTGCATCAAACAAATATAAGCATTTTCGACTGCTCAGGCCAAATTTGCATCTTGGCAGGTCCGTTTCAGGCAAACAAAAGGACAATTACCAAAAGATGATTAAGCTTCACTGCATCGCAAAAGAACTGCGGTAAAGTCAGCATGAGCAGAAGAGCAAGACATGATACGAAGTGAACGCATGCACAGGCCACTTGTGCATCAAACAAATATAAGCATTTGCGACTGCTCAGGCCGAATATGCATCTTGGCACGTCCGTTTCAGGGAGACAAAAACACAATTACCAAAAGATGACTATGCTTCACTGCATCGCCAAAGCACTGCGGTAAAACCAGCATGAGCAGAAGAGCATTACATGATACGAAATGAATGCATGCACAGGCCATTTGTGCATCAAACAAATATAAGCATTTGCGACAACTCAGACCAAATATCTATCTTGCGTTGTCCATTTCAGACAAACGAAAAGACAAATACTAAAATATGATTAAGCTTCACTGCATCGCAAAAGCACTGCGGTAAAGCCAGCGTGAGCAGAATAGCATTACATGATACGAAATGAACGCATGCACAGGCAAAGTGTGCATCAAACAAATATAAGCATTTTCGACTGCTCAGGCCAAATTTGCATCTTGGCACGTCCGTTTCAGTCAAACAAAAGGACAAATACTTAACTTTGACCAAGCTTCACTGCATCGCAAAAAGACTGCGGTAATGCCAGCGTGAGCAGAAGAGCGTTACATGATACGAAATGACCGCATGCACAGGCCACTTGCGCATCAAACCAATATAAGCATTTGCGACTGCTCAGGCCAAATATACATCTTGGCACGTCCGTTTCATGGAGACAAAAAGACAAGTACCAAAAGATGATTAAGCTTCACTGCATCACGAAAGCACTGCGGTAAAGCCACCGTGAGCAGAAAAGCATTACATGATACGAAATGAACGCATGCACAGGCCACTTTTGCATCAAACAAGTATAAGCATTTGCGACTGCTGAGGCCAAATATCCATCTTGGCAGGTCCGTTTTAGGGGAAAAAAAGAAAATTATCAAAAGATGATTAAGCTTCACTACATCGTGAAAGCACTGCGGTAAAACCAGCGTGAGCAGAGGAGCATTACATGATACGAAATTTACGCATGCACAGGCCACTTGTGCATCAATTAAAAATAAGCATTTGCGACGGCTCAGGCAAAATATGCATCTTGGCACGTCCGTTTCAGGCAAACAAAAGGACAAATACTTAAGTTTGATGAAGCTTTACTGTATCGCAAAAGCACTGCGGTAATGCCAGCGTGAGCAGAAGAGCATTACATGATACGAAATGAACGCATGCTCAGGCCACTTGTGCATCAAACAAATATAAGCATTTGCGACTGCTCAGGCCATATATGCATCTTGGCACGTCCAAGTTAGGGAGACAGTAAGACAATTACCAAAAATTATTAAGCTTCAATGGATCGAAAAAACACTGCGGTAAAGCCAGCGTGAACAGAAGAGCATTACATGATACGAAATGAACGCATGCACAGGCCAATTTTGCATCAAACAAATATAAGCATTTGTGACTGCTCAGGCCAAATATGCAACTTGGCACGTTCGTTTCAGGGAGACAAAACGACAATTACCAAAAGCTGATTAAGCTTCACTGCATCGCCAAAGCACTGCGGTAAAACCAGCATGAGCAGAAGAGCATTACATGATAAGAAATGAACGCACGCACAGGCCACTTGTGCATCAAACAAGTATAAGCATTTGCGACTGCTCAGGCCAAATATGCATCTTGGCACGTTCGTTTCAGGGAGACAAAAAGACAATTATCAAAAGATGATTAAGCTTCACTGCATCGCGTATGCACTGCGGCAAAGCCAGCGTGAGCAGAAGAGCATTACATGATACGAAATGAACGCATGCGCAGGCCACTTGTGCATCAAACAAATATAAGCATTTGCGACTGCTCAGGCCATATAGGCATCTTGGCAGGTCCGTTTCAGGCAAACAAAAGGACAATTACCAAAAGATGATTAGGCTTCACTGCATCGCGAAAGAGCTGCGGTAAAGCCAGCATGAGCAGAAGAGAAAGACATGATACGAAGTGAACGCATGCACAGGCCACTTGTGCATCAAACAAATATAAGTATTTGCGACTGCTCAGGCCAAATATGCATCTTGGCACGTCCGTTTCAGGGAGACAAAAAGACAATTACCAAAAGATGACCATGCTTCACTGCATCGCCAAAGCACTGCGGTAAAACCAGCATGAGCAGAAGAGCATTACACGATACGATATGAATGCATGCACAGGACACTTGTGCATCAAACAAATATAAGCATTTGCGACTGCTCAGGCCAAATATCCATCTTGCGTTGTCCATCTCAGACAAACGAAAAGACAAATACTTAAATATAATCAAGCTTCACAGCATCGCAAAGCACTGCGGTAAAGCCAGCATGAGCAGAAGAGCATTACATGATACGAAATGAACGCATGCACAGGCCACTTGTGCATCAAACAAATATAAGCATTTGCGACTGCTGAGGCCTAATATGCATCTTGGCACGTCCGTTTCAAAGAGACAAAAAGACATTTACCAAAAGATGATTAAGCTTCCCTGCATCACGAAAGCACTACTGTAAAGCGAGCATGAGCAGAAGAGCAATACATGATACGAAATGAACGCATGCACAGGCCACTTGTGCATCAAACAAATATAAGCATTTGCGACTGCTCAGGCCAAATATGCATCTTGGCACGCAAGTTTCAGGCAAACAAAAGGACAAACACTAAAATATGATTAAGCTTCACTGCATCGCAAAAGCACTGCGGTAAAGCCAGCGTGAGCAGAATAGGATTACATGATACGAAATGAACGCATGCACAGGCCACTTGTGCATCAAACAAATATAGGCATTTGCGACTTCTCAGGCCAAATATCCATCCTGGCCGGTCCGTTTTAGGGAAACAAAAAGAAAATTATCAAAAGATGATTAGGCTTCACTACATCGTGAAAGCACTGCGGTAAAACCAGCGTCAGCAGAGGAGCATTACATGATACGAAATGAACGCATGCACAGGCCACTTGTGCATCAAATAAAGATAAGCATTTGCGACGGCTCAGGCAAAATATGCATCTTGGCACGTCCGTTTCAGGCAAACAAAAGGACAAATACTTAAATTTGATGAAGCTTTACTGTATCGCAAAAGCACTGCGGTAATGCCAGCGTGAGCAGAAGAGCATTACATGATACGAAATGAACGCATGCTCAGGCCACTTGTGCATCAAACAAATATAAGCATTTGCGACTGCTCAGGCCAAATATGCAACTTGGCACGTTCGTTTCAGGGAGACAAAACGACAATTACCAAAAGCTGATTAAGCTTCACTGCATCGCCAAAGCACTGCGGTAAAACCAGCATGAGCAGAAGAGCATTACATGATACGAAATGAACGCATGCACAGGCCACTTGTGCATCAAACAAATATAAGCATTTGCGACTGCTCGGGCCATATAGGCATCTTGGCACGTCCGTTTTAGGCAAACAAAAGAACAAATAAATAAATTTGATGAAGCTTTACTGCATCGCAAAAGCACTGCGGTAAAGCCAGCGTGAGCAGAAGAGCATTACTTGATACGAAATGAACGCATGCACAGGCCACTTGTGCATCAAACAAATATAAGCATTTGCGACTGCTGAGGCCTAATATGCATCTTGGCACGTCTGTTTCAAAGAGACAAAAAGACATTTACCAAAAGATGATTAAGCTTCACTGCATCACGAAAGCACTACTGTAAAGCGAGCATGAGCAGAAGAGCAATACATGATACGAAATGAACGCATGCACAGGCCACTTGTGCACCAAACAAATATAAGCATTTGCGATTGCTCAGGCCAAATATGCATCTTGGCATGTCCGTTTCAGGCAAACAAAAGGACAAATACTTAAATATGATCAAGCTTCACTGCATCGCAAAAGCACTGCGGTAAAGCCAGCATGAGCAGAAGAGCATTACATGATACGAAATGAACGCATGCACAGGCCACTTGTGCATCAAACAAATATAAGCATTTGCGACTGCTCAGGCCAAATATGCATCTTGGCACGCAAGTTTCAGGCAAACAAAAGGACAAATACTTAAATATGATTAAGCTTCACTGCATTGCAAAAGCACTGCGGTAAAGCCAGCGTGAGCAGAATAGGATTACATGATACGAAATGAACGCATGCACAGGCCACTTGTGCATCAAACAAATATAGGCATTTGCGACTTCTCAGGCCAAATATCCATCCTGGCAGGTCCGTTTTAGGGAAACAAAAAGAAAATTATCAAAAGATGATAAGGCTTCACTGCATCGCAAAAGCACTGCGGTATAGCCAGCACGAGCAGAAGAGGATTACATGATACGAAATGAAAGCATGCCCAGGCCACTTGTGCATCAAACAAAGATAGGCATTTGCAACTGCTCAACCCAAATATGCATCTTGGCACGTCTGTTTCAGGCAAACAAAAGGACAAATACTTAAATTTGATCAAGCTTCACTGCATCACAAAAGGAGTGCGGTAATGCCAGCGTGAGCAGAAGAGCATTACATGATACGAAATGAACGCAAGCACAGGCCACTTGTGCATCAAAAAAATATAAGTATTTGTGACTGCTCAAGCCAAATATGCATCTTGGCACGCCCATTTGAGGCAAACAAAAAGTTAAATACTAAATATGATCAAGCTTCACTGCATTGAAAAAGCACTGCGGTAAAGCCAGCATGAGCAGAAGAGCACTACATGATACAAAATGAACGCATGCCCAGGCCACTTGTGCATCAAACAAATATAAGCAATTGCGACTGCACAGGCCAAATACGCATCTTGGCACGTCCGTTTCAGGCAAACAAAAGAACAAATACTTAAATATGATCAAGCTTCACTGCATCACAAAAGCACTGCGGTAAAGTCAGCTTGAGCAAATAGCCTTACATGATACGAAATGAGCGCATGCACAGGCCACTTGTGCATCAAACCAATAAAAGCATTTGCGACTGCTCAGGCCAAATATACATCTTGGCACGTCCGTTTCATGGAGACAAAAAGACAATTACCAAAAGATGATTAAGCTTCACTGCATCACGAAAGCACTGCGGTAAAGCCACCGTGAGCAGAAAAGCATTACATTATACGAAATAAACGCATGCACAGGCCACTTTTGCATCAAACAAAAATATTAGCTTTGCGACTGCTGAGGCCAAATATGCATCTTGGCACGTCCATTTCAGGCAAACAAAAGGACAAATACTTAAATATGATCAAGCTTCACTGCATCAAAAAGCACTGCGGTAAAGCCAGTATGAGCAGAAGAGCACTACATGATACGAAATGAACGAATGCCAAGGCCACTTGTGCATCAAACAAATATAAGCATTTGCGACTGCTCAGGCCAAATATGCATCTTGGCACGTCCGTTTCGGGCAAACAAAAGGACAAATACTTAAAAATGATTATGCTTCACTGCATCGCAAAAGCGCTGCGGTAAAGTCAGCGTGAGCAGAAGAGCATTACATGTTTAAAAGGAACGCATTCACAGGGTACTTGTGCATCAAACAAATATAAGCATTCGCGACTGCTCAGGCCAAATATGCATGTTGGCATGTCCGTTTCAGGCAAACAAAAAGACAAATACTTAAATATGATCAAGCTTCACAGCATCGCAAAGCACTGCGGTAAAGCCAGCATGAGCAGAAGAGCATTACATGATACGAAATGAACGCATGCACAGGCCACTTGTGCATCAAACAAATATAAGCATTTGCGACTGCTCAGGCCAAATATGCATCTTGGCACGTCTGTTTCAGGCAAATAAAAGGACAAATTCTTAAATATGATTAAGCTTCACTGCATCGCAAAAGCACTGCGGTAAAGCCAGCGTGAGCAGAATAGCATTACATGATACAAAATGAACGCATGCACAGGCAACTTGTGCATCAAACAAATATAAGCATTTTCGACTGCTCAGGCCAAATTTGCATCTTGGCAGGTCCGTTTCAGGCAAACAAAAGGACAATTACCAAAAGATGATTGAGCTTCACTGCATCGCAAAAGAACTGCGGTAAAGTCAGCATGAGCAGAAGAGCAAGACATGATACGAAGTGAACGCATGCACAGGCCAATTTTGCATCAAACAAATATAGGCATTTGTGACTGCTCAGGCCAAATCTGCAACTTGGCACGTTCGTTTCAGGGAGACAAAACGACAATTACCAAAAGCTGATTAAGCTTCACTGCATCGCGTATGCACTGCGGCAAAGCCAGCGTGAGCAGAAGAGCATTACATGATACGAAATGAACGCATGCGCAGGCCACTTGTGCATCAAACAAATATAAGCATTTGCGACTGCTCGGGCCATATAGGCATCTTGACACGTCCGTTTCAGGCAAACAAAAGGACAAATACATAAATTTGATTAAGCTTTACTGCATCGCAAAAGCGCTGCGGTAAAGCCAGCGTGAGCAGAAGAGCAATACATGATACGAAATGAACGCATGCACAGGCCACTTGTGCATCAAACAAATATAAGCATTTGCGACTGCTCAGGCCAAATATGCATCTTGGCACGCAAGTTTCAGGCAAACAAAAGGACAAATACTTAAATATGATTAAGCTTCACTGCATTGCAAAAGCACTGCGGTAAAGCCAGCGTGAGCAGAATAGGATTACATGATACGAAATGAACGCATGCACAGGCCACTTGTGCATCAAACAAATATAGGCATTTGCGACTTCTCAGGCCAAATATCCATCCTGGCAGGTCCGTTTTAGGGAAACAAAAAGAAAATTATCAAAAGATGATTAGGCTTCACTGCATCGCAAAAGCACTGCGGTAAAGCCAGCACGAGCAGAAGAGGATTACATGATACGAAATGAAAGCATGCCCAGGCCACTTGCGCATCAAACAAAGATAGGCATTTGCAACTGCTCAACCCAAATATGCATCTTGGCACGTCTGTTTCAGGCAAACAAAAGGACAAGTACTTAAATTTGATCAAGCTTCACTGCATCACAAAAGGAGTGCGGTAATGCCAGCGTGAGCAGAAGAGCATTACATGATACGAAATGAACGCAAGCACAGGCCACTTGTGCATCAAAAAAATATAAGTATTTGTGACTGCTCAGGCCAAATATGCATGTTGGCATGTCCGTTTCAGGCAAACAAAAAGACAAATACTTAAATATGATCAAGCTTCACAGCATCGCAAAGCACTGCGGTAAAGCCAGCATGAGCAGAAGAGCATTACATGATACGAAATGAACGCATACACAGGCCACTTGTGCATCAAACAAATATAAGCATTTGCAACTGCTCAGGCAAATTATGCATCTTGGCACGTCCGTTTCAGGCAAACAAAAGGACAAATACTTAAATATGATCAAGCTTCACTGCATCGAAAAGCACTGCGGTAAAGCCAGTATGAGCAGAAGAGCACTACATGTTACGAAATGAACGAATGCCAAGGCCACTTGTGCATCAAACAAATATAAGCATTTGCGACTGCTCAGGCCAAATATGCATCTTGGCACGTCCGTTTCGGGCAAACAAAAGGACAAATACTTAAATATGATCATGCTTCACTGCATCGCAAAAGCGCTGCGGTAAAGTCAGCGTGAGCAGAAGAGCATTACATGTTCAAAAGGAACGCATTCACAGGGTACTTGTGCATCAAACAAATATAAGCATTCGCGACTGCTCAGGCCAAATATGCATGTTGGCATGTCCGTTTCAGGCAAACAAAAAGATAAATACTTAAATATGATCAAGCTTCACAGCATCGCAAAGCACTGCGGTAAAGCCAGCATGAGCAGAAGAGCATTACATGATACGAAATGAACGCATGCATAGGCCACTTGTGCATCAAACAAATATAAGCATTTGCGACTGCTCAGGCCAATTATGCATCTTGGCACGTCCGTTTCAGGCAAACAAACGGACAAATTCTTAAATATGATTAAGCTTCACTACATCGCAAAAGGAGTGCGGTAATGCCAGCGTGAGCAGAAGAGGGTTACATGATACGAAATGAGCGCATGCACAGGCCACTTGTGCATCAAACCAATAAAAGCATTTGCGACTGCTCAGGCCAAATATACATCTTGGCATGTCCGTTTCATGGAGACAAAAAGACAATTACCAAAAGATGATTAGGCTTCACTGCATCACGAAAGCACTGCGTTAAAGCCACCGTGAGCAGAAAAGCATTACATGATACGAAATGAACGCATGCACAGGCCACTTTTGCATCAAACAAATATAAGCTTTGCGACTGCTGAGGCCAAATATGCATCTTGGCACGTCCATTTCAGGCAAACAAAAGGACAAATACTTAAATATGATCAAGCTTCACTGCATCGAAAAAGCACTGCGGTAAAGCCAGTATGAGCAGAAGAGCACTACATGATACGAAATGAACGAATGCCCAGGCCACTTGTGCATCAAACAAATATAAGCATTTGCGACTGCTCAGGCCAAATATGCATCTTGGCACGTCCGTTTCGGGCAAATAAAAGGACAAATACCTAAATATGATCATGCTTCACTGCATCGCAAAAGCACTGCGGTAAAGTCAGCGTGAGCAGAAGAGCATTACATGATACGAAATGAACGCATGCACAGGCCACTCGTGCATCAAATATAAGCATTTGCGACGGCTCAGGCCAAATATGCATCATGGCACGTCCGTTTCAGGCAAACAAAAGGACAAATACTTAAATATGATCAAGCTTACTGCATCGCAAAAGCACTGCGGTAAAACCAGCATGAGCAGAAGAGCATTACATGATACGAAATGAACGCATGCACAGGCCACTTGTGCATCAAACAAATATAAGCATTTGCGACTGCTCAGGCCAAATATGCATCTTGGCACGTCTGTTTCAGAGAGAAAAAGACAATTACCAAAAGATGATTAAGCTTCACTGCATCACGAAAGCACTGCGGTAAAGCGAGCATGAGCAGAAGAGCAATACATGATACGAAATGAACGCATCCATAGGCCACTTGTGCATCAAACAAATATAAGCATTTGCGACTGCTCAGGCCAAATATGCATCTTGGCACGTCCTTTTCAGGCAAACAAAAGGACAAATTCCTGAATATGATTAAGCTTCACTGCATCGCAAAAGCACTGCGGTAAAGCCAGCGTGAGCAGAATAGCATTAAATGATAAGAAATGAACGCATGCACAGGCAACTTGTACATCAAACAAATATAAGCATTTGCGACTGCTCAGGCCAAATATGCATCTTGGCACGTCTGTTTCAGGCAAACAAAAGGACAAATTCTTAAATATGTATAAGCTTCACTGCATCGCAAAAGCACTGCGGTAAAGCCAGCGTGAGCAGAATAGCATTACATGATACGAAATGAACGCATGCACAGGCAACTTGTGCATCAAACAAACATAAGCATTTTCGACTGCTCAGGCCAAATTTGCATCTTGGCAGGTCCGTTTCAGGCAAACAAAAGGACAATTACCAAAAGATGATTAAGCTTCACTGCATCGCAAAAGAACTGCGGTAAAGTCAGCATGAGCAGAAGAGCAAGACATGATACGAAGTGAACGCATGCACAGGCCACTTGTGCATCAAAAAAAATTTAATCATTTGCGACTGCTCAGGCCGAATATGCATCTTGGCACGTCCGTTTCAGGGAGACAAAAACACAATTACCAAAAGATGACTATGCTTCACTGCATCGCCAAAGCACTGCGGTAAAACCAGCATGAGCAGAAGAGCATTACATGATACGAAATGAATGCATGCACAGGCCGCTTGTGCATCAAACAAATATAAGCATTTGCGACAACTCAGGCCAAATATCCATCTTGCGTTGTCCATTTCAGACAAACGAAAAGACAAATACTAAAATATGATTAAGCTTCACTGCATCGCAAAATCATTGCGGTAAAGCCAGCGTGAGCAGAATAGCATTACATGATACGAAATGAACGCATGCACAGGCAAAGTGTGCATCAAACAAATATAAGCATTTTCGACTGCTCAGGCCAAATTTGCATCTTGGCACGTCCGTTTCAGGCAAACAAAAGGACAAATACTTAAATTTGACCAAGCTTCACTGCATCGCAAAAAGACTGCGGTAATGCCAGCGTGAGCAGAAGAGCGTTACATGATACGAAATGACCGCATGCACAGGCCACTTGCGCATCAAACCAATATAAGCATTTGCGACTGCTCAGGCCAAATATACATCTTGGCACGTCCGTTTCATGGAGACAAAAAGACAAGTACCAAAAGATGATTAAGCTTCACTGCATCACGAAAGCACTGCGGTGAAGCCACCGTGAGCAGAAAAGCATGACATGATACGAAATGAACGCATGCACAGGCCACTTTTGCATCAAACAAGTATAAGCATTTGCGACTGCTGAGGCCAAATATCCATCTTGGCAGGTCCGTTTTAGGGGAAAAAAAGAAAATTATCAAAAGATGATTAAGCTTCACTACATCGTGAAAGCACTGCCGTAAAACCAGCGTGAGCAGAGGAGCATTACATGATACGAAATTTACGCATGCACAGGCCACTTGTGCATCAACAAAAGATAAGCATTTGCGACGGCTCAGGCAAAATATGCATCTTGGCACGTCCGTTTCAGGCAAACAAAAGGACAAATACTTAAATTTGATGAAGCTTTACTGTATCGCAAAAGCACTGCGGTAATGCCAGCGTGAGCAGAAGAGCATTACATGATACAAAATGAACGCATGCTCAGGCCACTTGTGCATCAAACAAATATAAGCATTTGCGACTGCTCAGGCCATATATGCAGCTTGGCACGTCCAAGTTAGGGAGACAGTAAGACAATTACCAAAAATTATTAAGCTTCAATGGATCGAAAAAACACTGCGGTAAAGCCAGCGTGAACAGAAGAGCATTACATGATACGAAATGAACGCATGCACAGGCCAATTTTGCATCAAACAAATATAAGCATTTGTGACTGCTCAGGCCAAATATGCAACTTGGCACGTTCGTTTCAGGGAGACAAAACGACAATTACCAAAAGCTGATTAAGCTTCACTGCATCGCCAAAGCACTGCGGTAAAACCAGCATGAGCAGAAGAGCATTACATGATAAGAAATGAACGCATGCACAGGCCACTTGTGCATCGAACAAGTATAAGCATTTGCGACTGCTCAGGCCAAATATGCATCTTGGCACGTTCGTTTCAGGGAGACAAAAAGACAATTATCAAAAGATGATTAAGCTTCACTGCATCGCGTATGCACTGCGGCAAAGTCAGCGTGAGCAGAAGAGCATTACATGATACGAAATGAACGCATGCGCAGGCCACTTGTGCATCAAACAAATATAAGCATTTGCGACTGCTCGGGCCATATAGGCATCTTGACACGTCCGTTTCAGGCAAACAAAAGGACAAATACATTAATTTGATGAAGCTTTACTGCATCGCAAAAGCGCTGCGGTAAAGCCAGCGTGAGCAGAAGAGCATTACATGATACGAAATGAACGCATGCACAGGCCACTTGTGCACCAAACAAATATAAGCATTTGCAATTGCTCAGGCCAAATATGCATCTTGACATATCCATTTCAGGCAAACAAAAGGACAAATACTTAAATATGATCAAGGTTCACTGCATCGCAAAAGCACTGCGGTAAAGCCAGCATGAGCAGAAGAGCATTACATGATACGAAATGAACGCATGCACAGGCCACTTGTGCATCAAACAAATATAAGCATTTGCGACTGCTCAGGCCATATAGGCATCTTGGCAGGTCCGTTTCAGGCAAACAAAAGGACAATTACCAAAAGATGATTAAGCTTCACTGCATCGCGAAAGAGCTGCGGTAAAGCCAGCATGAGCGGAAGAGAAAGACATGATACGAAGTGAACGCATGCACAGGCCACTTGTGCATCAAACAAATATAAGTATTTGCGACTGCTCAGGCCAAATATGCATCTTGGCACGTCCGTTTCAGGGAGACAAAAAGACAATTACCAAAAGATGACCATGCTTCACTGCATCGCCAAAGCACTGCGGTAAAACCAGCATGAGCAGAAGAGCATTACATGATACGATATGAATGCATGCACAGGCCACTTGTGCATCAAACAAATATAAGCTTTTGCGACTGCTCAGGCCAAATATCCATCTTGCGTTGTCCATCTCAGACAAACGAAAAGACAAATACTTAAATATAATCAAGCTTCACAGCATCGCAAAGCACTGCGGTAAAGCCAGCATGAGCAGAAGAGCATTACATGATACGAAATGAACGCATGCACAGGCCACTTGTGCATCAAACAAATATAAGCATTTGCGACTGCTGAGGCCTAATATGCATCTTGGCACGTCCGTTTCAAAGAGACAAAAAGACATTTACCAAAAGATGATTAAGCTTCACTGCATCACGAAAGCACTACTGTAAAGCGAGCATGAGCAGAAGAGCAATACATGATACGAAATGAACGCATGCACAGGCCACTTGTGCATAAAACAAATATAAGCATTTGCGACTGCTCAGACCAAATATGCATCTTGGCACGCAAGTTTCAGGCAAACAAAAGGACAAACACTTAAATATGATTAAGCTTCACTGCATCGCAAAAGCACTGCGGTAAAGCCAGCGTGAGCAGAATAGGATTACATGATACGAAATGAACGCATGCACAGGCCACTTGTGCATCAAACAAATATAGGCATTTGCGACTTCTCAGGCCAAATATCCATCCTGGCAGGTCCGTTTTAGGGAAACAAAAAGAAAATTATCAAAAGATGATTAGGCTTCACTACATCGTGAAAGCACTGCGGTAAAACCAGCGTGAGCAGAGGAGCATTACATGATACGAAATGAACGCATGCACAGGCCACTTGTGCATCAAATAAAGATAAGCATTTGCGACGGCTCAGGCAAAATATGCATCTTGGCACGTCCGTTTCAGGCAAACAAAAGGACAAATACTTAAATTTGATGAAGCTTTACTGTATCGCAAAAGCACTGCGGTAATGCCAGCGTGAGCAGAAGAGCATTACATGATACGAAATGAACGCATGCTCAGGCCACTTGTGCATCAAACAAATATAAGCATTTGCGACTGCTCAGGCCAATAATGCAACTTGGCACGTTCGTTTCAGGGAGACAAAACGACAATTACCAAAAGCTGATTAAGCTTCACTGCATCGCCAAAGCACTGCGGTAAAACCAGCATGAGCAGAAGAGCATTACATGATACGAAATGAACGCATGCACAGGCCACTTGTGCATCAAACAAATATAAGCATTTGCGACTGCTAGGGCCATATAGGCATCTTGGCACGTCCGTTTTAGGCAAACAAAAGAACAAATAAATAAATTCGATGAAGCTTTACTGCATCGCAAAAGCACTGCGGTAAAGCCAGCGTGAGCAGAAGAGCATTACTTGATACGAAATGAACGCATGCACAGGCCACTTGTGCATCAAACAAATATAAGCATTTGCGACTGCTGAGGCCTAATATGCATCTTGGCACGTCTGTTTCAAAGAGACAAAAAGACATTTACCAAAAGATGATTAAGCTTCACTGCATCACGAAAGCACTACTGTAAAGCGAGCATGAGCAGAAGAGCAATACATGATACGAAATGAACGCATGCACAGGCCACTTGTGCACCAAACAAATATAGGCATTTGCGATTGCTCAGGCCAAATATGCATCTTGGCATGTCCGTTTCAGGCAAACAAAAGGACAAATACTTAAATATGATCAAGCTTCACTTCATCGCAAAAGCACTGCGGTAAAGCACGCTTGAGCAGAAGAGCATTACATGATACGAAATGAACGCATGCACAGGCCACTTGTGCATCAAACAAATATAAGCATTTGCGACTGCTCAGGCCAAATATGCATCTTGGCACGCAAGTTTCAGGCAAACAAAAGGACAAATACTTAAATATGATTAAGCTTCACTGCATTGCAAAAGCACTGCGGTAAAGCCAGCGTGAGCAGAATAGGATTACATGATACGAAATGAACGCATGCACAGGCCACTTGTGCATCAAACAAATATAGGCATTTGCGACTTCTCAGGCCAAATATCTATCCTGGCAGGTCCGTTTTAGGGAAACAAAAAGAAAATTATCAAAAGATGATTAGGCTTCACTGCATCGCAAAAGCACTGCGGTAAAGCCAGCACGAGCAGAAGAGGATTACATGATACGAAATGAACGCATGCCCAGGCCACTTGCGCATCAAACAAAGATAGGCATTTGCAACTGCTCAACCCAAATATGCATCTTGGCACGTCTGTTTCAGGCAAACAAAAGGACAAATACTTAAATTTGATCAAGCTTCACTGCATCGCAAAAGGAGTGCGGTAATGCCAGCGTGAGCAGAAGAGCGTTACATGATACGAAATGAACGCATGCACAGGCCACTTGTGCATCAATCAAATATAAGCATTTGCGACTGCTCAGGCCAAATATGCATCTTGGCATGTCCGTTTCAGGGAGACAAAAAAACAATTACCAAGAGATGATTAGGCTTCACCGTATCGCGAAAGCACTGAAGTAAAGCCAGCGTGAGCAGAAGAGCATTACATGATACGAAATGAACGCAAGCACAGGCCACTTGTGCATCAAAAAAATATAAGTATTTGTGACTGCTCAGCCAAATATGCATCTTGGCACGCCCATTTGAGGCAAACAAAAAGTTAAATACTAAAATATGATCAAGCTTCACTGCATTGAAAAAGCACTGCGGTAAAGCCAGCATGAGCAGAAGAGCACTACATGATACGAAATGAACGCATGCCCAGGCCACTTGTGCATCAAACAATATAAGCAATTGCGACTGCACAGGCCAAATACGCATCTTGGCACGTCCGTTTCAGGCAAACAAAAGAACAAATACTTAAATATGATCAAGCTTCACTGCATCACAAAAGCACTGCGGTAAAGTCAGCTTGAGCAAATAGCCTTACATGATACGAAATGAGCGCATGCACAGGCCACTTGTGCATCAAACCAATAAAAGCATTTGCGACTGCTCAGGCCAAATATACATCTTGGCACGTCCGTTTCATGGAGACAAAAAGACAATTACCAAAAGATGATTAAGCTTCACTGCATCACGAAAGCACTGCGGTAAAGCCACCGTGAGCAGAAAAGCATTACATTATACGAAATAAACGCATGCACAGGCCACTTTTGCATCAAACAAATATAAGCTTTGCGACTGCTGAGGCCAAATATGCATCTTGGCACGTCCATTTCAGGCAAACAAAAGCACAAATACTTAAATATGATCAAGCTTCACTGCATCGAAAAGCACTGCGGTAAAGCCAGTATGAGCAGAAGAGCACTACATGATACGAAATGAACGAATGCCAAGGCCACTTGTGCATCAAACAAATATAAGCATTTGCGACTGCTCAGGCCAAATATGCATCTTGGCACGTCCGTTTCGGGCAAACAAAAGGACAAATACTTAAATATGATCATGCTTCACTGCATCGCAAAAGCGCTGCGGTAAAGTCAGCGTGAGCAGAAGAGCATTACATGTTTAAAAGGAACGCATTCACAGGGTACTTGTGCATCAAACAAATATAAGCATTCGCGACTGCTCAGGCCAAATATGCATGTTGGCATGTCCGTTTCAGGCAAACAAAAAGACAAATACTTAAATATGATCAAGCTTCACAGCATCGCAAAGCACTGCGGTAAAGCCAGCATGAGCAGAAGAGCATTACATGATACGAAATGAACGCATGCACAGGCCACTTGTGCATCAAACAAATATAAGCATTTGCGACTGCTCAGGCCAATTATGCATCTTGGCACGTCCGTTTCAGGCAAACAAACGGACAAATTCTTAAATATGATTAAGTTTCACTACATCGCAAAAGGAGTGCGGTAATGCCAGCGTGAGCAGAAGAGCGTTACATGATACGAAATGAGCGCATGCACAGGCCACTTGTGCATCAAACCAATAAAAGCATTTGCGACTGCTCAGGCCAAATATACATCTTGGCACGTCCGTTTCATGGAGACAAAAAGACAATTACCAAAAGATGATTAAGCTTCACTGCATCACGAAAGCACTGCGGTAAAGCCACCGTGAGCAGAAAAGCATTACATGATACGAAATGAACGCATGCACAGGCCACTTTTGCATCAAACAAATATAAGCTTTGCGACTGCTGAGGCCAAATATGCATCTTGGCACGTCCATTTCAGGCAAACAAAAGGACAAATACTTAAATATGATCAAGCTTCACTGCATCGAAAAAGCACTGCGGTAAAGCCAGAATGAGCAGAAGAGCACTACATGATACGAAATTAACGAATGCCCAGGCCACTTGTGCATCAAACAAATATAAGCATTTGCGACTGCTCAGGCCAAATATGCATCTTGGCACGTCCGTTTCGGGCAAATAAAAGGACAAATACCTAAATATGATCATGCTTCACTGCATCGCAAAAGCACTGCGGTAAAGTCAGCGTGAGCAGAAGAGCATTACATGATACGAAATTAACGCATGCACAGGCCACTTGTGCATCAAATATAAGCATTTGCGACTGCTCAGGCCAAATATGCATCATGGCACGTCCGTTTCAGGCAAACAAAAGGACAAATACTTAAATATGATCAAGCTTACTGCATCGCAAAAGCACTGCGGTAAAACCAGCATGAGCAGAAGAGCATTACATGATACGAAATGAACGCATGCACAGGCCACTTGTGCATCAAACAAATATAAGCATTTGCGACTGCTCAGGCCAAATATGCATCTTGGCACGTCTGTTTCAGAGAGAGAAAAAGACAATTACCAAAAGATGATTAAGCTTCACTGCATCACGAAAGCACTGCGGTAAAGCGAGCATGAGCAGAAGAGCAATACATGATACGAAATGAACGCATCCATAGGCCACTTGTGCATCAAACAAATATAAGCATTTGCGACTGCTCAGGCCAAATATGCATCTTGGCACGTCCGTTTCAGGCAAACAAAAGGACAAATTCCTGAATATGATTAAGCTTCGCTGCATCGCAAAAGCACTGCGGTAAAGCCAGCGTGAGCAGAATAGCATTAAATGATAAGAAATGAACGCCTGCACAGGCAACTTGTACATCAAACAAATATAAGCATTTGCGACTGCTCAGGCCAAATATGCATATTGGCACGTCTGTTTCAGGCAAACAAAAGGACAAATTCTTAAATATGATTAAGCTTCACTGCATCGCAAAAGCACTGCGGTAAATCCAGCGTGAGCAGAATAGCATTACATGATACGAAATGAACGCATGCACAGGCAACTTGTGCATCAAACAAATATAAGCATTTTCGACTGCTCAGGCCAAATTTGCATCTTGGCAGGTCCGTTTCAGGCAAACAAAAGGACAATTACCAAAAGATGATTAAGCTTCACTGCATCGCAAAAGAACTGCGGTAAAGTCAGCATGAGCAGAAGAGCAAGACATGATACGAAGTGAACGCATGCACAGGCCACTTGTGCATCAAACAAATATAAGCATTTGCGACTGCTCAGGCCGAATATGCATCTTGGCACGTCCGTTTCAGGGAGACAAAAACACAATTACCAAAAGATGACTATGCTTCACTGCATCGCCAAAGCACTGCGGTAAAACCAGCATGAGCAGAAGAGCATTACATGATACGAAATGAATGCATGCACAGGCCATTTGTGCATCAAACAAATATAAGCATTTGCGACAACTCAGACCAAATATCTATCTTGCGTTGTCCATTTCAGACAAACGAAAAGACAAATACTAAAATATGATTAAGCTTCACTGCATCGCAAAAGCACTGCGGTAAAGCCAGCGTGAGCAGAATAGCATTACATGATACGAAATGAACGCATGCACAGGCAAAGTGTGCATCAAACAAATATAAGCATTTTCGACTGCTCAGGCCAAATTTGCATCTTGGCACGTCCGTTTCAGTCAAACAAAAGGACAAATACTTAAATTTGACCAAGCTTCACTGCATCGCAAAAAGACTGCGGTAATGCCAGCGTGAGCAGAAGAGCGTTACATGATACGAAATGACCGCATGCACAGGCCACTTGCGCATCAAACCAATATAAGCATTTGCGACTGCTCAGGCCAAATATACATCTTGGCACGTCCGTTTCATGGAGACAAAAAGACAAGTACCAAAAGATGATTAAGCTTCACTGCATCACGAAAGCACTGCGGTAAAGCCACCGTGAGCAGAAAAGCATTACATGATACGAAATGAACGCATGCACAGGCCACTTTTGCATCAAACAAGTATAAGCATTTGCGACTGCTGAGGCCAAATATCCATCTTGGCAGGTCCGTTTTAGGGGAAAAAAAGAAAATTATCAAAAGATGATTAAGCTTCACTACATCGTGAAAGCACTGCGGTAAAACCAGCGTGAGCAGAGGAGCATTACATGATACGAAATTTACGCATGCACAGGCCACTTGTGCATCAATTAAAAATAAGCATTTGCGACGGCTCAGGCAAAATATGCATCTTGGCACGTCCGTTTCAGGCAAACAAAAGGACAAATACTTAAGTTTGATGAAGCTTTACTGTATCGCAAAAGCACTGCGGTAATGCCAGCGTGAGCAGAAGAGCATTACATGATACGAAATGAACGCATGCTCAGGCCACTTGTGCATCAAACAAATATAAGCATTTGCGACTGCTCAGGCCATATATGCATCTTGGCACGTCCAAGTTAGGGAGACAGTAAGACAATTACCAAAAATTATTAAGCTTCAATGGATCGAAAAAACACTGCGGTAAAGCCAGCGTGAACAGAAGAGCATTACATGATACGAAATGAACGCATGCACAGGCCAATTTTGCATCAAACAAATATAAGCATTTGTGACTGCTCAGGCCAAATATGCAACTTGGCACGTTCGTTTCAGGGAGACAAAACGACAATTACCAAAAGCTGATTAAGCTTCACTGCATCGCCAAAGCACTGCGGTAAAACCAGCATGAGCAGAAGAGCATTACATGATAAGAAATGAACGCACGCACAGGCCACTTGTGCATCAAACAAGTATAAGCATTTGCGACTGCTCAGGCCAAATATGCATCTTGGCACGTTCGTTTCAGGGAGACAAAAAGACAATTATCAAAAGATGATTAAGCTTCACTGCATCGCGTATGCACTGCGGCAAAGCCAGCGTGAGCAGAAGAGCATTACATGATACGAAATGAACGCATGCGCAGGCCACTTGTGCATCAAACAAATATAAGCATTTGCGACTGCTCAGGCCATATAGGCATCTTGGCAGGTCCGTTTCAGGCAAACAAAAGGACAATTACCAAAAGATGATTAGGCTTCACTGCATCGCGAAAGAGCTGCGGTAAAGCCAGCATGAGCAGAAGAGAAAGACATGATACGAAGTGAACGCATGCACAGGCCACTTGTGCATCAAACAAATATAAGTATTTGCGACTGCTCAGGCCAAATATGCATCTTGGCACGTCCGTTTCAGGGAGACAAAAAGACAATTACCAAAAGATGACCATGCTTCACTGCATCGCAAAAGCACTGCGGTAAAACCAGCATGAGCAGAAGAGCATTACACGATACGATATGAATGCATGCACAGGACACTTGTGCATCAAACAAATATAAGCATTTGCGACTGCTCAGGCCAAATATCCATCTTGCGTTGTCCATCTCAGACAAACGAAAAGACAAATACTTAAATATAATCAAGCTTCACAGCATCGCAAAGCACTGCGGTAAAGCCAGCATGAGCAGAAGAGCATTACATGATACGAAATGAACGCATGCACAGGCCACTTGTGCATCAAACAAATATAAGCATTTGCGACTGCTGAGGCCTAATATGCATCTTGGCACGTCCGTTTCAAAGAGACAAAAAGACATTTACCAAAAGATGATTAAGCTTCCCTGCATCACGAAAGCACTACTGTAAAGCGAGCATGAGCAGAAGAGCAATACATGATACGAAATGAACGCATGCACAGGCCACTTGTGCATCAAACAAATATAAGCATTTGCGACTGCTCAGGCCAAATATGCATCTTGGCACGCAAGTTTCAGGCAAACAAAAGGACAAACACTTAAATATGATTAAGCTTCACTGCATCGCAAAAGCACTGCGGTAAAGCCAGCGTGAGCAGAATAGGATTACATGATACGAAATGAACGCATGCACAGGCCACTTGTGCATCAAACAAATATAGGCATTTGCGACTTCTCAGGCCAAATATCCATCCTGGCCGGTCCGTTTTAGGGAAACAAAAAGAAAATTATCAAAAGATGATTAGGCTTCACTACATCGTGAAAGCACTGCGGTAAAACCAGCGTGAGCAGAGGAGCATTACATGATACGAAATGAACGCATGCACAGGCCACTTGTGCATCAAATAAAGATAAGCATTTGCGACGGCTCAGGCAAAATATGCATCTTGGCACGTCCGTTTCAGGCAAACAAAAGGACAAATACTTAAATTTGATGAAGCTTTACTGTATCGCAAAAGCACTGCGGTAATGCCAGCGTGAGCAGAAGAGCATTACATGATACGAAATGAACGCATGCTCAGGCCACTTGTGCATCAAACAAATATAAGCATTTGCGACTGCTCAGGCCAAATATGCAACTTGGCACGTTCGTTTCAGGGAGACAAAACGACAATTACCAAAAGCTGATTAAGCTTCACTGCATCGCCAAAGCACTGCGGTAAAACCAGCATGAGCAGAAGAGCATTACATGATACGAAATGAACGCATGCACAGGCCACTTGTGCATCAAACAAATATAAGCATTTGCGACTGCTCGGGCCATATAGGCATCTTGGCACGTCCGTTTTAGGCAAACAAAAGAACAAATAAATAAATTTTATGAAGCTTTACTGCATCGCAAAAGCACTGCGGTAAAGCCAGCGTGAGCAGAAGAGCATTACTTGATACGAAATGAACGCATGCACAGGCCACTTGTGCATCAAACAAATATAAGCATTTGCGACTGCTGAGGCCTAATATGCATCTTGGCACGTCTGTTTCAAAGAGACAAAAAGACATTTACCAAAAGATGATTAAGCTTCACTGCATCACGAAAGCACTACTGTAAAGCGAGCATGAGCAGAAGAGCAATACATGATACGAAATGAACGCATGCACAGGCCACTTGTGCACCAAACAAATATAAGCATTTGCGATTGCTCAGGCCAAATATGCATCTTGGCATGTCCGTTTCAGGCAAACAAAAGGACAAATACTTAAATATGATCAAGCTTCACTGCATCGCAAAAGCACTGCGGTAAAGCCAGCATGAGCAGAAGAGCATTACATGATACGAAATGAACGCATGCACAGGCCACTTGTGCATCAAACAAATATAAGCATTTGCGACTGCTCAGGCCAAATATGCATCTTGGCACGCAAGTTTCAGGCAAACAAAAGGACAAATACTTAAATATGATTAAGCTTCACTGCATTGCAAAAGCACTGCGGTAAAGCCAGCGTGAGCAGAATAGGATTACATGATACGAAATGAACGCATGCACAGGCCACTTGTGCATCAAACAAATATAGGCATTTGCGACTTCTCAGGCCAAATATCCATCCTGGCAGGTCCGTTTTAGGGAAACAAAAAGAAAATTATCAAAAGATGATAAGGCTTCACTGCATCGCAAAAGCACTGCGGTATAGCCAGCACGAGCAGAAGAGGATTACATGATACGAAATGAAAGCATGCCCAGGCCACTTGTGCATCAAACAAAGATAGGCATTTGCAACTGCTCAACCCAAATATGCATCTTGGCACGTCTGTTTCAGGCAAACAAAAGGACAAATACTTAAATTTGATCAAGCTTCACTGCATCACAAAAGGAGTGCGGTAATGCCAGCGTGAGCAGAAGAGCATTACATGATACGAAATGAACGCAAGCACAGGCCACTTGTGCATCAAAAAAATATAAGTATTTGTGACTGCTCAAGCCAAATATGCATCTTGGCACGCCCATTTGAGGCAAACAAAAAGTTAAATACTAAATATGATCAAGCTTCACTGCATTGAAAAAGCACTGCGGTAAAGCCAGCATGAGCAGAAGAGCACTACATGATACAAAATGAACGCATGCCCAGGCCACTTGTGCATCAAACAAATATAAGCAATTGCGACTGCACAGGCCAAATACGCATCTTGGCACGTCCGTTTCAGGCAAACAAAAGAACAAATACTTAAATATGATCAAGCTTCACTGCATCACAAAAGCACTGCGGTAAAGTCAGCTTGAGCAAATAGCCTTACATGATACGAAATGAGCGCATGCACAGGCCACTTGTGCATCAAACCAATAAAAGCATTTGCGACTGCTCAGGCCAAATATACATCTTGGCACGTCCGTTTCATGGAGACAAAAAGACAATTACCAAAAGATGATTAAGCTTCACTGCATCACGAAAGCACTGCGGTAAAGCCACCGTGAGCAGAAAAGCATTACATTATACGAAATAAACGCATGCACAGGCCACTTTTGCATCAAACAAATATAAGCTTTGCGACTGCTGAGGCCAAATATGCATCTTGGCACGTCCATTTCAGGCAAACAAAAGGACAAATACTTAAATATGATCAAGCTTCACTGCATCAAAAAGCACTGCGGTAAAGCCAGTATGAGCAGAAGAGCACTACATGATACGAAATGAACGAATGCCAAGGCCACTTGTGCATCAAACAAATATAAGCATTTGCGACTGCTCAGGCCAAATATGCATCTTGGCACGTCCGTTTCGGGCAAACAAAAGGACAAATACTTAAATATGATTATGCTTCACTGCATCGCAAAAGCGCTGCGGTAAAGTCAGCGTGAGCAGAAGAGCATTACATGTTTAAAAGGAACGCATTCACAGGGTACTTGTGCATCAAACAAATATAAGCATTCGCGACTGCTCAGGCCAAATATGCATGTTGGCATGTCCGTTTCAGGCAAACAAAAAGACAAATACTTAAATATGATCAAGCTTCACAGCATCGCAAAGCACTGCGGTAAAGCCAGCATGAGCAGAAGAGCATTACATGATACGAAATGAACGCATGCACAGGCCACTTGTGCATCAAACAAATATAAGCATTTGCGACTGCTCAGGCCAAATATGCATCTTGGCACGTCTGTTTCAGGCAAATAAAAGGACAAATTCTTAAATATGATTAAGCTTCACTGCATCGCAAAAGCACTGCGGTAAAGCCAGCGTGAGCAGAATAGCATTACATGATACAAAATGAACGCATGCACAGGCAACTTGTGCATCAAACAAATATAAGCATTTTCGACTGCTCAGGCCAAATTTGCATCTTGGCAGGTCCGTTTCAGGCAAACAAAAGGACAATTACCAAAAGATGATTGAGCTTCACTGCATCGCAAAAGAACTGCGGTAAAGTCAGCATGAGCAGAAGAGCAAGACATGATACGAAGTGAACGCATGCACAGGCCAATTTTGCATCAAACAAATATAGGCATTTGTGACTGCTCAGGCCAAATCTGCAACTTGGCACGTTCGTTTCAGGGAGACAAAACGACAATTACCAAAAGCTGATTAAGCTTCACTGCATCGCGTATGCACTGCGGCAAAGCCAGCGTGAGCAGAAGAGCATTACATGATACGAAATGAACGCATGCGCAGGCCACTTGTGCATCAAACAAATATAAGCATTTGCGACTGCTCGGGCCATATAGGCATCTTGACACGTCCGTTTCAGGCAAACAAAAGGACAAATACATAAATTTGATGAAGCTTTACTGCATCGCAAAAGCGCTGCGGTAAAGCCAGCGTGAGCAGAAGAGCAATACATGATACGAAATGAACGCATGCACAGGCCACTTGTGCATCAAACAAATATAAGCATTTGCGACTGCTCAGGCCAAATATGCATCTTGGCACGCAAGTTTCAGGCAAACAAAAGGACAAATACTTAAATATGATTAAGCTTCACTGCATTGCAAAAGCACTGCGGTAAAGCCAGCGTGAGCAGAATAGGATTACATGATACGAAATGAACGCATGCACAGGCCACTTGTGCATCAAACAAATATAGGCATTTGCGACTTCTCAGGCCAAATATCCATCCTGGCAGGTCCGTTTTAGGGAAACAAAAAGAAAATTATCAAAAGATGATTAGGCTTCACTGCATCGCAAAAGCACTGCGGTAAAGCCAGCACGAGCAGAAGAGGATTACATGATACGAAATGAAAGCATGCCCAGGCCACTTGCGCATCAAACAAAGATAGGCATTTGCAACTGCTCAACCCAAATATGCATCTTGGCACGTCTGTTTCAGGCAAACAAAAGGACAAGTACTTAAATTTGATCAAGCTTCACTGCATCACAAAAGGAGTGCGGTAATGCCAGCGTGAGCAGAAGAGCATTACATGATACGAAATGAACGCAAGCACAGGCCACTTGTGCATCAAAAAAATATAAGTATTTGTGACTGCTCAAGCCAAATATGCATCTTGGCACGCCCATTTGAGGCAAACAAAAAGTTAAATACTAAATATGATCAAGCTTCACTGCATTGAAAAAGCACTGCGGTAAAGCCAGCAAGAGCAGAAGAGCACTACATGATACAAAATGAACGCATGCCCAGGCCACTTGTGCATCAAACAAATATAAGCAATTGCGACTGCACAGGCCAAATACGCATCTTGGCACGTCCGTTTCAGGCAAACAAAAGAACAAATACTTAAATATGATCAAGCTTCACTGCATCACAAAAGCACTGCGGTAAAGTCAGCTTGAGCAAATAGCCTTGCATGATACGAAATGAGCGCATGCACAGGCCACTTGTGCATCAAACCAATAAAAGCATTTGCGACTGCTCAGGCCAAATATACATCTTGGCACGTCCGTTTCATGGAGACAAAAAGACAATTACCAAAAGATGATTAAGCTTCACTGCATCACGAAAGCACTGCGGTAAAGCCACCGTGAGCAGAAAAGCATTACATTATACGAAATAAACGCATGCACAGGCCACTTTTGCATCAAACAAATATAAGCTTTGCGACTGCTGAGGCCAAATATGCATCTTGGCACGTCCATTTCAGGCAAACAAAAGGACAAATACTTAAATATGATCAAGCTTCACTGCATCGAAAAGCACTGCGGTAAAGCCAGTATGAGCAGAAGAGCACTACATGATACGAAATGAACGAATGCCAAGGCCACTTGTGCATCAAACTAATATAAGCATTTGCGACTGCTCAGGCCAAATATGCATCTTGGCACGTCCGTTTCGGGCAAACAAAAGGACAAATACTTAAATATGATCATGCTTCACTGCATCGCAAAAGCGCTGCGGTAAAGTCAGCGTGAGCAGAAGAGCATTACATGTTTAAAAGGAACGCATTCACAGGGTACTTGTGCATCAAACAAATATAAGCATTCGCGACTGCTCAGGCCAAATATGCATGTTGGCATGTCCGTTTCAGGCAAACAAAAAGACAAATACTTAAATATGATCAAGCTTCACTGCATCGCAAAAGCACTGCGGTAAAGCCAGCATGAGCAGAAGAGCATTACATGATACGAAATGATCGCATGCACAGGCCACTTGTGCATCAAACAAGTATAAGCATTTGCGACTGCTCAGGCCATATAGGCATCTTGGCAGGTCCGTTTCAGGCAAACAAAAGGACAATTACCAAAAGATGATTAAGCTTCACTGCATCGCGAAAGAGCTGCGGTAAAGCCAGCATGAGCAGAAGAGAAAGACATGATACGAAGTGAACGCATGCACAGGCCACTTGTGCATCAAACAAATATAAGTATTTGCGACTGCTCAGGCCAAATATGCATCTTGGCACGTCCGTTTCAGGGAGACAAAAAGACAATTACCAAAAGATGACCATGCTTCACTGCATCGCCAAAGCACTGCGGTAAAACCAGCATGAGCAGAAGAGCATTACATGATACGATATGAATGCATGCACAGGCCACTTGTGCATCAAACAAATATAAGCATTTGCGACTGCTCAGGCCAAATATCCATCTTGCGTTGTCTATCTCAGACAAACGAAAAGACAAATACTAAAATATGATCAAGCTCCACTGCATCGTAAAAGTACTGCGGTAAAGCCAGCACAAGCAGAAGAGCATTACATGATACGAAATGAACGCATGCCCAGGCCACTTGCGCATCAAACAAAGATAGGCATTTGCGACTGCTCAAGCGATATATGCATCCTGGCACGTCCGTTTCAGGCAAGCAAAAGGACAAATACTTAAATTTGATCAAGCTTCACTACATCGCAAAAGGACTGCGGTAATGCGAGCGTGAGCAGAAGAGCATTACATGATACGAAATGAACGCATGCACAGGCCACTTGTGCATCAATCAAATATAAGCATTTGCGACTGCTAGGCCAAATATGCATCTTGCCATGTCCGTTTCAGGCAAACAAAAAGACAAATACTTAAATATAATCAAGCTTCACAGCATCGCAAAGCACTGCGGTAAAGCCAGCATGAGCAGAAGAGCATTACATGATACGAAATGAACGCATGCACAGGCCACTTGTGCATCAAACAAATATAAGCATTTGCGACTGCTGAGGCCTAATATGCATCTTGGCACGTCCGTTTCAAAGAGACAAAAAGACATTTACCAAAAGATGATTAAGCTTCACTGCATCACGAAAGCACTACTGTAAAGCGAGCATGAGCAGAAGAGCATTACATGATACGAAATGAACGCATGCACAGGCCACTTGTGCATCAAACAAATATAAGCATTTGCGACTGCTCAGGCCAAATATGCATCTTGGCACGCAAGTTTCAGGCAAACAAAAGGACAAACACTTAAATATGATTAAGCTTCACTGCATCGCAAAAGCACTGCGGTAAAGCCAGCGTGAGCAGAATAGGATTACATGATACGAAATGAACGCATGCACAGGCCACTTGTGCATCAAACAAATATAGGCATTTGCGACTTCTCAGACCAAATATCCATCCTGGCAGGTCCGTTTTAGGGAAACAAAAAGAAAATTATCAAAAGATGATTAGGCTTCACTACATTGTGAAAGCACTGCGGTAAAACCAGCGTGAGCAGAGGAGCATTACATGATACGAAATGAACGCATGCACAGGCCACTTGTGCATCAAATAAAGATAAGCATTTGCGACGGCTCAGGCAAAATATGCATCTTGGCACGTCCGTTTCAGGCAAACAAAAGGACAAATACTTAAATTTGATGAAGCTTTACTGTATCGAAAAAGCACTGCGGTAATGCCAGCGTGAGCAGAACAGCATTACATGATACGAAATGAACACATGCTCAGGCCACTTGTGCATCAAACAAATATAAGCATTTGCGACTGCTCAGGCCAAATATGCAACTTGGCACGTTCGTTTCAGGGAGACAAAACGACAATTACCAAAAGCTGATTAAGCTTCACTGCATCGCCAAAGCACTGCGGTAAAACCAGCATGAGCAGAAGAGCATTACATGATACGAAATGAACGCATGCACATGCCACTTGTGCATCAAACAAATATAAGCATTTGCGACTGCTCGGGCCATATAGGCATCTTGGCACGTCCGTTTTAGGCAAACAAAAGAACAAATAAATAAATTTGATGAAGCTTTACTGCATCGCAAAAGCACTGCGGTAAAGCCAGCGTGAGCAGAAGAGCATTACTTGATACGAAATGAACGCATGCACAGGCCACTTGTGCATCAAACAAATATAAGCATTTGCGACTGCTGAGGCCTAATATGCATCTTGGCACGTCTATTTCAAAGAGACAAAAAGACATTTATTAAAAGATGATTAAGCTTCACTGCATCACGAAAGCACTACTGTAAAGCGAGCATGAGCAGAAGAGCAATACATGATACGAAATGAACGCATGCACAGGCCACTTGTGCACCAAACAAATATAAGCATTTGCGATTGCTCAGGCCAAATATGCATCTTGGCCTGTCCGTTTCAGGCAAACAAAAGGACAAATACTTAAATATGATCAAGCTTCACTGCATCGCAAAAGCACTGCGGTAAAGCCAGCATGAGCAGAAGAGCATTACATGATACGAAATGAACGCATGCACAGGCCACTTGTGCATCAAACAAAAATAAGCTTTTGCGACTGCTCAGGCCAAATATGCATCTTGGCACGCAAGTTTCAGGCAAACAAAAGGACAAATACTTAAATATGATTAAGCTTCGCTGCATTGCAAAAGCACTGCGGTAAAGCCAGCGTGAGCAGAATAGGATTACATGATACGAAATGAACGCATGCACAGGCCACTTGTGCATCAAACAAATATAGGCATTTGCGACTTCTCAGGCCAAATATCCATCCTGGCAGGTCCGTTTTAGGGAAACAAAAAGAAAATTATCAAAAGATGATTAGGCTTCACTACATCGTGAAAGCACTGCGGTAAAACCAGCGTGAGCAGAGGAGCATTACATGATACGAAATGAACGCATGCACAGGCCACTTGTGCATCAAATAAAGATAAGCATTTGCGACGGCTCAGGCAAAATATGCATCTTGGCACGTCCGTTTCAGGCAAACAAAAGGACAAATACTTAATTTTGATGAAGCTTTACTGTATCGCAAAAGCACTGCGGTAATGCCAGCGTGAGCAGAAGAGCATTACATGATACGAAATGAACGCATGCTCAGGCCACTTGTGCATCAAACAAATATAAGCATTTGCGACTGCTCAGGCCAAATATGCAACTTGGCACGTTCGTTTCAGGGAGACAAAACGACAATTACCAAAAGCTGATTAAGCTTCACTGCATCGCCAAAGCACTGCGGTAAAACCAGCATGAGCAGAAGAGCATTACATGATACGAAATGAACGCATGCACAGGCCACTTGTGCATCAAACAAATATAAGCATTTGCGACTGCTCGGGCCATATAGGCATCTTGGCACGTCCGTTTTAGGCAAACAAAAGAACAAATAAATAAATTTGATGAAGCTTTACTGCATCGCAAAAGCACTGCGGTAAAGCCAGCGTGAGCAGAAGAGCATTACTTGATACGAAATGAACGCATGCACAGGCCACTTGTGCATCAAACAAATATAAGCATTTGCGACTGCTGAGGCCTAATATGCATCTTGGCACGTCTATTTCAAAGAGACAAAAAGACATTTACCAAAAGATGATTAAGCTTCACTGCATCACGAAAGCACTACTGTAAAGCGAGCATGAGCAGAAGAGCAATACATGATACGAAATGAACGCATGCACAGGCCACTTGTGCACCAAACAAATATAAGCATTTGCGATTGCTCAGGCCAAATATGCATCTTGGCCTGTCCGTTTCAGGCAAACAAAAGGACAAATACTTAAATATGATCAAGCTTCACTGCATCGCAAAAGCACTGCGGTAAAGCCAGCATGAGCAGAAGAGCATTACATGACACGAAATGAACGCATGCACAGGCCACTTGTGCATCAAACAAATATAAGCTTTTGCGACTGCTCAGGCCAAATATGCATCTTGGCACGCAAGTTTCAGGCAAACAAAAGGACAAATACTTAAATATGATTAAGCTTCACTGCATTGCAAAAGCACTGCGGTAAAGCCAGCGTGAGCAGAATAGGATTACATGATACGAAATGAACGCATGCACAGGCCACTTGTGCATCAAACAAATATAGGCATTTGCGACTTCTCAGGCCAAATATCCATCCTGGCAGGTCCGTTTTAGGGAAACAAAAAGAAAATTATCAAAAGATGATTAGGCTTCACTACATCGTGAAAGCACTGCGGTAAAACCAGCGTGAGCAAAGGAGCATTACATGATACGAAATGAACGCATGCACAGGCCACTTGTGCATCAAATAAAGATAAGCATTTGCGACGGCTCAGGCAAAATATGCATCTTGGCACGTCCGTTTCAGGCAAACAAAAGGACAAATACTTAAATTTGATGAAGCTTTACTGTATCGCAAAAGCACTGCGGTAATGCCAGCGTGAGCAGAAGAGCATTACATGATACGAAATGAACGCATGCTCAGGCCACTTGTGAATCAAACAAATATAAGCATATGCGACTGCTCAGGCCAAATATGCAACTTGGCACGTTCGTTTCAGGGAGACAAAACGACAATTACCAAAAGCTGATTAAGCTTCACTGCATCGCAAAAGCACTGCGGTAAAACCAGCATGAGCAGAAGAGCATTACATGATACGAAATGAACGCATGCACAGGCCACTTGTGCATCAAACAAATATAAGCATTTGCGACTGCTCGGGCCATACAGGCATCTTGGCACGTCCGTTTTAGGCAAACAAAAGAACAAATACATAAATTTGATGAAGCTTCACTGCATCGCAAAAGCACTGCGGTAAAGCCAGCGTGAGCAGAAGAGCATTACTTGATACGAAATGAACGCATGCACAGGCCACTTGTGCATCAAACAAATATAAGCATTTGCGACTGCTGAGGCCTAATATGCATCTTGGCACGTCCGTTTCAGGGAGATAAAAAGACAAATACTAAAATATGATCAAGCTCCACTGCATCGTAAAAGCACTGCGGTAAAGCCAGCACGAGCAGAAGAGCATTACATGATACGAATTGAACGCATGCGCATCAAACAAAGATAGGCATTTGCGACTGCTCAAGCCAAATATGCACCCTGGCACGTCCGTTTCAGGCAAACAAAAGGACAAATACTTAAATTTGTTAAGAGTGAGTAAGCGCAAAACAGACAAGGACGTAGAAGAGACAGACACATACAGAGCGCTGTATGGTTCAACGATGTGATTCCGCGATATGTTCTTTATGTTTATGTTATTTCCGCTCGCTCGGTATATATTTATCGGTTCGTGCGAAAATAAAAGATCAGTTGAAAGAAGCGCTCTGTATGTGTCTGTCTCTTCTACGTCCTTGTCTGTTTTGCGCTTACTCACTCTTAATGGATTCAAACCAACTAGCCCACCAACGTGTTTTGGCAATGTTTACTTAAATTTGATCAAGCTTCACTACATCGCAAAAGGACTGCGGTAATGCCAGCGTGAGCAGAAGAGCAATACAAGATACGAAATGAACGCATGCACAGGCCACTTGTGCATCAAAAAATATAAGTATTTGCGACTGCTCAGGCCAAATATGCATCTTGGCACGCCCGTTTGAGGCAAACAAAAAAACAAATACTAAAATATGATCAAGCTTCACTGCATTAAAAAGCACTGCGGTAAAGCCATCATGAGCAGAAGAGCACTACATGATACAAAATGAACGCATGCCCAGGCCACTTGTGCATCAAACAAATTTAAGCATTTCCGACTGCACAGGCCAAATACGCATCTCTGCACGTCCGTTTCAGGCAAACAATAGAACAAATACTTAAATATCATCAAGCTTCACTGCATTACAAAATCACTGCGGTAAAGTCAGCTTGAGCAAATAGCCTTACATGATACGAAATGAACGCATGCACTGGCCACTTGTGCATCAAACAAATATAAGCATTTGCGACTGTTCAGGCCAAATATACATCTTGGCACGTCCGTTTCATGGAGACAAAAAGACAATTACCAAAAGATGATTAAGCTTCACTGCATCACGAAAGCACTGCGGTAAAACCACCGTGAGCAGAAAAGCATTACATGATACGAACTGAACGCATGCACAGGCCACTTTTGCATCAAACAAATATAAGCATTTGCGACTGCTGAGGCCAAATATGCATCTTGGCACGTCCGTTTCAGGCAAACAAAAGGACAAATACCTAAATATGATCAAGCTTCACTGCATCGAAAAAGCACTGCGGTAAAGCCAGTATGAGCAGAAGAGCACTACATGATACGAAACGAACGAATGCCCAGGCTACTTGTGCATCAAACAAATATAAGCATTTGCGACTGCTCAGGCCAAATATGCATCTTGGCACGTCCGTTTCGGGCAAACAAAAGGACAAATACTTAATTATGATCATGCTTCACTGCATCGCAAAAGCACTGCGGTAAAGCCAGCATGAGCAAAAGAGCATTACATGATACGAAATTAACGCATGCACAGGCCATTTGTGCATCAATCAAATATAAGCATTTGCGACTGCTCAGGCCAAATATGCATCTTGGCACGTCCGTTTCAGGCAAACAAAAGGACAAATACCTAAATATGATCAAGCTTCACTGCATCGAAAAAGCACTGCGGTAAAGCCAGTATGAGCAGAAGAGCACTACATGATACGAAACGAACGAATGCCCAGGCTACTTGTGCATCAAACAAATATAAGCATTTGCGACTGCTCAGGCCAAATATGCATCTTGGCACGCAAGTTTCAGGCAAACAAAAGGACAAATACTTAAATATGATTAAGCTTCACTGCATTACAAAAGCACTGCGGTAAAGTCAGCTTGAGCAAATAGCCTTACATGATACGAAATGAACGCATGCACAGGCCACTTGTGCATCAAACAAATATAAGCATTTGCGACTGTTCAGGCCAAATATACATCTTGGCACGTCCGTTTCATGGAGACAAAAAGACAATTACCAATATATGATTAAGCTTCACTGCATCACGAAAGCACTGCGGTAAAACCACCGTGAGCAGAAAAGCATTACATGATACGAATTGAACGCATGCACAGGCCACTTTTGAATCAAACAAATATAAGCATTTGCGACTGCTGAGGCCAAATATGCATCTTGGCACGTCCGTTTCAGGAAAACAAAAGGACAAATACTTAATTATGATCAAGCTTCACTGCATTGAAAAAGCACTGCGGTAAAGCCAGTATGAGCAGAAGAGCACTACATGATACGAAATGAACGAATGCCCAGGCTACTTGTGCATCAAACAAATATAAGCATTTGCGACTGCTCAGGCCAAATATGCATCTTGGCACGTCCGTTTCGGGAAAACAAAAGGACAAATACTTAAATATGATCATGCTTCACTGCATCGCAAAAGCACTGCGGTAAAGCCAGCGTGAGCAGAAGAGCATTACATGTTACGAAATGAATGCATGCACAGGCCACTTGTGCATCAAACAAATATAGGCATTTGCGACTGCTCAGGCCAAATATGCATCTTGGCACGTCCGTTTCAGAGAGACAAAAAGACATTTACCAAAAGATGATCAAGCTTCACTGCATCAAGAAAGCACTACGGTAAAGCGAGCATGAGCAGAAGAGCAAATACATGATACCAAATGAACGCATGCACAGGCCACTTGTGCATCAAACAAATATAAGCATTTGCGACTGGTCAGGCCAAATATGCATCTTGGCACGCAAGTTTCAGGCAAACAAAAGGACAAATACCTAAATATGAGTAAGCTTCACTGCATCGCAAAAGCACTGCGGTAAAGCCAGCGTGAGCAGAATAGCATTACATGATACGAAGTGAACGCATGCACAGGCCACTTCTGCATCAAACAAATATAAGCATTTGCGACTGCACAGGCCAAATATGCATCTTGGCACAACCGTTTCTGGCAAACAAAAGGATAAATACTTGATTAAGATCAAGCTTCACTGCATCGCAAAAGCACATCTGTAAAGCCAGCATGAGCAGAAGAGCAATACTTGATACGAAATGCACGCATGCACAGGCCACTTGTGCATCAAACAAATATAAGCATTTGCGACTGCTCAGGCCAAACATGCATCTTGGCACGTCCGTTTCAGGCAAACAAAAGGACAAATACTTAAATATGATCAAGCTTCACTGCATCGAAAAAGCACTGCGGTAAAGTCAGTATGAACAGAAGAGCACTACATGATACGAAATGAACGAATGCCCAGGCTACTTGTGAGTCAAACAAATATAAGCATTTGCGACTGCTCAGGCCAAATATGCATCTTGGCACGTCCGTTTCAGGCAAACAAAAAGGACAAATACTAAAATATGATCAAGCTTCACTGCATCGAAAAAGCACTGCGGTAAAGCCAGCATGAGCAGAAGAGCACTACATGATACAAAATGAACGCATGCCCAGGCCACTTGTGCGTCAAACAAATATAAGCATTTGCGACTTCACAGGCCAAATATGCATCTTGCCACGTCCGTTTCAGGCAAACAAAAGGACAATTACCAAAAGATGATTAAGCTTCACTGCATCGCGAAAGAACTGCGGTAAAGCCAGCATGAGCAGAAGAGCAATACATGATAAGAAATGAAGGCATGCACAGGCCACTTGTGCATCAAACGAATATAAGCATTTGCGACTGCTCAGGGCAATAATGCATCTTGGTACGTCCGTTTCAGGCAAACAAAAGGACAAATACTAAAATATGATCAAGCTTCACTGCATCGAAAAAGCACTGCGGTAAAGCAAGTATGAGCAGAAGAGCACTACATGATACGAAATGAACGCATGTCCAGGCCACTTGTGCATCAAACAAATATAAGCATTTGCGACTGCTCAGGCCCCATATGTATCTTGGCTCGTCCGTTTCGCGCAAACAAAAGGACAAATACTTAAATATGATCAAGCTTCACTGCATCGCAAAAGCACTGCTGTAAAGCCAGCATGAGCAGAAGAGCAATACTTGATACAAAATGAACGCATGCACAGGCCACTTGTGCATCAAACAAATATAAGCATTTGCGACTGCTCAGGCCAAATATGCATCTTGGCACGTCCGTTTCAGAGAGACAAAAAGACAATTACCAAAAGATGATTAAGCTTCACTGCATCACGAAAGCACTGCGGTAAAGCAGGCATTAGCAGAATAGCATTACATGATACGAAATGAACGCATGCACAGGCCACTTGTGCATCAAACAAATACAGGCATTTGCGACTGCTCAGGCCAAATATTCATCTTGGCACGTCCGTTTCAGGCAAACAAAAGGACAAATACTAAAATATGATCAAGATTCACTGCATCGAAAAATCACTGCGGTAAAGCAAGTATGAGCAGAAGAGCACTACATGATACGAAATGAACGCATGCCCAGGCCACTTGTGCATCAAACAAATATAAGCATTTGCGACTGCTCAGGCCAAATATGCATCTTGGCTCGTCCGTTTCGCGCAAACAAAAGGACAAAGACTTAATTATGATTATGCTTCACTGCATCGCAAAAGCACTGCGGTAAAGCCAGCGTGAGCAGAAGGGCATTACATGTTACGAAATGAACGCATGCACAGGGTACTTGTGCATCGAACAAATATAAGCATTTTCGACTGCTCAGGCCAATTATGCATCTTGGCATGTCCGTTTCGCGCAAACAAAAGGACAAATACTTAAATATGATCAAGCTTCACTGCATCGCAGAAGCACTGTGGTAAAGCCAGCAAAGGCAGAAGAGCATTACATGATACGAAATGAACTTAGCACAGGCCACTTGTGCATCAAACAAATATAAGCATTTGCGACTGCTCAGGCCAAATATGCATCTTTGCACGTCCGTTTTAGGGAGACAATAAGACAATTACCAAAAAATTATCAAACTTCACTGGATCGAAAAAGCACTGCGGTAAAGCCAGCGTGAACCGAAGAGCATTACATGATACGAAATGAACGCATACACAGGCCACTTGTGCATCGAACAAATATAAGCATTTGCGACTGCTCAGGCCAAATATGCGTCTTGGCACGTCCGTTTCAAGGAGACAAAAAGACAATTACCAAAAGATGATTAAGCTTCACTGCATCGCGAAAGCACTGCGGTAAAGCCACCGTGAGCAGAGAAGCATTATATGATACCAAATGAACGCATGCACAGGCCGCTTGTGCAGCAAACAAATATAAGCATTTGCGACTGCTCAGGCCATATATGCATCTTGGCACGTTCGTTTAGGCGAGACATAAAGACAATTATTAAAAGATGAATAAGCTTCACTGCATCAAAAAAGCACTGCGGTAAAGCCAGCATGAGCAGAAGAGCACTACGTGATACGAAATGAACGCATGCCCAGGCCACTTGTGCATCAAACAAATATAAGCATTTGCGACTGCTCAGGCATCTTGGCACGTCCGTTTCAAGCAAACAAAAGGACAAATACTTAAATATGATCATGCTTCACTGCATTGCAAAAGCACTGTGGTAAAGCCAGCGTGAGCAGAAAAGCATTATATGTTACGAAATGAACGCATGCACAGGGTACTTGTGCATCAAACAAATATAAGCATTTGCGACTGTTCAGGCCACATATGCATCTTGGCACGTCCGTTTCAGGGAGACAGAGAGACAATTACCAAAAGATGATTATGCTTCACTGCATCGCGAAAGCACTGCGGTAAAGCCAGCGTGAGCAGAAGAGCATTCCATGATACGAAATTTACGCATGCACAGGCCACTTGTGCATCAAACAAATATAAGCATTTGCGACTGCACAGGCCAAATATGCATCTTGGCACGTCCGTTTCAGGCAAACAAAAGGACAAATACTATAATATGATCAAGCTTCACTGCATCGAAAAAGCACTGCGGTAAAGCAAGTATGAGCAGAAGAGCACTACATGATACGAAAAGAACGCATGCCCAGGTCACTTGTGCATCAATCAAATATAAGCATTTTCGACTGCTCAGGCCAAATATGCATCTTGGCAGGTCTGTTTCAGGCAGACAAAAGGACAATTACGAAAAGATGATTAAGCTTCACTGCATCGCGAAAGAACTGCGGTAAAGCCAGCATGAGCAGAAGAGCAAGACATGATACGAAGTGAGCGCAAGCACAGGCCACTTGTGCATCAAACAAATATAAGCATTTGCGACTGCTCAGGCCAAATATGCATCTTGGCACGTCCGTTTCAGGGAGACAAAAAGACGATTACCAAAAGATGACTATGCTTCACTGCATCGCCAAAGCACTGCCGTAAAACCAGCATGAGCAGAAGAGCATTACATGATACGAAATGAATGCATGCACAGGCCACTTGTGCATCAAACAAATATAAGCATTTGCGACTGCTCAGGCGAAATATCCATGTTGCGTTGTCCATCTCAGACAAACGAAAAGACAAATACTAAAATATGATCAAGCTTCACTGCATCGAAAAAGCACTGCGGTAAAGCCAGCACGAGCAGAAGAGCATTACATGATACGAAATGAACGCATGCACAGGCCACTTGCGCATCAAACAATGATAGGCATTTGCGACTGCTCAAGCCAAATAAGCATCCTGGCACGTCCGTTTCAGGCAAACAAAAGGACAAATACTTAAATTGGATCAAGCTTCACTACATCGCAAAAGGACTACGGTAATGCCAGCGTGAGCAGAAGAGCGTTACATGATACGAAATGAACGCATGCACAGGCAACTTTTGCATCAATCAAATATAAGCATTTGCGACTGCTCAGGCCAAATATGCATCTTGGCATGTCCGTTTCAGGGAGACAAAAAAAACAATTACCAAGAGATGATTAGGCTTCACCGTATCGCGAAAGCACTGAAGTAAAGCCAGCGTGAGCAGAAGAGCATTACATGATACGAAATGAACGCATGCCCAGGCCACTGGTGCATCAAACAAATATAAGCATTTGCGACTGCTCAAGCCAAATATGCATCTTGGCACGTCCGTTTCAGGCAAACAAAAGGACAAATACTAAAATATGATCAAGCTTCACTGCATCGAAAAAGCACTGCGGTAAAGCAAGTATGAGTAGCAGAGCACTACATGATACGAAATGAACGCATGCCCAGGCCACTTGTGCATCAAACAAATATAAGCATTTGCGACTGCTCAGGCCAAATATGCATCTTGGCACGTCCGTTTCAGGCAAACAAAAGGACAAATACTAAAATATGATCAAGCTTCACTGCATCGAAAAAGCACTGCGGGAAAGCCAGCAAGAGCAGAAGAGCATTACATGATACGAAATGAACGCATGCACAGGCCACTTGTGCATCAAACAAATATAAGCATTTGCGACTGCTCAGGCCAAATATGCATCTTGGCACGTCCGTTTCAGGCAAACAAAAAGACCAATACTTAAGTATGATTAGGCTTCACTGCATCGCAAAAGCACTGCGGTAAAGCCAGCGTGAGCAGAATAGCATTACATGATACGAAATGAACGCATGCACAGGCCACTTGTGCATCAAACAAATATAGGCATTTGCGACTGCTCAGGCCAAATATGCATCTTGGCAGGTCCGTTTCAGGCAAACAAAAGGACAAATACCAAAAGATGATTAAGCTTCAATGCATCGCGAAAGTACTGCGGTAAAGCCAGCATGAGCAGAAGAGCAATACTTGATACGAAATGAACGCATGCACAGGCCACTTGTGCATTAATTGAACATAAGCACTTGCGACTGCTCAGGCCAAATATGCATCTTGGCTCGTCCGTTTCGCGCAAACAAAGGGACAAATACTTAAATATGATCATGCTTCACTGCATCGCAAAAGCACTGCGGTAAAGCCAGCGTGAGCAGAAGAGCATTACATGTTACGAAATGAACGCATGCACAGGGTACTTGTGCATCAAACAAATATAAGCATTTGCGACTGTTCAGGCCAAATATGCATCTTGGCATGTCCGTTTCAGGCAAATAAAAGGACAAATACTTAAATATGATCAAGCTTCACTGCATCGCAAAAGCACTGCGGTAAAGCCAGCATAAGCAGAAGAGCATTACGTGATACGAAATGAACGCATGCACAGGCCACTTGTGCATCAAACAAATATAAGCATTTGCGACTTCACAGGCCAAATATGCATCTTGGCACGTCCGTTTCAGGCAAACAAAAGGACAATTACCAAAAGATGATTAAGCTTCACTGCATCGCGAAAGAACTGCGGTAAAGCCAGCATGAGCAGAAGAGCAATACATGATAAGAAATGAAGGCATGCACAGGCCACTTGTGCATCAAACGAATATAAGCATTTGCGACTGCTCAGGGCAATAATGCATCTTGGCACGTCCGTTTCAGGCAAACAAAAGGACAAATACTAAAATATGATCAAGCTTCACTGCATCGAAAAAGCACTGCGGTAAAGCAAGTATGAGCAGAAGAGCACTACATGATACGAAATGAACGCATGTCCAGGCCACTTGTGCATCAAACAAATATAAGCATTTGCGACTGCTCAGGCCCCATATGTATCTTGGCTCGTCCGTTTCGCGCAAACAAAAGGAGAAATACTTAAATATGATCAAGCTTCACTGCATCGCAAAAGCACTGCTGTAAAGCCAGCATGAGCAGAAGAGCAATACTTGATACAAAATGAACGCATGCACAGGCCACTTGTGCATCAAACAAATCTAAGCATTTGCGACTGCTCAGGCCAAATATGCATCTTGGCATGTCCGTTTCAGGGAGACAAAAAAAACAATTACCAAGAGATGATTAGGCTTCACCGTATCGCGAAAGCACTGAAGTAAAGCCAGCGTGAGCAGAAGAGCATTACATGATACGAAATGAACGCATGCCCAGGCCACTTGTGCATCAAAAAAATATAAGTATTTGTGACTGCTCAAGCCAAATATGCATCTTGGCACGCCCATTTGAGGCAAACAAAAAGTTAAATACTAAAATATGATCAAGCTTCACTGCATTGAAAAAGCACTGCGGTAAAGCAAGTATGAGCAGCAGAGCACTACATGATACGAAATGAACGCATGCCCAGGCCACTTGTGCATCAAACAAATATAAGCATTTTCGACTGCTCAGGCCAAATATGCATCTTGGCAGGTCCGTTTCAGGCAAACAAAAGGACAATTACGAAAAGATGAATAAGCTTCACTGCATCGCGAAAGTACTGCGGTAAAGCCAGCATGAGCAGAAGAGCAATACTTGATACGAAATGAACGCATGCACAGGCCACTTGTGCATTAATTGAACATAAGCACTTGCGACTGCTCAGGCCAAATATGCATCTTGGCTCGTCCGTTTCGCGCAAACAAAGGGACAAATACTTAAATATGATCATGCTTCACTGCATCGCAAAAGCACTGCGGTAAAGCCAGCGTGAGCAGAAGAGCATTACATGTTACGAAATGAACGCATGCACAGGGTACTTGTGCATCAAACAAATATAAGCATTTGCGACTGTTCAGGCCAAGTATGCATCTTGGCATGTCCGTTTCAGGCAAATAAAAGGACAAATACTTAAATATGATCAAGCTTCACTGCATCGCAAAAGCACTGCGGTAAAGCCAGCATAAGCAGAAGAGCATTACGTGATACGAAATGAACGCATGCACAGGCCACTTGTGCATCAAACAAATATAAGCATTTGCGACTTCACAGGCCAAATATGCATCTTGGCACGTCCGTTTCAGGCAAACAAAAGGACAATTACCAAAAGATGATTAAGCTTCACTGCATCGCGAAAGAACTGCGGTAAAGCCAGCATGAGCAGAAGAGCAATACATGATAAGAAATGAAGGCATGCACAGGCCACTTGTGCATCAAACGAATATAAGCATTTGCGACTGCTCAGGGCAAATATGCATCTTGGCTCGTCCGTTTCGCGCAAACAAAAGGACAAATACTTAATTATGATCATGCTTCACTGCATCGCAAAAGCACTGCGGTAAAGCCAGCGTGAGCAGAAGAGCATTACATGTTACGAAATGAACGCATGCACAGACCACATGTGCATCAAACATATAAGCATTTGCGACTGGTCAGGCCAAATATGCATCTTGGCTCGTCCGTTTCGCGCAAACAAAAGGACAAAGACTTAATTATGATTATGCTTCACTGCATCGCAAAAGAACTGCGGTAAAGCCAGCGTGAGCAGAAGGGCATTACATGTTACGAAATGAACGCATGCACAGGGTACTTGTGCATCGAACAAATATAAGCATTTTCGACTGCTCAGGCCAATTATGCATCTTGGCATGTCCGTTTCGCGCAAACAAAAGGACAAATACTTAAATATGATCAAGCTTCACTGCATCGCCGAAGCACTGTGGTAAAGCCAGCAAAGGCAGAAGAGCATTACATGATACGAAATGAACTTAGCACAGGCCACTTGTGCATCAAACAAATATAAGCATTTGCGACTGCTCAGGCCAAATATGCATCTTTGCACGTCCGTTTTAGGGAGACAATAAGACAATTACCAAAAAATTATCAAACTTCACTGGATCGAAAAAGCACTGCGGTAAAGCCAGCGTGAACCGAAGAGCATTACATGATACGAAATGAACGCATACACAGGCCACTTGTGCATCGAACAAATATAAGCATTTGCGACTGCTCAGGCCAAATATGCGTCTTGGCACGTCCGTTTCAAGGAGACAAAAAGACAATTACCAAAAGATGATTAAGCTTCACTGCATCGCGAAAGCACTGCGGTAAAGCCACCGTGAGCAGAGAAGCATTATATGATACCAAATGAACGCATGCACAGGCCGCTTGTGCAGCAAACAAATATAAGCATTTGCGACTGCTCAGGCCATATATGCATCTTGGCACGTTCGTTTAGGCGAGACATAAAGACAATTACCAAAAGATGAATAAGCTTCACTGCATCAAAAAAGCACTGCGGTAAAGCCAGCATGAGCAGAAGAGCACTACGTGATACGAAATGAACGCATGCCCAGGCCACTTGTGCATCAAACAAATATAAGCATTTGCGACTGCTCAGGCATCTTGGCACGTCCGTTTCAAGCAAACAAAAGGACAAATACTTAAATATGATCATGCTTCACTGCATTGCAAAAGCACTGTGGTAAAGCCAGCGTGAGCAGAAAAGCATTATATGTTACGAAATGAACGCATGCACAGGGTACTTGTGCATCAAACAAATATAAGCATTTGCGACTGTTCAGGCCACATATGCATCTTGGCACGTCCGTTTCAGGGAGACAGAGAGACAATTACCAAAAGATGATTATGCTTCACTGCATCGCGAAAGCACTGCGGTAAAGCCAGCGTGAGCAGAAGAGCATTCCATGATACGAAATTTACGCATGCACAGGCCACTTGTGCATCAAACAAATATAAGCATTTGCGACTGCACAGGCCAAATATGCATCTTGGCACGTCCGTTTCAGGCAAACAAAAGGACAAATACTATAATATGATCAAGCTTCACTGCATCGAAAAAGCACTGCGGTAAAGCAAGTATGAGCAGAAGAGCACTACATGATACGAAAAGAACGCATGCCCAGGCCACTTGTGCATCAATCAAATATAAGCATTTTCGACTGCTCAGGCCAAATATGCATCTTGGCAGGTCTGTTTCAGGCAGACAAAAGGACAATTACGAAAAGATGATTAAGCTTCACTGCATCGCGAAAGAACTGCGGTAAAGCCAGCATGAGCAGAAGAGCAAGACATGATACGAAGTGAGCGCAAGCACAGGCCACTTGTGCATCAAACAAATATAAGCATTTGCGACTGCTCAGGCCAAATATGCATCTTGGCACGTCCGTTTCAGGGAGACAAAAAGACAATTACCAAAAGATGACTATGCTTCACTGCATCGCCAAAGCACTGCCGTAAAACCAGCATGAGCAGAAGAGCATTACATGATACGAAATGAATGCATGCACAGGCCACTTGTGCATCAAACAAATATAAGCATTTGCGACTGCTCAGGCCAAATATCCATGTTGCGTTGTCCATCTCAGACAAACGAAAAGACAAATACTAAAATATGATCAAGCTTCACTGCATCGAAAAAGCACTGCGGTAAAGCCAGCACGAGCAGAAGAGCATTACATGATACGAAATGAACGCATGCACAGGCCACTTGCGCATCAAACAATGATAGGCATTTGCGACTGCTCAAGCCAAATAAGCATCCTGGCACGTCCGTTTCAGGCAAACAAAAGGACAAATACTTAAATTGGATCAAGCTTCACTACATCGCAAAAGGACTACGGTAATGCCAGCGTGAGCAGAAGAGCGTTACATGATACGAAATGAACGCATGCACAGGCAACTTTTGCATCAATCAAATATAAGCATTTGCGACTGCTCAGGCCAAATATGCATCTTGGCTCGTCCGTTTCGCGCAAACAAAGGGACAAATACTTAAATATGATCATGCTTCACTGCATCGCAAAAGCACTGCGGTAAAGCCAGCGTGAGCAGAAGAGCATTACATGTTACGAAATGAACGCATGCACAGGGTAATTGTGCATCAAACAAATATAAGCATTTGCGACTGTTCAGGCCAAATATGCATCTTGGCATGTCCGTTTCAGGCAAATAAAAGGACAAATACTTAAATATGATCAAGCTTCACTGCATCGCAAAAGCACTGCGGTAAAGCCAGCATAAGCAGAAGAGCATTACGTGATACGAAATGAACGCATGCACAGGCCACTTGTGCATCAAACAAATATAAGCATTTGCGACTTCACAGGCCAAATATGCATCTTGGCACGTCCGTTTCAGGCAAACAAAAGGACAATTACCAAAAGATGATTAAGCTTCACTGCATCGCGAAAGAACTGCGGTAAAGCCAGCATGAGCAGAAGAGCAATACATGATAAGAAATGAAGGCATGCACAGGCCACTTGTGCATCAAACGAATATAAGCATTTGCGACTGCTCAGGGCAATAATGCATCTTGGCACGTCCGTTTCAGGCAAACAAAAGGACAAATACTAAAATATGATCAAGCTTCACTGCATCGAAAAAGCACTGCGGTAAAGCAAGTATGAGCAGAAGAGCACTACATGATACGAAATGAACGCATGTCCAGGCCACTTGTGCATCAAACAAATATAAGCATTTGCGACTGCTCAGGCCCCATATGTATCTTGGCTCGTCCGTTTCGCGCAAACAAAAGGAGAAATACTTAAATATGATCAAGCTTCACTGCATCGCAAAAGCACTGCTGTAAAGCCAGCATGAGCAGAAGAGCAATACTTGATACAAAATGAACGCATGCACAGGCCACTTGTGCATCAAACAAATCTAAGCATTTGCGACTGCTCAGGCCAAATATGCATCTTGGCATGTCCGTTTCAGGGAGACAAAAAAAACAATTACCAAGAGATGATTAGGCTTCACCGTATCGCGAAAGCACTGAAGTAAAGCCAGCGTGAGCAGAAGAGCATTACATGATACGAAATGAACGCATGCCCAGGCCACTTGTGCATCAAAAAAATATAAGTATTTGTGACTGCTCAAGCCAAATATGCATCTTGGCACGCCCATTTGAGGCAAACAAAAAGTTAAATACTAAAATATGATCAAACTTCACTGCATTGAAAAAGCACTGCGGTAAAGCAAGTATGAGCAGCAGAGCACTACATGATACGAAATGAACGCATGCCCAGGCCACTTGTGCATCAAACAAATATAAGCATTTTCGACTGCTCAGGCCAAATATGCATCTTGGCAGGTCCGTTTCAGGCAAACAAAAGGACAATTACGAAAAGATGAATAAGCTTCACTGCATCGCGAAAGTACTGCGGTAAAGCCAGCATGAGCAGAAGAGCAATACTTGATACGAAATGAACGCATGCACAGGCCACTTGTGCATTAATTGAACATAAGCACTTGCGACTGCTCAGGCCAAATATGCATCTTGGCTCGTCCGTTTCGCGCAAACAAAGGGACAAATACTTAAATATGATCATGCTTCACTGCATCGCAAAAGCACTGCGGTAAAGCCAGCGTGAGCAGAAGAGCATTACATGTTACGAAATGAACGCATGCACAGGGTACTTGTGCATCAAACAAATATAAGCATTTGCGACTGTTCAGGCCAAATATGCATCTTGGCATGTCCGTTTCAGGCAAATAAAAGGACAAATACTTAAATATGATCAAGCTTCACTGCATCGCAAAAGCACTGCGGTAAAGCCAGCATAAGCAGAAGAGCATTACGTGATACGAAATGAACGCATGCACAGGCCACTTGTGCATCAAACAAATATAAGCATTTGCGACTTCACAGGCCAAATATGCATCTTGGCACGTCCGTTTCAGGCAAACAAAAGGACAATTACCAAAAGATGATTAAGCTTCACTGCATCGCGAAAGAACTGCGGTAAAGCCAGCATGAGCAGAAGAGCAATACATGATAAGAAATGAAGGCATGCACAGGCCACTTGTGCATCAAACGAATATAAGCATTTGCGACTGCTCAGGGCAATAATGCATCTTGGCACGTCCGTTTCAGGCAAACAAAAGGACAAATACTAAAATATGATCAAGCTTCACTGCATCGAAAAAGCACTGCGGTAAAGCAAGTATGAGCAGAAGAGCACTACATGATACGAAATGAACGCATGTCCAGGCCTCTTGTGCATCAAACAAATATAAGCATTTCCGACTGCTCAGGCCCCATAGGTATCTTGGCAGGTCCGTTTCAGGCAAACAAAAGGACAATTACGAAAAGATGATTAAGCTTCACTGCATCGCGAAAGAACTGCGGTAAAGCCAGCATGAACAGAAGAGCAAGACATGATATGAAGTGAGCGCATGCACAGGCCACTTGTGCATCAAACAAATATAAGCATTTGCGACTGCTCAGGCCAAATATGCATCTTCGCACGTCCGTTTCAGGGAGACAAAAAAAACAATTACCAAGAGATGATTAGGCTTCACTGCATCGCCAAAGCACTGCGGTAAAACCAGCATGAGCAGAAGAACATTACATGATACGAAATGAATTCATGCACAGGCCACTTGTGCATCAAACAAATATAAGCATTTGCGACTGCTCAGGCCAAATATCCATCTTGCGTTGTCCATCTCAGACAAACGAATAGACAAATACTAAAATATGATCAAGCTTCACTGCATCGAAAAAGCACTGCGGTAAAGCCAGCACGAGCAGAAGAGCATTACATGATACGAAATGAACGCATGCACAGGCCACATGCGCATCAAACAAAGATAGGCATTTGCGACTGCTCAAGCCAAATAAGCATCCTGGCACGTCCGTTTCAGGCAAACAAAAGGACAAATACTTAAATTGGATCAAGCTTCACTACATCGCAAAAGGACTGCGGTAATGCCAGCGTGAGCAGAAGAGCGTTACATGATACGAAATGAACGCATGCACAGGCAACTTGTGCATCAATCAAATATAAGCATTTGCGACTGCTCAGGCCAAATATGCATCTTGGCATGTCCGTTTCAGGGAGACAAAAAAAAACAATTACCAAGAGATGATTAGGCTTCAACGTATCGCGAAAGCACTGAAGTAAAGCCAGCGTGAGCAGAAGAGCATTACATGATACGAAATGAACGCATGCCCAGGCCACTTGTGCATCAAACAAATATAAGCATTTGCGACTGCTCAAGCCAAATATGCATCTTGGCACATCCGTTTCAGGCAAACAAAAGGACAAATACTAAAATATGATCAAGCTTCACTGATTGAAAAAGCACTGCGGGAAAGCCAGCAACAGCAGAAGAGCATTACATCATACGAAATGAACGCATGCACAGGCCACTTGTGCATCAAACAAATATAAGCCTTTGCGACTGCTCAGGCCAAATATGCATCTTGGCACGTCCGTTTCAGGCAAACAAAAAGACCAATACTTAAATATGATTAGGCTTCACTGCATCGACAAAGCACTGCGGTAAAGCCAGCGTGAGCAGAATAGCATTACATGATACGAAATGAACGCATGCACAGGCCACTTGTGCATCAAACAAATATAGGCATTTGCGACTGCTCAGGCCAAATATGCATCTTGGCAGGTCCGTTTCAGGCAAACAAAAGGACAATTACCAAAAGATGATTAAGCTTCAATGCATCGCGAAAGTACTGCGGTAAAGCCAGCATGAGCAGAAGAGCAATACTTGATACGAAATGAACGCATGCACAGGCCACTTGTGCATTAATTGAACATAAGCACTTGCGACTGCTCAGGCCAAATATGCATCTTGGCTCGTCCGTTTCAGGCAAACAAAAGGACAAATACTAAAATATGATCAAGCTTCACTGCATCGAAAAATCACTGCGGTAAAGCAAGTATGAGCAGAAGAGCACTACATGCTACGAAATGAACGCATGCCCAGGCCACTTGTGCATCAAACAAATATAAGCTTTTGCGACTGCTCAGGCCAATTATGCATCTTGGCTCGTCCGTTTCGCGCAAACAAAAGGACAAATACTTAATTATGATCATGCTTCACTGCATCGCAAAAGCACTGCGGTAAAGCCAGCATGAGCAGAAGAGCATTACATGTTACGAAATGAACGCATGCACAGAGTACTTGTGCATCGAACAAATATAAGCATTTTTGACTGCTCAGGCCAATTATGCATCTTGGCATGTCCGTTTCAGGCAAACAAAAGGACAAATACTTAAATATGATCAAGCTTCACTGCATCGCAGAAGCACTGTGGTAAAGCCAGCATAGGCAGAAGAGCATTACATGATACGAAATGAACGCATGCACAGGCCACTTGTGCATCAAACAAATATAAGCATTTGCGACTGCTCAGGCCAAATAAGCATCTTGGCACGTCCGTTTCAGAGAGACAAAAAGACAATTACCAAAAGATGATTAAGCTTCACTGCATCACGAAAGTACTGCGGTAAAGCGGGTATGAGCAGAAGAGCAATACATGATACGAAATGAACGCATGCACAGGCCACTTGTGCATCAAACAAATACAGGCATTTGCGACTGCTCAGGCCAAATATGCATCTTGGCAGGTCCGTTTCAGGCAAACAAAAGGACAATTACCAAAAGATGATTAAGCTTCAATGCATCGCGAAAGTACTGCGGTAAAGCCAGCATGAGCAGAAGAGCAATAGATGATACGAAATGAACGCATGCACAGGCCACTTGTGCATTAAACAAATATAAGCATTTGTGACTGCTCAGGCCAAATATGCATCTTGGCACGTCCGTTTCAGGCAAACAAAAGGACATATACTAAAATATGATCAAGCTTCACTGCATCGAAAAAGCACGGCGGTAAAGCAAGTATGAGCAGAAGAGCACTATGTGATACGAAATGAACGCATGCCCAGACCACATGTGCATCAAACATATAAGCATTTGCGACTGCTCAGGCCAAATATGCATCTTGGCTCGTCCGTTTCGCGCAAACAAAAGGACAAATACTTAATTATGATCATGCTTCACTGCATCGCAAAAGCACTGCGGTAAAGCAAGTATGAGCAGAAGAGCACTACATGATACGAAAAGAACGCATGCCCAGGCCACTTGTGCATCAATCAAATATAAGCATTTTCGACTGCTCAGGCCAAATATGCATCTTGGCAGGTCCGTTTCAGGCAGACAAAAGGACAATTACGAAAAGATGATTAAGCTTCACTGCATCGCGAAAGAACTGCGGTAAAGCCAGCATGAGCAGAAGAGCAAGACATGATACGAAGTGAGCGCATGCACAGGCCACTTGTGCATCAAACAAATATAAGCATTTGCGACTGCTCATGCCAAATATGCATCTTGGCACGTCCGTTTCAGGGAGACAAAAAGACAATTACCAAAAGATGACTATGCTTCACTGCATCGCCAAAGCACTGCGGTAAAACCAGCATGAGCAGAAGAGCATTACATGATACGAAATGAACGCATGCACAGGCCACTTGTGCATTAAACAAATATAAGCATTTGCGACTGCTCAGGCCAAACAACCATGTTGCGTTGTCCATCTCAGACAAACGAAAAGACAAATACTAAAATATGATCAAGCTTCACTGCCTCGAAAAAGCACTGCGGTAAAGCCAGCACGAGCAGAAGAGCATTACAGATACGAAATGAACGCATGCACAGGCCACTTGCGCATCAAACAATGATAGGCATTTGCGACTGCTCAAGCCAAATAAGCATCCTGGCACGTCCGTTTCAGGCAAACAAAAGGACAAATACTTAAATTGGATCAAGCTTCACTACATCGCAAAAGGACTATGGTAATGCCAGCGTGAGCAGAAGAGCGTTACATGATACGAAATGAACGCATGCACAGGCAACTTTTGCATCAATCAAATATAAGCATTTGCGACTGCTCAGGCCAAATATGCATCTTGGCATGTCCGTTTCAGGGAGACAAAAAAAACAATTACCAAGAGATGATTAGGCTTCACCATATCGCGAAAGCACTGAAGTAAAGCCAGCGTGAGCAGAAGAGCATTACATGATACGAAATGAACGCATGCCCAGGCCACTTGTGCATCAAACAAATATAAGCATTTGCGACTGCTCAAGCCAAATATGCATCTTGGCACGTCCGTTTCAGGCAAACAAAAGGACAGATACAAAAATATGATCAAGCTTCACTGCATCGAAAAAGCACTGCGGTAAAGCAAGTATGAGCAGCAGAGCACTACATGATACGAAATGAACGCATGCCTAGGCCACTTGTGCATCAAACAAATATAAGCATTTGCGACTGCTCAGGCCAAATATGCATCTTGGCACGTCCGTTTCAGGCAAACAAAAGGACAAATACTAAAATATGATCAAGCTTCACTGCATCGAAAAAGCACTGCGGGAAAGCCAGCAAGAGCAGAAGAGCATTACATGATACGAAATGAACGCATGCACAGGCCACTTGTGCATCAAACAAATATAAGCATTTGCGACTGCTCAGGCCAAATATGCATCTTGGCACGTCCGTTTCAGGCAAACAAAAAGACCAATACTTAAGTATGATTAGGCTTCACTGCATCGCAAAAGCACTGCGGTAAAGCCAGCGTGAGCAGAATAGCATTACATGATACGAAATGAACGCATGCACAGGCCACTTGTGCATCAAACAAATATAGGCATTTGCGACTGCTCAGGCCAAATATGCATCTTGGCAGGTCCGTTTCAGGCAAACAAAAGGACAAATACTTAAATTGGATCAAGCTTCACTACATCGCAAAAGGACTACGGTAATGCCAGCGTGAGCAGAAGAGCGTTACATGATACGAAATGAACGCATGCACAGGCAACTTTTGCATCAATCAAATATAAGCATTTGCGACTGCTCAGGCCAAATATGCATCTTGGCTCGTCCGTTTCGCGCAAACAAAGGGACAAATACTTAAATATGATCATGCTTCACTACATCGCAAAAGCACTGCGGTAAAGCCAGCGTGAGCAGAAGAGCATTACATGTTACGAAATGAACGCATGCACAGGGTACTTGTGCATCAAACAAATATAGGCATTTGCGACTGTTCAGGCCAAATATGCATCTTGGCATGTCCGTTTCAGGCAAATAAAAGGACAAATACTTAAATATGATCAAGCTTCACTGCATCGCAAAAGCACTGCGGTAAAGCCAGCATAAGCAGAAGAGCATTACGTGATACGAAATGAACGCATGCACAGGCCACTTGTGCATCAAACAAATATAAGCATTTGCGACTTCACAGGCCAAATATGCATCTTGGCACGTCCGTTTCAGGCAAACAAAAGGACAATTACCAAAAGATGATTAAGCTTCACTGCATCGCGAAAGAACTGCGGTAAAGCCAGCATGAGCAGAAGAGCAATACATGATAAGAAATGAAGGCATGCACAGGCCACTTGTGCATCAAACGAATATAAGCATTTGCGACTGCTCAGGGCAATAATGCATCTTGGCACGTCCGTTTCAGGCAAACAAAAGGACAAATACTAAAATATGATCAAGCTTCACTGCATCGAAAAAGCACTGCGGTAAAGCAAGTATGAGCAGAAGAGCACTACATGATACGAAATGAACGCATGTCCAGGCCACTTGTGCATCAAACAAATATAAGCATTTGCGACTGCTCAGGCCCCATATGTATCTTGGCTCGTCCGTTTCGCGCAAACAAAAGGAGAAATACTTAAATATGATCAAGCTTCACTGCATCGCAAAAGCACTGCTGTAAAGCCAGCATGAGCAGAAGAGCAATACTTGATACAAAATTAACGCATGCACAGGCCACTTGTGCATCAAACAAATATAAGCATTTGCGACTGCTCAGGCCAAATATGCATCTTGGCATGTCCGTTTCAGGGAGACAAAAAAAACAATTACCAAGAGATGATTAGGCTTCACCGTATCGCGAAAGCACTGAAGTAAAGCCAGCGTGAGCAGAAGAGCATTACATGATACGAAATGAACGCATGCCAGGCCACTTGTGCATCAAAAAAATATAAGTATTTGTGACTGCTCAAGCCAAATATGCATCTTGGCACGCCCATTTGAGGCAAACAAAAAGTTAAATACTAAAATATGATCAAGCTTCACTGCATTGAAAAAGCACTGCGGTAAAGCAAGTATGAGCAGCAGAGCACTACATGATACGAAATGAACGCATGCCCAGGCCACTTGTGCATCAAACAAATATAAGCATTTTCGACTGCTCAGGCCAAATATGCATCTTGGCAGGTCCGTTTCAGGCAAACAAAAGGACAATTACGAAAAGATGAATAAGCTTCACTGCATCGCGAAAGTACTGCGGTAAAGCCAGCATGAGCAGAAGAGCAATACTTGATACGAAATGAACGCATGCACAGGCCACTTGTGCATTAATTGAACATAAGCACTTGCGACTGCTCAGGCCAAATATGCATCTTGGCTCGTCCGTTTCGCGCAAACAAAGGGACAAATACTTAAATATGATCATGCTTCACTGCATCGCAAAAGCACTGCGGTAAAGCCAGCGTGAGCAGAAGAGCATTACATGTTACGAAATGAACGCATGCACAGGGTACTTGTGCATCAAACAAATATAAGCATTTGCGACTGTTCAGGCCAAATATGCATCTTGGCATGTCCGTTTCAGGCAAACAAAAGGACAAATACTAAAATATGATCAAGCTTCACTGCATCGAAAAAGCACTGCGGTAAAGCAAGTATGAGCAGAAGAGCACTACATGATACGAAATGAACGCATGTCCAGGCCTCTTGTGCATCAAACAAATATAAGCATTTCCGACTGCTCAGGCCCCATATGTATCTTGGCAGGTCCGTTTCAGGCAAACAAAAGGACAATTACGAAAAGATGATTAAGCTTCACTGCATCGCGAAAGAACTGCGGTAAAGCCAGCATGAACAGAAGAGCAAGACATGATATGAAGTGAGCGCATGCACAGGCCACTTGTGCATCAAACAAATATAAGCATTTGCGACTGCTCAGGCCAAATATGCATCTTCGCACGTCCGTTTCAGGGAGACAAAAAAAACAATTACCAAGAGATGATTAGGCTTCACTGCATCGCCAAAGCACTGCGGTAAAACCAGCATGAGCAGAAGAACATTACATGATACGAAATGAATTCATGCACAGGCCACTTGTGCATCAAACAAATATAAGCATTTGCGACTGCTCAGGCCAAATATCCATCTTGCGTTGTCCATCTCAGACAAACGAATAGACAAATACTAAAATATGATCAAGCTTCACTGCATCGAAAAAGCACTGCGGTAAAGCCAGCACGAGCAGAAGAGCATTACATGATACGAAATGAACGCATGCACAGGCCACATGCGCATCAAACAAAGATAGGCATTTGCGACTGCTCAAGCCAAATAAGCATCCTGGCACGTCCGTTTCAGGCAAACAAAAGGACAAATACTTAAATTGGATCAAGCTTCACTACATCGCAAAAGGACTGCGGTAATGCCAGCGTGAGCAGAAGAGCGTTACATGATACGAAATGAACGCATGCACAGGCAACTTGTGCATCAATCAAATATAAGCATTTGCGACTGCTCAGGCCAAATATGCATCTTGGCATGTCCGTTTCAGGGAGACAAAAAAAAACAATTACCAAGAGATGATTAGGCTTCAACGTATCGCGAAAGCACTGAAGTAAAGCCAGCGTGAGCAGAAGAGCATTACATGATACGAAATGAACGCATGCCCAGGCCACTTGTGCATCAAACAAATATAAGCATTTGCGACTGCTCAAGCCAAATATGCATCTTGGCACATCCGTTTCAGGCAAACAAAAGGACAAATACTAAAATATGATCAAGCTTCACTGATTGAAAAAGCACTGCGGGAAAGCCAGCAACAGCAGAAGAGCATTACATCATACGAAATGAACGCATGCACAGGCCACTTGTGCATCAAACAAATATAAGCCTTTGCGACTGCTCAGGCCAAATATGCATCTTGGCACGTCCGTTTCAGGCAAACAAAAAGACCAATACTTAAATATGATTAGGCTTCACTGCATCGACAAAGCACTGCGGTAAAGCCAGCGTGAGCAGAATAGCATTACATGATACGAAATGAACGCATGCACAGGCCACTTGTGCATCAAACAAATATAGGCATTTGCGACTGCTCAGGCCAAATATGCATCTTGGCAGGTCCGTTTCAGGCAAACAAAAGGACAATTACCAAAAGATGATTAAGCTTCAATGCATCGCGAAAGTACTGCGGTAAAGCCAGCATGAGCAGAAGAGCAATACTTGATACGAAATGAACGCATGCACAGGCCACTTGTGCATTAATTGAACATAAGCACTTGCGACTGCTCAGGCCAAATATGCATCTTGGCTCGTCCGTTTCAGGCAAACAAAAGGACAAATACTAAAATATGATCAAGCTTCACTGCATCGAAAAATCACTGCGGTAAAGCAAGTATGAGCAGAAGAGCACTACATGCTACGAAATGAACGCATGCCCAGGCCACTTGTGCATCAAACAAATATAAGCTTTTGCGACTGCTCAGGCCAATTATGCATCTTGGCTCGTCCGTTTCGCGCAAACAAAAGGACAAATACTTAATTATGATCATGCTTCACTGCATCGCAAAAGCACTGCGGTAAAGCCAGCATGAGCAGAAGAGCATTACATGTTACGAAATGAACGCATGCACAGAGTACTTGTGCATCGAACAAATATAAGCATTTTTGACTGCTCAGGCCAATTATGCATCTTGGCATGTCCGTTTCAGGCAAACAAAAGGACAAATACTTAAATATGATCAAGCTTCACTGCATCGCAGAAGCACTGTGGTAAAGCCAGCATAGGCAGAAGAGCATTACATGATACGAAATGAACGCATGCACAGGCCACTTGTGCATCAAACAAATATAAGCATTTGCGACTGCTCAGGCCAAATAAGCATCTTGGCACGTCCGTTTCAGAGAGACAAAAAGACAATTACCAAAAGATGATTAAGCTTCACTGCATCACGAAAGTACTGCGGTAAAGCGGGTATGAGCAGAAGAGCAATACATGATACGAAATGAACGCATGCACAGGCCACTTGTGCATCAAACAAATACAGGCATTTGCGACTGCTCAGGCCAAATATGCATCTTGGCAGGTCCGTTTCAGGCAAACAAAAGGACAATTACCAAAAGATGATTAAGCTTCAATGCATCGCGAAAGTACTGCGGTAAAGCCAGCATGAGCAGAAGAGCAATAGATGATACGAAATGAACGCATGCACAGGCCACTTGTGCATTAAACAAATATAAGCATTTGTGACTGCTCAGGCCAAATATGCATCTTGGCACGTCCGTTTCAGGCAAACAAAAGGACATATACTAAAATATGATCAAGCTTCACTGCATCGAAAAAGCACGGCGGTAAAGCAAGTATGAGCAGAAGAGCACTACATGATACGAAATGAACGCATGCCCAGACCACATGTGCATCAAACATATAAGCATTTGCGACTGCTCAGGCCAAATATGCATCTTGGCTCGTCCGTTTCGCGCAAACAAAAGGACAAATACTTAATTATGATCATGCTTCACTGCATCGCAAAAGCACTGCGGTAAAGCAAGTATGAGCAGAAGAGCACTACATGATACGAAAAGAACGCATGCCCAGGCCACTTGTGCATCAATCAAATATAAGCATTTTCGACTGCTCAGGCCAAATATGCATCTTGGCAGGTCCGTTTCAGGCAGACAAAAGGACAATTACGAAAAGATGATTAAGCTTCACTGCATCGCGAAAGAACTGCGGTAAAGCCAGCATGAGCAGAAGAGCAAGACATGATACGAAGTGAGCGCATGCACAGGCCACTTGTGCATCAAACAAATATAAGCATTTGCGACTGCTCATGCCAAATATGCATCTTGGCACGTCCGTTTCAGGGAGACAAAAAGACAATTACCAAAAGATGACTATGCTTCACTGCATCGCCAAAGCACTGCGGTAAAACCAGCATGAGCAGAAGAGCATTACATGATACGAAATGAACGCATGCACAGGCCACTTGTGCATTAAACAAATATAAGCATTTGCGACTGCTCAGGCCAAACAACCATGTTGCGTTGTCCATCTCAGACAAACGAAAAGACAAATACTAAAATATGATCAAGCTTCACTGCCTCGAAAAAGCACTGCGGTAAAGCCAGCACGAGCAGAAGAGCATTACAGATACGAAATGAACGCATGCACAGGCCACTTGCGCATCAAACAATGATAGGCATTTGCGACTGCTCAAGCCAAATAAGCATCCTGGCACGTCCGTTTCAGGCAAACAAAAGGACAAATACTTAAATTGGATCAAGCTTCACTACATCGCAAAAGGACTATGGTAATGCCAGCGTGAGCAGAAGAGCGTTACATGATACGAAATGAACGCATGCACAGGCAACTTTTGCATCAATCAAATATAAGCATTTGCGACTGCTCAGGCCAAATATGCATCTTGGCATGTCCGTTTCAGGGAGACAAAAAAAACAATTACAAAGAGATGATTAGGCTTCACCATATCGCGAAAGCACTGAAGTAAAGCCAGCGTGAGCAGAAGAGCATTACATGATACGAAATGAACGCATGCCCAGGCCACTTGTGCATCAAACAAATATAAGCATTTGCGACTGCTCAAGCCAAATATGCATCTTGGCACGTCCGTTTCAGGCAAACAAAAGGACAGATACAAAAATATGATCAAGCTTCACTGCATCGAAAAAGCACTGCGGTAAAGCAAGTATGAGCAGCAGAGCACTACATGATACGAAATGAACGCATGCCTAGGCCACTTGTGCATCAAACAAATATAAGCATTTGCGACTGCTCAGGCCAAATATGCATCTTGGCACGTCCGTTTCAGGCAAACAAAAGGACAAATACTAAAATATGATCAAGCTTCACTGCATCGAAAAAGCACTGCGGGAAAGCCAGCAAGAGCAGAAGAGCATTACATGATACGAAATGAACGCATGCACAGGCCACTTGTGCATCAAACAAATATAAGCATTTGCGACTGCTCAGGCCAAATATGCATCTTGGCACGTCCGTTTCAGGCAAACAAAAAGACCAATACTTAAGTATGATTAGGCTTCACTGCATCGCAAAAGCACTGCGGTAAAGCCAGCGTGAGCAGAATAGCATTACATGATACGAAATGAACGCATGCACAGGCCACTTGTGCATCAAACAAATATAGGCATTTGCGACTGCTCAGGCCAAATATGCATCTTGGCAGGTCCGTTTCAGGCAAACAAAAGGACAAATACTTAAATTGGATCAAGCTTCACTACATCGCAAAAGGACTACGGTAATGCCAGCGTGAGCAGAAGAGCGTTACATGATACGAAATGAACGCATGCACAGGCAACTTTTGCATCAATCAAATATAAGCATTTGCGACTGCTCAGGCCAAATATGCATCTTGGCTCGTCCGTTTCGCGCAAACAAAGGGACAAATACTTAAATATGATCATGCTTCACTACATCGCAAAAGCACTGCGGTAAAGCCAGCGTGAGCAGAAGAGCATTACATGTTACGAAATGAACGCATGCACAGGGTACTTGTGCATCAAACAAATATAGGCATTTGCGACTGTTCAGGCCAAATATGCATCTTGGCATGTCCGTTTCAGGCAAATAAAAGGACAAATACTTAAATATGATCAAGCTTCACTGCATCGCAAAAGCACTGCGGTAAAGCCAGCATAAGCAGAAGAGCATTACGTGATACGAAATGAACGCATGCACAGGCCACTTGTGCATCAAACAAATATAAGCATTTGCGACTTCACAGGCCAAATATGCATCTTGGCACGTCCGTTTCAGGCAAACAAAAGGACAATTACCAAAAGATGATTAAGCTTCACTGCATCGCGAAAGAACTGCGGTAAAGCCAGCATGAGCAGAAGAGCAATACATGATAAGAAATGAAGGCATGCACAGGCCACTTGTGCATCAAACGAATATAAGCATTTGCGACTGCTCAGGGCAATAATGCATCTTGGCACGTCCGTTTCAGGCAAACAAAAGGACAAATACTAAAATATGATCAAGCTTCACTGCATCGAAAAAGCACTGCGGTAAAGCAAGTATGAGCAGAAGAGCACTACATGATACGAAATGAACGCATGTCCAGGCCACTTGTGCATCAAACAAATATAAGCATTTGCGACTGCTCAGGCCCCATATGTATCTTGGCTCGTCCGTTTCGCGCAAACAAAAGGAAAAATACTTAAATATGATCAAGCTTCACTGCATCGCAAAAGCACTGCTGTAAAGCCAGCATGAGCAGAAGAGCAATACTTGATACAAAATTAACGCATGCACAGGCCACTTGTGCATCAAACAAATATAAGCATTTGCGACTGCTCAGGCCAAATATGCATCTTGGCATGTCCGTTTCAGGGAGACAAAAAAAACAATTACCAAGAGATGATTAGGCTTCACCGTATCGCGAAAGCACTGAAGTAAAGCCAGCGTGAGCAGAAGAGCATTACATGATACGAAATGAACGCATGCCCAGGCCACTTGTGCATCAAAAAAATATAAGTATTTGTGACTGCTCAAGCCAAATATGCATCTTGGCACGCCCATTTGAGGCAAACAAAAAGTTAAATACTAAAATATGATCAAGCTTCACTGCATTGAAAAAGCACTGCGGTAAAGCAAGTATGAGCAGCAGAGCACTACATGATACGAAATGAACGCATGCCCAGGCCACTTGTGCATCAAACAAATATAAGCATTTTCGACTGCTCAGGCCAAATATGCATCTTGGCAGGTCCGTTTCAGGCAAACAAAAGGACAATTACGAAAAGATGAATAAGCTTCACTGCATCGCGAAAGTACTGCGGTAAAGCCAGCATGAGCAGAAGAGCAATACTTGATACGAAATGAACGCATGCACAGGCCACTTGTGCATTAATTGAACATAAGCACTTGCGACTGCTCAGGCCAAATATGCATCTTGGCTCGTCCGTTTCGCGCAAACAAAGGGACAAATACTTAAATATGATCATGCTTCACTGCATCGCAAAAGCACTGCGGTAAAGCCAGCGTGAGCAGAAGAGCATTACATGTTACGAAATGAACGCATGCACAGGGTACTTGTGCATCAAACAAATATAAGCATTTGCGACTGTTCAGGCCAAATATGCATCTTGGCATGTCCGTTTCAGGCAAATAAAAGGACAAATACTTAAATATGATCAAGCTTCACTGCATCGCAAAAGCACTGCGGTAAAGCCAGCATAAGCAGAAGAGCATTACGTGATACGAAATGAACGCATGCACAGGCCACTTGTGCATCAAACAAATATAAGCATTTGCGACTTCACAGGCCAAATATGCATCTTGGCACGTCCGTTTCAGGCAAACAAAAGGACAATTACCAAAAGATGATTAAGCTTCACTGCATCGCGAAAGAACTGCGGTAAAGCCAGCATGAGCAGAAGAGCAATACATGATAAGAAATGAAGGCATGCACAGGCCACTTGTGCATCAAACGAATATAAGCATTTGCGACTGCTCAGGGCAATAATGCATCTTGGCACGTCCGTTTCAGGCAAACAAAAGGACAAATACTAAAATATGATCAAGCTTCACTGCATCGAAAAAGCACTGCGGTAAAGCAAGTATGAGCAGAAGAGCACTACATGATACGAAATGAACGCATGTCCAGGCCTCTTGTGCATCAAACAAATATAAGCATTTCCGACTGCTCAGGCCCCATATGTATCTTGGCTCGTCCGTTTCGCGCAAACAAAAGGACAAATACTTAAATATGATCAAGCTTCACTGCATCGCAAAAGCACTGCTGTAAAGCCAGCATGAGCAGAAGAGCAATACTTGATACAAAATGAACGCATGCACAGGCCACTTGTGCATCAAACAAATATAAGCATTTGCGACTGCTCAGGCCAAATATGCATCTTGGCATGTCCGTTTCAGGGAGACAAAAAAAACAATTACCAAGAGATGATTAGGCTTCACCGTATCGCGAAAGCACTGAAGTAAAGCCAGCGTGAGCAGAAGAGCATTACATGATACGAAATGAACGCATGCCCAGGCCACTTGTGCATCAAAAAAATATAAGTATTTGTGACTGCTCAAGCCAATTATGCATCTTGGCACGCCCATTTGAGGCAAACAAAAAGTTAAATACTAAAATATGATCAAGCTTCACTGCATTGAAAAAGCACTGCGGTAAAGCAAGTATGAGCAGCAGAGCACTACATGATACGAAATGAACGCATACCCAGGCCAATTGTGCATCAAACAAATATAAGCATTTTCGACTGCTCAGGCCAAATATGCATCTTGGCAGGTCCGTTTCAGGCAAACAAAAGGACAATTACGAAAAGATGATTAAGCTTCACTGCATCGCGAAAGAACTGCGGTAAAGCCAGCATGAGCAGAAGAGCAAGACATGATACGAAGTGAGCGCATGCACAGGCCACTTGTGCATCAAACAAATATAAGCATTTGCGACTGCTCAGGCCAAATATGCATCTTCGCACGTCCGTTTCAGGGAGACAAAAAGACAATTACCAAAAGATGACTATGCTTCACTGCATCGCCAAAGCACTGCGGTAAAACCAGCATGAGCAGAAGAGCATTACATGATACGAAATGAATTCATGCACAGGCCACTTGTGCATCAAACAAATATAAGCATTTGCGACTGCTCAGGCCAAATATCCATCTTGCGTTGTCCATCTCAGACAAACGAAAAGACAAATACTAAAATATGATCAAGCTTCACTGCATCGAAAAAGCACTGCGGTAAAGCCAGCACGAGCAGAAGAGCATTACATGATACGAAATGAACGCATGCACAGGCCACATGCATATCAAACAAAGATAGGCATTTGCGACTGCTCAAGCCAAATAAGCATCCTGGCACGTCCGTTTCAGGCAAACAAAAGGACAAATACTTAAATTGGATCAAGCTTCACTACATCGCAAAAGGACTGCGGTAATGCCAGCGTGAGCAGAAGAGCGTTACATGATACGAAATGAACGCATGCACAGGCAACTTGTGCATCAATCAAATATAAGCATTTGCGACTGCTCAGGCCAAATATGCATCTTGGCATGTCTGTTTCAGGGAGACAAAAAAAACAATTACCAAGAGATGATTAGGCTTCAACGTATCGCGAAAGCACTGAAGTAAAGCCAGCGTGAGCAGAAGAGCATTAAATGATACGAAATGAACGCATGCCCAGGCCACTTGTGCATCAAACAAATATAAGCATTTGCGACTGCTCAAGCCAAATATGCATCTTGGCACATCCGTTTCAGGCAAACAAAAGGACAAATACTAAAATATGATTAAGCTTCACTGATTGAAAAAGCACTGCGGGAAAGCCAGCAACAGCAGAAGAGCATTACATCATACGAAATGAACGCATGCACAGGCCACTTGTGCATCAAACAAATATAAGCATTTGCGACTGCTCAGGCCAAATATGCATCTTGGCACGTCCGTTTCAGGCAAACAAAAAGACCAATACTTAAATATGATTAGGCTTCACTGCATTGACCAAGCACTGCGGTAAAGCCAGCGTGAGCAGAATAGCATTACATGATACGAAATGAACGCATGCACAGGCCACTTGTGCATCAAACAAATATAGGCATTTGCGACTGCTCAGGCCAAATATGCATCTTGGCAGGTCCGTTTCAGGCAAACAAAAGGACAATTACCAAAAGATGATTAAGCTTCAATGCATCGCGAAAGTACTGCGGTAAAGCCAGCATGAGCAGAAGAGCAATACTTGATACGAAATGAACGCATGCACAGGCCACTTGTGCATTAATTGAACATAAGCACTTGCGACTGCTCAGGCCAAATATGCATCTTGGCTGGTCCGTTTCGCGCAAACAAAGGGAAAAATACTTAAATATGATGATGCTTCACCGCATCGCAAAAGCACTGCGGTAAAGCCAGCGTGAGCAGAAGAGCATTACATGTTACGAAATGAACGCATGCACAGGGTACTTGTGCATCAAACAATTATAAGCATTTGCGACTGTTCAGGCCAAATATGCATCTTGGCATGTCCGTTTCAGGCAAATAAAAGGACAAATACTTAAATATGATCAAGCTTCACTGCATCGCAAAAGCACTGCGGTAAAGCCAGCATAAGCAGAAGAGCATTACGTGATACGAAATGAACGCATGCACAGGCCACTTGTGCATCAAACAAATATAAGCATTTGCGACTGCTCAGGCCAAATATGCATCTTGGCACGTCCGTTTCAGAGAGACCAAAAGACAATTACCAAAAGATGATTCAGCTTCACTGCGGAGAGGTTCTTTAATGAGGAAATTGAAGAGAAAAGCGCGGAGCTGTTACTGTCTTTCAAGCGAAGTCACCGACACGGCTCCGCGCGGGGGAAGGGGAGTGGGAGGTAAAGACTGAGGAGGAAAGGATAGGAGAGGGTGAACACAGAGGGCTGTCTCGGACGCAGCACGCGCGCTGCCCCCGGGAAGGGAAAGCAGTCAGGCGAGCCAGGATGGAGAGGGAAACAGCGGCACCACGCGGCAAGAGTGAGAGGAGGTGGGCGTGTCCCGCCTTGTAAACAAACACACACAGACACGTGGTTGCGGGGCGCGCGATGAGGGCGAAGCACGGTGGAGGTGGGCGTGGCCCGGCACGTAAACAAACACGGACACGTGCGTGCGGGCCGCGCTAGAGGCGCGCGATGAGAGCGGCGTCGCCGAAGAACTCGAGTAGGGCCTCGAAGGCCCGCATGAGGCTCGAGCGGGGGGCCTGGGGGAACCGGAGGTGGTCGAGGCTCACGTGTGGAAGTCCCAGACGACCGTAGGCGTCGAAGAGCCGCCGGCGTTGTTCCGTGTAGCCGGGGCAGTGAAGCAGGATGTGCTCGGTGGTCTCCTCTGCCGGGCACTCGGCACACGAAGGGCTCCCGCTGCTGGTGAAACGGAACTGCCTTGCAGCCGTGCGGGAACAGTCGGTGCGAAGCCGAAGCAGGAACGCCCGGGCACGCCTGCTGATGCCGGTCGTGGGCAGCGGTCGCGGGGGGTATCCTGTTGCCACACGTGAGTCCGGGTGTAGCGCGCGCACATGGCGCGCAATACGAAGATGCGCAACATCGCTCGCGCAGATGAAAGTCGAAATGGGTGTGCTGGGGTGGTGCGCCTCCTTGGCGAGTGCGTCCGCTGTCTCGTTTCCGAGTAATCCAACATGAGACGGCACCCACTGGAACGCAACATCACAACCATTCCGCACGATCACCGCGAACTTCCGCGCGAGGCGTTGCGCAACGGGAGCGCCACGTTCTCCGCGAGCAAGAGTGAGGAGGGCGGCGCGAGAGTCACACACCACTGCTGCCGACTGCGGCAGGAAGTCAACGAGTTGATCTGCCGCGAGATCGAGCGCGGCAAGTTCAGCAGCAGTGGAGGAAGCACTCAGGGGAAGGCGGCACTTCACACGGATGCCGAGGGATGGGGCGAAACAAGCAGCTGCCGCCGAGCCGTCCGCTGTGACTGAGCCGTCGGTATACAGCAGAACTCGGCCGGCGAGCCGCTCCTCTATCGTGGCGACAGCCTCCTGCTGGAGGGCAGACCAAGGAGTGTGTTTTTTGGATCTGATGCCAGGGATGGTGGTGTTGATCTCGAGCCCAGGATCTTGGTGCGGCGGGATCGGGATCAAGCCGCAGTAAGGCGGGTCGGGCACGAGCGCAGCGTACTCCAAGGCGCGCTGACCCATGCCCGAAAGGGGACGATCAAGGAGGCGTCCAGCCAGGTGTCGTCCCTCGGACGTGAGGTACATGCGGTGTATGTGGCGCAACGCACTGCCTCTCACCCGAAGTGAGAGGGACGTCTCGCCAGCCTCTGCCAGGGTGGGGCCGATCGGCGACGAGCGCGGCAGTCCATACAGGCGGCGTACTACGCCTCGGTGGAGGGCGTCCAGCGCGGCCCATTGCACAGGTCGTAGTGCGACAAGCGGGACGGCATACAGAACCCTGGCCGACGCTACCGCATTGAAGAAGCGCAGCGCGATGTCCGGGGAGCAGCCTCCACCATTGGCAAGCATGCGGGAGGCCATGCCGCCAATCCTCCGTGTGTCGCTGCGGATGGACGCCAGTGCGGGGCTCCAGTTCAGCCGCTGGTCGATCGTGAGACCAAGATAGCGCACCTTGCGCCTCCACGGGAGTCGGTGGCCGCGAAGGACGAGCTGCGCACCGCCGAAGCACTTCGTGTGCTCCGGGTGGATGCGCAAGGCCCGCGTCTTGGCGGCTGAGAGCTGGAGCCCGATGCCTGTGACGAAACCGTCAACTGCGTCCATGGCAGCTTGTAGTCCCCGGCGCACTTGTCGACCACGAGGGGTGGGGCCACAGGTGAAGAGTGCGATGTCGTCCGCATAAACCGCAACGCGCACCTCGTAATCAGTGACTCGCGGGATGTGGTCGGTGAGGCGTGCGAGAGCTGTATTGAAAAGAAAAGGGCTCAGCACACTGCCCTGCGGAACACCCGCTGACACCAACCGAGGACTGCTGAGTTCGCCGGCGACGCGCACACGAAAGGATCGGCCACTGAGGAAAGCCTCGACGTATCGGAGCATGTTCGCGCACACACGCATCTCACGAAGGGCGTTGAGAATGGTGTTGTGTGGGAGCGAGTCAAACGCACTCTTTACGTCGAAGAGCACGAGGTATCCCGCCTCCCCACGGTGCTTGGCCTCCTCAAGAAGGCTCACAACGTCCGAGATCGAGTCCGCAGTCGCTCGATGAGCTCGGAAACCGGACTGTTCGGCCGCGAGAAAATCAAGCGCGGAAGCGATCCATTGAAGGCGCCGGAGCGCCATGGCTTCGAATGTTTTCCCCACGGCCGAAGTGAGCGAGACCGGGCGGTAGGCTGAAGGTTCGGACTCCGGCTTCCCTTTCTTGTGGATGGGAAGTACTATGGACTCTCCCCACGAGGCTGGTAGCGCCCCCGTGCGCCAGATGCCGTTGTAGGAGTCAAGCAGCTTCCGGGACTGGGTGGCATCCAAGTTTCGGAGCATTTGATAAGTGACGCCATCAGCCCCCGGCGCCGAGCGGCGCCCCCGAGAGTCGAGGACATCGCGAAGCTCCCGGATGCTGAAGTCGGCTGTGCACAGCTCGCCGATCGCTTCCACAATAGCTGGTGTGGGGAAGAAGCGAAGGGGCGCAAAGAGTTCGGGCCGTGCATGTGGCGGTAGCTCGGGCATGGTAGCAGCTGCACTGGCGGTGGGCGCACTCGCAAAAGCGTCAGCCAACAGTTCGGCGAGTTGCGCGGTGCCGATTCCAAGCGTGACCGCGATGGAGAGCTCCGGATGACGAGACACACGGGGGCGGAGGAGGGCTCGGAACACGCGCCAGGCTCGCCGTTGGTAGCGCGGGTCGTCGAAAGTGTGGCAGAGGCTGGACCAGCTGCGATTACGTTGTCTATGGGCGTGGCGTCGACAGACCGCGTCGATGCGGTTGTACACAGTCCAGTCCTCTGCCCTGTCCGAACGTTCCGCCCTGCGTTGCGCCCGGCGGCGAGCTGCGCGCAGGTTTAGGAGCTTAATGTCGGGCACGGGCGTGCCCGCCGGCACTCGACACACCGTCGTGGCGGCACTCGCGCACTGCACAATGTGTTGTAGGAAGTCGCCCGCGACTGGCACTTCAGCACACAGTTCGCGGAAACGGGGCCAGTTCACCACACTGTACACATTGGTGCGCGGAGCGCCGGTGTAGAAGGGCTCCAAGAGGATCGGGTAATGATCCGAGCCCTCAGTGTCGGGCGCGCGACGCCACGAGTAGTGGCAGTCGTCCGTGACGAGCGTGAGGTCGAGCGCACTGCGCTTGACACCGGGACGCACGAAGGTGTGGCTGCCGTCGTTGAGGATGTGTAGGCCGGCGCAGAGAGCCGCATCCATTAAAGCGCGGCCACTGGCGTTTACACTCGCGCACCCCCACGCCGTGTGATGGGAGTTGAAATCCCCACACAACACAGCCGCACTTCCGAGGCGATCGGCAAGCCGCACAATAAAGTCGGCGTCCCACTCGCGCGACGAGTGAACATAGACACTCGCGACACATGTGTCTGTCGTAGCAACACGCACCCTCACTGCCACACACTCGACGCCCGCACCTAGAATGTCAGATACGTCGAGACGCACTTGGGGAAGGCGCGCACGCACGTAGAGAGAGGTCCTTGCCAGGCCCTGAGGGTGCGCCGGGTTATTGCAGTGCGTGCTTAAGCACGCGCTGTTCCTGCAGCTCGTGGCCCCGTGGTAAGCCACATACCCTGGCAGGTTGAGGGCCCCATCACGAACTCGCGTCTCTTGCAGTGCCAGGACGTCGAGGTCGCGTTGGGGCAGTGAGCGGGTGAGCTCAGGGATACGGCGGCGGAGGGAACGCACGTTCCACTGGAAAATCCGCGGCCGCGGCTTCTTCGACGCACTAGCCATGGTGTGTCAGATCGTGATGTGCGCGCAAAGCTGCGATGCAGTAGTCGCGCGTCGCCGGGCTGCACACCGTGGTCTCCAGGAGTGCGCGAAGAGCCGCGACCAGTGCCGTCATCACTGTATCCCTTGCGTCCTTTTGGGGAGTGGGGGAACGTGTAGGCTGTGTGGCCGCCGGTGCTGTGGTGGCCTTGCCCTTCAGGGCATCGCGGAAAGTGCAGCCAGGGTGTGTGGCTGCCGTTGCTGCCGCTGAAGCCTCCCGTTGAAGCGAAGCTTTTGCTCGCTCGACGGCTTCGCGGCGCGTCAGCTTTCCGCCAGAGGAGGCGAGGAGAAAGGCGGCCTTTCGCTGCAGCTGCCATGACTCGCACCGAGGTTCGTTGGTGGGGTGGGAGCCCTTGCAGTTGATGCAGCGGGGTTTCTCTGAGGGGCAGGGACCCTCTGCGTGTTTCCCGCTGCAGCGGAGGCAGCGCCTGTCACGCGAGCACGTTGCGGTGGCGTGTCCAAACACACCGCAACGCGCACACTGCAGTGGACGCGGAAGGCGCGGCCGCACCGGCCTCCGTTGTTTGAAGAGCAAGAGCTCGGGTGGCACGACAGTTCCCTCGAATGTAATGACAAGCGTGGAGCCGCGCCGCGCACACGACAGGGTTCTTGCCGCTGAGGAGATGTTCGCGGCAATGCGGTCGAGGGGAATGTTTTCGTCAACCCCAAACACCTCCCCTACACACGAGTTCAGGTCGAGCACCTTTGCCCTTACTCTGACATCAACGATGGTGGTGATCCCAAGGAGAGCACTGACATCAGAGTTGGGGGCGGTGTCGACAGCGACGAGATTGCGGCGGTGATTGACCCGCACCCTTTGTGTGGCTGCAAAACCGGCGAGGAAGGCAGAGATTGCGTCCCTCGATGCAGCCAGGAAGTGTGCCTTACGGCCGACCGGTCTGAAAATGATCGTCTGGCCGATCGCATCACCAGCAGGCCGCGGTGGTGATTGCCTCACAGGGGCGCGGATCTCCGCTGCCACCAGAGAGGAAGCTGGGCGTGGCGCTGGCTGCTGTGTTTTCTTCGGTTTCCCCTTCCCTTTCCCTCTTGTCTGTGGCAGAGAGGAGTCAATCGGCGCGCAGAGAGTAAGCTTGCCCGGGGCCTCTGTGGTTGGAAGAGGGGGAAAACTTGCAAAGCCCGCCTGGGGAGAGGGGGAGACTCGGGTTGTTGAGGGGAGTGGCACCTCCTCTCTTTGTGGTCCGCTCAGTTCCTTTGGGGGGCCCGCCGGAAGAGGGAGGGGGTTGTTGGCCTGAGGGGAGGACGGGGGGGAGACCAGGAGTTGACCCACGCTCGCCTCGGAAAAGGGCTGTGGCTTGTGCGCCACTCTCTCCAGTGACGTCAGGACTGGGGAGGACTGGTTGGGGGAGGAAACCAGTTTTCGGCTGCGCAGATAGATCGCGGGCTGGGTTGGTGCCGGCGGCTGCAGCAGACGACGCTCCCTGCACAGGCTGTTCCACGCTCACGACACTGCATCACGAAATGCATCATGATGCATCACTGCATCACGAAAGCACTGCGGTAAAGCAGGCATTAGCAGAATAGCATTACATGATACGAAATGAACGCATGCACAGGCCACTTGTGCATCAAACAAATACAGGCGTTTGCGACTGCTCAGGCCAAATATGCATCTTGGCAGGTCCGTTTCAGGCAAACAAAAGGACAACTACCAAAAGATGATTAAGCTTCAATGCATCGCGAAAGTACTGCGGTAAAGCCAGCATGAGCAGAAGAGCAATAGATGATACGAAATGAACGCATGCACAGGCCACTTGTGCATTAAACAAATATAAGCATTTGTGACTGCTCAGGCCAAATATGCATCTTGGCACGTCCGTTTCAGGCAAACAAAAGGACAAATACTAAAATATGATCAAGCTTCACTGCATCGAAAAATCACTGCGGTAAAGCAAGTATGAGCAGAAGAGCACTACATGCTACGAAATGAACGCATGCCCAGGCCACTTGTGCATCAAACAAATATAAGCTTTTGCGACTGCTCAGGCCAATTATGCATCTTGGCTCGTCCGTTTCGCGCAAACAAAAGGACAAATACTTAATTATGATCATGCTTCACTGCATCGCAAAAGCACTGCGGTAAAGCCAGCATGAGCAGAAGAGCATTACATGTTACGAAATGAACGCATGCACAGAGTACTTGTGCATCGAACAAATATAAGCATTTTTGACTGCTCAGGCCAATTATGCATCTTGGCATGTCCGTTTCAGGCAAACAAAAGGACAAATACTTAAATATGATCAAGCTTCACTGCATCGCAGAAGCACTGTGGTAAAGCCAGCATAGGCAGAAGAGCATTACATGATACGAAATGAACGCATGCACAGGCCACTTGTGCATCAAACAAATATAAGCATTTGCGACTGCTCAGGCCAAATAAGCATTTTGGCACGACCGTTTCAGAGAGACAAAAAGACAATTACCAAAAGATGATTAAGCTTCACTGCATCACAAAAGTACTGCGGTAAAGCGGGCATGAGCAGAAGAGCAATACATGATACGAAATGAACTTAGCACAGGCCACTTGTGCATCAAACAAATATAAGCATTTGCGACTGCTCATGCCAAATATGCATCTTTGCACGTCCGTTTTAGGGAGACAATAAGACAATTACCAAAAAATTATCAAACTTCACTGGATCGAAAAAGCACTGCGGTAAAGCCAGCGTGAACCGAAGAGCATTACATGATACGAAATGAACGCATACACAGGCCACTTGTGCATCGAACAAATATAAGCATTTGTGACTGCTCAGGCCAAATATGCGTCTTGGCACGTCCGTTTCAAGGAGACAAAAAGACAATTACCAAAAGATGATTAAGCTTCACTGCATCGCGAAAGCACTGCGGTAAAGCTACCGTGAGCAGAGAAGCATTATATGATACCAAATGAACGCATGCACAGGCCGCTTGTGCAGCAAACAAATATAAGCATTTGCGACTGCTAAGGCCAAATATGCATCTTGGCACGTTCGTTTAGGCGAGACATAAAGACAATTACCAAAAGATGAATAAGCTTCACTGCATCAAAAAAGCACTGCGGTAAAGCCAGCATGAGCAGGAGAGCACTACGTGATACGAAATGAACGCATGCCCAGGCCACTTGTGCATCAAACAAATATAAGCATTTGCGACTGCTCAGGCATCTTGGCACGTCCGTTTCAAGCAAACAAAAGGACAAATACTTAAATATGATCATGCTTCACTGCATTGCAAAAGCACTGTGGTAAAGCCAGCGTGAGCAGAAAAGCATTATATGTTACGAAATGAACGCATGCACAGGGTACTTGTGCATCAAACAAATATAAGCATTTGCGACTGCTCAGGCCACATATGCATCTTGGCACGTCCGTTTCAGGGAGACAGAGAGACAATTACCAAAAGATGATTATGCTTCACTGCATCGCGAAAGCACTGCGGTAAAGTCAGCGTGAGCAGAAGAGCATTCCATGATACGAAATTTACGCATGCACAGGCCACTTGTGCATCAAACAAATATAAGCATTTGCGACTGCACAGGCCAAATATGCATCTTGGCACGTCCGTTTCTGGCAAACAAAAATATAAACACTTGAATATGATCAAGCTTCACTGCATCGCAAAAGCAGTGCGGTAAAGCCAGCGTGAGCAGAATATCATTAGAAGATACGAAATGAACGTATGGGCAGGCCACTTGTGCATCAAACAAAGATAGGCATTTGCGACTGCTAGAGCCAAATATGCATCTTGGCACGTCCGTTTCAGGCAAACAAAAGGACAATTACCAAAAGATGATTAAGAATCACTGCATCGCGAAAGAACTGCCGTAAAGCCAGCATGAGCAGAAAAGCAATACATGATACGAAATGAACGCATGCACAGGCCACTTGTGCATCAAACAAATAGAAGCATTTGCAACTGCTCAGGCCAAATATGCATCTTGGCACGTCCGTTTCAGGCAAACAAAAGGACAAATACTATAATATGATCAAGCTTCACTGCGTCGAAAAAGCACTGCTGTAAAGCAAGTATGAGCAGAACAGCACTACATGATACGAAAAGAACGCATGCCCAGGCCACTTGTGCATCAATCAAATATAAGCATTTTCGACTGCTCAGGCCAAATATGCATCTTGGCAGGTCCGTTTCAGGCAGACAAAAGGACAATTACGAAAAGATGATTAAGCTTCACTGCATCGCGAAAGAACTGCGGTAAAGCCAGCATGAGCAGAAGAGCAAGACATGATACGAAGTGAGCGCATGCACAGGCCACTTGTGCATCAAACAAATATAAGCATTTGCGACTGCTCAGGCCAAATATGCATCTTGGCACGTCCGTTTCAGGGAGACAAAAAGACAATTACCAAAAGATAACTATGCTTCACTGCATCGCCAAAGCACTGCGGTAAAACCAGCATGAGCAGAAGAGCATTACATGATACGAAATGAATGCATGCACAGGCCACTTGTGCATCAAACAAATATAAGCATTTGCGACTGCTCAGGCCAAATATCCATGTTGCGTTGTCCATCTCAGACAAACGAAAAGACAAATACTAAAATATGATCAAGCTTCACTGCATCGAAAAAGCACTGCGGTAATGCCAGGGTGAGCAGAAGAGCGTTACATGATACGAAACGAACGCATGCACAGGCAACTTTTGCATCAATCAAATATAAGCATTTGCGACTGCTCAGGCCAAATATGCATCTTGGCATGTCTGTTTCAGGGAGACAAAAAAAAACAATTACCAAGAGATGATTAGGCTTAACCGTATCGCGAAAGCACTGAAGTAAAACCAGCGTGAGCAGAAGAGCATTACATGATACGAAATGAACGCATGCCCAGGCCACTTGTGCATCAAACAAATATAAGCATTTGCGACTGCTCAAGCCAAATATGCATCTTGGCACGTCCGTTTCAGGCAAACAAAAGGACAAATACTAAAATATGATCAAGCTTCACTGCATCAAAAAAGCACTGCGGTAAAGCAAGTATGAGCAGCAGAGCACTACATGATACGAAATGAACGCATGCCCAGGCCACTTGTGCATCAAACAAATATAAGCATTTGCGACTGCTCAGGCCAAATATGCATCTTGGCACGTCCGTTTCAGGCAAACAAAAGGACAAATACTAAAATATGATCAAGCTTCACTGCATCGAAAAAGCACTGCGGGAAAGCAAGCAAGAGCAGAAGAGCATTACATGATACGAAATGAACGCATGCACAGGCCACTTGTGCATCAAACAAATATAAGCATTTGCGACTGCTCAGGCCAAATATGCATCTTGGCACGTCCGTTTCAGGCAAACAAAAAGACCAATACTTAAGTATGATTAGGCTTCACTGCACCGCAAAAGCACTGCGGTAAAGCCAGCGTGAGCAGAATAGCATTACATGATACGAAATGAACGCATGCACAGGCCACTTGTGCATCAAACAAACATAGGCATTTGCGACTGCTCAGGCCAAATATGCATCTTGGCAGGTCCGTTTCAGGCAAACAAAAGGACAAATACCAAAAGATGATTAAGCTTCAATGCATCGCGAAAGTACTGCGGTAAAGCCAGCATGAGCAGAAGAGCAATACTTGATACGAAATGAACGCATGCACAGGCCACTTGTGCATTAATTGAACATAAGCACTTGCGACTGCTCAGGCCAAATATGCATCTTGGCTCGTCCGTTTCGCGCAAACAAAGGGACAAATACTTAAATATGATCATGCTTCACTGCATCGCAAAAGCACTGCGGTAAAGCCAGCGTGAGCAGAAGAGCATTACATGTTACGAAATGAACGCATGCCCAGGGTACTTGTGCATCAAACAAATATAAGCATTTGCGACTGTTCAGGCCAAATATGCATCTTGGCATGTCCGTTTCAGGCAAATAAAAGGACAAATACTTAAATATGATCAAGCTTCACTGCATCGCAAAAGCACTGCGGTAAAGCCAGCATAAGCAGAAGAGCATTACGTGATACGAAATGAACGCATGCACAGGCCACTTGTGCATCAAACAAATATAAGCATTTGCGACTGCTCAGGCCAAATATGCATCTTGGCACGTCCGTTTCAGAGAGACAAAAAGACAATTACCAAAAGATGATTAAGCTTCACTGCATCACGAAAGCACTGCGGTAAAGCGGGCATTAGCAGAATAGCATTACATGATACGAAATGAACGCATGCACAGGCCACTTGTGCATCAAACAAATACAGGCATTTGCGACTGCTCAGGCCAAATATGCATCTTGGCAGGTCCGTTTCAGGCAAACAAAAGGAGAATTACCAAAAGATGATTAAGCTTCAATGCATCGCGAAAGTACTGCGGTAAAGCCAGCATGAGCAGAAGAGCAATAGATGATACGAAATGAACGCATGCGCAGGCCACTTGTGCATTAAACAAATATAAGCATTTGTGACTGCTCAGGCCAAATATGCATCTTGGCACGTCCGTTTCAGGCAAACAAAAGGACAAATACTAAAATATGATCAAGCTTCACTGCATCGAAAAAGCACTGCGGTAAAGCAAGTATGAGCAGAATAGCACTACATGATACGAAATGAACGCATGCCCAGGCCACTTGTGCATCAAACAAATATAAGCATTTGCGACTGCTCACGCCAAATATGCATCTTGGCTCGTCCGTTTCGCGCAAACAAAAGGACAAATACTTAATTATGATCATGCTTCACTGCATCGCAAAAGCACTGCGGTAAAGCCAGCGTGAGCAGAAGAGCATTACATGTTACGAAATGAACGCATGCGCAGGGTACTTGTGCATCGAACAAATATAGGCATTTTCGACTGCTTAGGCCAATTATGCATCTTGGCATGTCCGTTTCAGGCAAACAAAAGGACAAATACTTAAATATGATCAAGCTTCACTGCATCGCAGAAGCACTGTGGTAAAGCCAGCATAGGCAGAAGAGCATTACATGATACGAAATGAACGCATGCACAGGCCACTTGTGCATCAAACAAATATAAGCATTTGCGACTGCTCAGGCCAAATAAGCATCTTGGCACGTCCGTTTCAGAGAGACAAAAAGACAATTACCAAAAGATGATTAAGCTTCACTGCATCACGAAAGTACTGCGGTAAAGCGGGCTTGAGCAGAAGAGCAATAGATGATACGAAATGAACTTAGCACAGGCCACTTGTGCATCAAACAAATATAAGCATTTGCGACTGCTCAGGCCAAATATGCATCTTTGCACGTCCGTTTTAGGGAGACAATAAGACAATTACCAAAAAATTATCAAACTTCACTGGATCGAAAAAGCACTTCGGTAAAGCCAGCGTGAACCGAAGAGCATTACATGATACGAAATGAACGCATACACAGGCCAGTTGTGCATCGAACAAATATAAGCATTTGCGACTGCTCAGGCCAAATATGCGTCTTGGCACGTCCGTTTCAAGGAGACAAAAAGACAATTACCAAAAGATGATTAAGCTTCACTGCATCGCGAAAGCACTGCGGTAAAGCCACCGTGAGCAGAGAAGCATTATATGATACCAAATGAACGCATGCACAGGCCGCTTGTGCAACAAACAAATATAAGCATTTGCGACTGCTCAGGCCAAATATGCATCTTGGCACGTTCGTTTAGGCGAGACATAAAGACAATTACCAAAAGATGAATAAGCTTCACTGCATCAAAAAAGCACTGCGGTAAAGCCAGCATGAGCAGAAGAGCACTACGTGATACGAAATGAACGCATGCCCAGGCCACTTGTGCATCAAACAAATATAAGCATTTGCGACTGCTCAGGCATCTTGGCTCGTCCGTTTCGCGCAAACAAAAGGACAAATACTTAATTATGATCATGCTTCACTGCATCGCAAAAGCACTGCGGTAAAGCCAGCGTGAGCAGAAGAGCATTACATGTTACGAAATGAACGCATGCACAGGGTACTTGTGCATCGAACAAATATAGGCATTTTCGACTGCTTAGGCCAATTATGCATCTTGGCATGTCCGTTTCAGGCAAACAAAAGGACAAATACTTAAATATGATCAAGCTTCACTGCATCGCAGAAGCACTGTGGTAAAGCCAGCATAGGCAGAAGAGCATTCCATGATACGAAATTTACGCATGCACAGGCCACTTGTGCATAAAACAAATATAAGCATTTGCGACTGCACAGGCCAAATATGCATCTTGGTACGTCCATTTCTGGCAAACAAAAGTATAAACACTTGAATATGATCAAGCTTCACTGCATCGCAAAAGCAGTGCGGTAAAGCCAGCGTGAGCAGAATATCATTACAAGATACGAAATGAACGTATGGGCAGGCCACTTGTGCATCAAACAAAGATAGGCATTTGCGACTGCTAGAGCCAAATATGCATCTTGGCACGACCGTTTCAGGCAAACAAAAGGACAAATACTTAAATTTGATCAAGCTTCACTGCATCGCCAAAGCACTGCAATAATGCCAGCGTGAGCAGAAAAGCATTACATGATACGAAATGAACGCATGCACAGGCAACTTTTGCATCAATCAAATATAAGCATTTGCGACTGCTCAGGCCAAATATGCATCTTAACATGTCCGTTTCAGGGAGACAAAAAAAAACAATTACCAAGAGATGATTAGGCTTCACCGTATCGCGAAAGCACTGAAGTAAAGCCAGCGTGAGCAGAAGAGCATTACATGATACGAAATGAACGCATGCCCAGGCCACTTGTGCATCAAACAAATATAAGCATTTGCGACTGCTCAAGCCAAATATGCATCTTGGCACGTCCGTTTCAGGCAAACAAAAGGACAAATACTAAAATATGATCAAGCTTCACTGCATCGAAAAAGCACTGCGGTAAAGCAAGTATGAGCAGCAGAGCACTACATGATACGAAATGAACGCATGCCCAGGCCACTTGTGCATCAAACAAATATAAGCATTTGCGACTGCTCAGGCCAAATATGCATCTTGGCACGTCCGTTTCAGGCAAACAAAAGGACAAATACTAAAATATGATCAAGCTTCACTGCATCGAAAAAGCACTGCGGGAAAGCCAGCAAGAGCAGAAGAGCATTACATGATACGAAATGAACGCATGCACAGGCCACTTGTGCATCAAACAAGTATAAGCATTTGCGACTGCTCAGGCCAAATATGCATCTTGGCACGTCCGTTTCAGGCAAACAAAAAGACCAATACTTAAGTATGATTAGGCTTCACTGCATCGCAAAAGCACTGCGGTAAAGCCAGCGTGAGCAGAATAGCATTACATGATACGAAATGAACGCATGCACAGGCCACTTGTGCATCAAACAAATATAGGCATTTGCGACTGCTCAGGCCAAATATGCATGTTGGCAGGTCCGTTTCAGGCAAACAAAAGGACAAATACCAAAAGATGATTAAGCTTCAATGCATCGCGAAAGTACTGCGGTAAAGCCAGCATGAGCAGAAGAGCAATACTTGATACGAAATGAACGCATGCACAGGCCACTTGTGCATTAATTGAACATAAGAACTTGCGACTGCTCAGGCCAAATATGCATCTTGGCTCGTCCGTTTCGCGCAAACAAAGGGACAAATACTTAAATATGATCATGCTTCACTGCATCGCAAAAGCACTGCGGTAAAGCCAGCGTGAGCAGAACAGCATTACATGTTACGAAATGAACGCATGCACAGGGTACTTGTGCATCAAACAAATATAAGCATTTGCGACTGTTCAGGCCAAATATGCATCTTGGCATGTCCGTTTCAGGCAAATAAAAGGACAAATACTTAAATATGATCAAGCTTCACTGCATCGCAAAAGCACTGCGGTAAAGCCAGCATAAGCAGAAGAGCATTACGTGATACGAAATGAACGCATGCACAGGCCACTTGTGCATCAAACAAATATAAGCATTTGCGACTGCTCAGGCCAAATATGCATCTTGGCACGTCCGTTTCAGAGAGACAAAAAGACAATTACCAAAAGATGATTAAGCTTCACTGCATCACGAAAGCACTGCGGTAAAGCGGGCATTAGCAGAATAGCATTACATGATACGAAATGAACGCATGCACAGGCCACTTGTGCATCAAACAAATACAGGCATTTGCGACTGCTCAGGCCAAATATGCATCTTGGCAGGTCCGTTTCAGGCAAACAAAAGGAGAATTACCAAAAGATGATTAAGCTTCAATGCATCGCGAAAGTACTGCGGTAAAGCCAGCATGAGCAGAAGAGCAATAGATGATACGAAATGAACGCATGCACAGGCCACTTGTGCATCAAACAAATATAAGCATTTGCGACTGTTCAGGCCAAATATGCATCTTGGCATGTACGTTTCAGGCAAATAAAAGGACAAATACTTAAATATGATCAAGCTTCACTGCATCGCAAAAGCACTGCGGTAAAGCCAGCATAAGCAGAAGAGCATTACGTGATACGAAATGAACGCATGCACAGGCCACTTGTGCATCAAACAAATATAAGCAATTGCGACTGCTCAGGCCAAATAAGCATCTTGGCACGTCCGTTTCAGAGAGACAAAAAGACAATTACCAAAAGATGATTAAGCTTCACTGCATCACGAAAGTACTGCGGTAAAGCGGGCATGAGCAGAAGAGCAATAGATGATACGAAATGAACTTAGCACAGGCCACTTGTGCATCAAACAAATATAAGCATTTGCGACTGCTCAGGCCAAATATGCATCTTTGCACGTCCGTTTTAGGGAGACAATAAGACAATTACCAAAAAATTATCAAACTTCACTGGATCGAAAAAGCACTTCGGTAAAGCCAGCGTTAACCGAAGAGCATTACATGATACGAAATGAACGCATACACAGGCCACTTGTGCATCGAACAAATTTAAGCATTTGCGACTGCTCAGGCCAAATATGCGTCTTGGCACGTCCGTTTCAAGGAGACAAAAAGACAATTACCAAAAGATGATTAAGCTTCACTGCATCGCGAAAGCACTGCGGTAAAGCCACCGTGAGCAGAGAAGCATTATATGATACCAAATGAACGCATGCACAGGCCGCTTGTGCAGCAAACAAATATAAGCATTTGCGACTGCTCAGGCCAAATATGCGTCTTGGCACGTCCGTTTCAAGGAGACAAAAAGACAATTACCAAAAGATGATTAAGCTTCACTGCATCAAAAAAGCACTGCGGTAAAGCCAGCATGAGCAGAAGAGCACTACGTGATACGAAATGAACGCATGCCCAGGCCACTTGTGCATCAAACAGATATAAGCATTTGCGACTGCTCAGGCATCTTGGCACGTCCGTTTCAAGCAAACAAAAGGACAAATACCTAAATATGATCATGCTTCACTGCATTGCAAAAGCACTGTGGTAAAGCCAGCGTGAGCAGAAAAGCATTATATGTTACGAAATGAACGCATGCACAGGGTACTTCTGCATCAAACAAATATAAGCATTTGCGACTGCTCAGGCCACATATGCATCTTGGCACGTCCGTCTCAGGGAGACAGAAAGACAATTACCAAAAGATGATTATGCTTCACTGCATCGCGAAAGCACTGCGGTAAGGCCAACGTGAGCAGAAGAGCATTCCATGATACGAAATTTACGCATGCACAGGCCACTTGTGCATAAAACAAATAAAAGCATTTGCGACTGCACAGGCCAAATATGCATCTTGTTACGTCCATTTCTGGCAAACAAAAGTATAAACACTTGAATATGATCAAGCTTCACTGCATCGCAAAAGCAGTGCGGTAAAGCCAGCGTGAGCAGAATATCATTACAAGATACGAAATGAACGTATGGGCAGGCCACTTGTGCATCAAACAAAGATAGGCATTTGCGACTGCTAGAGCCAAATATGCATCTTGGCACGACCGTTTCAGGCAAACAAAAGGACAAATACTTAAATTTGATCAAGCTTCACTGCATCGCAAAAGCACTGCAATAATGCCAGCGTGAGCAGAAAAGCATTACATGATACGAAATGAACGCATGCACAGGCCACTAGTGCATCAATCAAATATAAGCATTTCCGACTGCACAGGCCAAATATGCATCTTGGCACGTCGTTTCAGGCAAACAAAAGGACAATTACCAAAAGATGATTAAGCTTCACTGCATCGCGAAAGAACTGCGGTAAAGCCAGCTTGAGCAGTAGAGCATTACATGATACGAAATGAACGCAAGCACAGGCCATTTGTGCATCAAAAAAATATAAGTATTTGCGACTGCTCAGGCCAAATATGCATCTTGGCACGTCCGTTTCAGGCAAACAAAAGGACAAATACTAAAATATGATCAAGCTTCACTGCATCGAAAAAGCACTGCGGTAAAGCCAGCATGAGCAGAAGAGCACTACATGATACAAAATGAACGCATGCCCAGGACACTTGTGCATCAAACAAATATAAGCATTTGCGACTGCACAGAATAAATATGCATCTTGGCACGTCCGTTTCAGGCAAACAAAAGGACAATTACCAAAAGATGATTAAGCTTCACTGCATCGCAAAAGAACTGCCGTAAAGCCAGCATGAGCAGAAAAGCAATACATGATACGAAATGAACGCATGCACAGGCCACTTGTGCATCAAACAAATAGAAGCATTGGCAACTGCTCAGGCCAAATATGCATCTTGGCACGTCCGTTTCAGGCAAACAAAAGGACAAATAATATAATATGATCAAACTTCACTGCATCGAAAAAGCACTGCGGTAAAGCAAGTATGAGCAGAAGAGCACTACATGATACGAAATGAACGCATGCCCAGGCCACTTGTGCATCAAACAAATATGAGCATTTGCGACTGCTCAGGCCAAATATGCATCTTGGCTCGTCCGTTTCGCGCAAACAAAGGGACAAATACTTAAATATGATCATGCTTCACTGCATCGCAAAAGCACTGCGGTAAAGCCAGCGTGAGCAGAAGAGCATTACATGTTACGAAATGAACGCATGCCCAGGGTACTTGTGCATCAAACAAATATAAGCATTTGCGACTGTTCAGGCCAAATATGCATCTTGGCATGTCCGTTTCAGGCAAATAAAAGGACAAATACTTAAATATGATCAAGCTTCACTGCATCGCAAAAGCACTGCGGTAAAGCCAGCATAAGCAGAAGAGCATTACGTGATACGAAATGAACGCATGCACAGGCCACTTGTGCATCAAACAAATATAAGCATTTGCGACTGCTCAGGCCAAATATGCATCTTGGCACGTCCGTTTCAGAGAGACAAAAAGACAATTACCAAAAGATGATTAAGCTTCACTGCATCACGAAAGCACTGCGGTAAAGCGGGCATTAGCAGAATAGCTTTACATGATACGAAATGAACGCATGCACAGGCCACTTGTGCATCAAACAAATACAGGCATTTGCGACTGCTCAGGCCAAATATGCATCTTGGCAGGTCCGTTTCAGGCAAACAAAAGGAGAATTACCAAAAGATGATTAAGCTTCAATGCATCGCGAAAGTACTGCGGTAAAGCCAGCATGAGCAGAAGAGCAATAGATGATACGAAATGAACGCATGCGCAGGCCACTTGTGCATTAAACAAATATAAGCATTTGTGACTGCTCAGGCCAAATATGCATCTTGGCACGTCCGTTTCAGGCAAACAAAAGGATAAATACTAAAATATGATCAAGCTTCACTGCATCGAAAAAGCACTGCGGTAAAGCAAGTATGAGCAGAATAGCACTACATGATACGAAATGAACGCATGCCCAGGCCACTTGTGCATCAAACAAATATAAGCATTTGCGACTGCTCACGCCAAATATGCATCTTGGCTCGTCCGTTTCGCGCAAACAAAAGGACAAATACTTAATTATGATCATGCTTCACTGCATCGCAAAAGCACTGCGGTAAAGCCAGCGTGAGCAGAAGAGCATTACATGTTACGAAATGAACGCATGCGCAGGGTACTTGTGCATCGAACAAATATAGGCATTTTCGACTGCTTAGGCCAATTATGCATCTTGGCATGTCCGTTTCAGGCAAACAAAAGGACAAATACTTAAATATGATCAAGCTTCACTGCATCGCAGAAGCACTGTGGTAAAGCCAGCATAGGCAGAAGAGCATTACATGATACGAAATGAACGCATGCACAGGCCACTTGTGCATCAAACAAATATAAGCATTTGCGACTGCTCAGGCCAAATAAGCATCTTGGCACGTCCGTTTCAGAGAGACAAAAAGACAATTACCAAAAGATGATTAAGCTTCACTGCATCACGAAAGTACTGCGGTAAAGCGGGCTTGAGCAGAAGAGCAATAGATGATACGAAATGAACTTAGCACAGGCCACTTGTGCATCAAACAAATATAAGCATTTGCGACTGCTCAGGCCAAATATGCATCTTTGCACGTCCGTTTTAGGGAGACAATAAGACAATTACCAAAAAATTATCAAACTTCACTGGATCGAAAAAGCACTTCGGTAAAGCCAGCGTGAACCGAAGAGCATTACATGATACGAAATGAACGCATACACAGGCCACTTGTGCATCGAACAAATATAAGCATTTGCGACTGCTCAGGCCAAATATGCGTCTTGGCACGTCCGTTTCAAGGAGACAAAAAGACAATTACCAAAAGATGATTAAGCTTCACTGCATCGCGAAAGCACTGCGGTAAAGCCACCGTGAGCAGAGAAGCATTATATGATACCAAATGAACGCATGCACAGGCCGCTTGTGCAACAAACAAATATAAGCATTTGCGACTGCTCAGGCCAAATATGCATCTTGGCACGTTCGTTTAGGCGAGACATAAAGACAATTACCAAAAGATGAATAAGCTTCACTGCATCAAAAAAGCACTGCGGTAAAGCCAGCATGAGCAGAAGAGCACTACGTGATACGAAATGAACGCATGCCCAGGCCACTTGTGCATCAAACAAATATAAGCATTTGCGACTGCTCAGGCATCTTGGCTCGTCCGTTTCGCGCAAACAAAAGGACAAATACTTAATTATGATCATGCTTCACTGCATCGCAAAAGCACTGCGGTAAAGCCAGCGTGAGCAGAAGAGCATTACATGTTACGAAATGAACGCATGCACAGGGTACTTGTGCATCGAACAAATATAGGCATTTTCGACTGCTTAGGCCAATTATGCATCTTGGCATGTCCTTTTCAGGCAAACAAAAGGACAAATACTTAAATATGATCAAGCTTCACTGCATCGCAGAAGCACTGTGGTAAAGCCAGCATAGGCAGAAGAGCATTCCAGATACGAAATTTACGCATGCACAGGCCACTTGTGCATAAAACAATCATAAGCATTTGCGACTGCACAGGCCAAATATGCATCTTGGTACGTCCATTTCTGGCAAACAAAAGTATAAACACTTGAATATGATCAAGCTTCACTGCATCGCAAAAGCAGTGCGGTAAAGCCAGCGTGAGCAGAATATCATTACAAGATACGAAATGAACGTATGGGCAGGCCACTTGTGCATCAAACAAAGATAGGCATTTGCGACTGCTAGAGCCAAATATGCATCTTGGCACGACCGTTTCAGGCAAACAAAAGGACAAATACTTAAATTTGATCAAGCTTCACTGCATCGCCAAAGCACTGCAATAATGCCAGCGTGAGCAGAAAAGCATTACATGATACGAAATGAACGCATGCACAGGCAACTTTTGCATCAATCAAATATAAGCATTTGCGACTGCTCAGGCCAAATATGCATCTTAACATGTCCGTTTCAGGGAGACAAAAAAAAACAATTACCAAGAGATGATTAGGCTTCACCGTATCGCGAAAGCACTGAAGTAAAGCCAGCGTGAGCAGAAGAGCATTACATGATACGAAATGAACGCATGCCCAGGCCACTTGTGCATCAAACAAATATAAGCATTTGCGACTGCTCAAGCCAAATATGCATCTTGGCACGTCCGTTTCAGGCAAACAAAAGGACAAATACTAAAATATGATCAAGCTTCACTGCATCGAAAAAGCACTGCGGTAAAGCAAGTATGAGCAGCAGAGCACTACATGGTACGAAATGAACGCATGCCCAGGCCACTTGTGCATCAAACAAATATAAGCATTTGCGACTGCTCAGGCCAAATATGCATCTTGGCACGTCTGTTTCAGGCAAACAAAAGGACAAATACTAAAATATGATCAAGCTTCACTGCATCGAAAAAGCACTGCGGGAAAGCCAGCAAGAGCAGAAGAGCATTACATGATACGAAATGAACGCATGCACAGGCCACTTGTGCATCAAACAAATATAAGCATTTGCGACTGCTCAGGCCAAATATGCATCTTGGCACGTCCGTTTCAGGCAAACAAAAAGACCAATACTTAAGTATGATTAGGCTTCACTGCATCGCAAAAGCACTGCGGTAAAGCCAGCGTGAGCAGATTAGCATTACATGATACGAAATGAACGCATGCACAGGCCACTTGTGCATCAAACAAATATAGGCATTTGCGACTGCTCAGGCCAAATATGCATCTTGGCAGGTCCGTTTCAGGCAAACAAAAGGACAAATACCAAAAGATGATTAAGCTTCAATGCATCGCGAAAGTACTGCGGTAAAGCCAGCATGAGCAGAAGAGCAATACTTGATACGAAATGAACGCATGCACAGGCCACTTGTGCATTAATTGAACATAAGAACTTGCGACTGCTCAGGCCAAATATGCATCTTGGCTCGTCCGTTTCGCGCAAACAAAGGGACAAATACTTAAATATGATCATGCTTCACTGCATCGCAAAAGCACTGCGGTAAAGCCAGCGTGAGCAGAACAGCATTACATGTTACGAAATGAACGCATGCACAGGGTACTTGTGCATCAAACAAATATAAGCATTTGCGACTGTTCATGCCAAATATGCATCTTGGCATGTCCGTTTCAGGCAAATAAAAGGACAAATACTTAAATATGATCAAGCTTCACTGCATCGCAAAAGCACTGCGGTAAAGCCAGCATAAGCAGAAGAGCATTACGTGATACGAAATGAACGCATGCACAGGCCACTTGTGCATCAAACAAATATAAGCATTTGCGACTGCTCAGGCCAAATATGCATCTTGGCACGTCCGTTTCAGAGAGACAAAAAGACAATTACCAAAAGATGATTAAGCTTCACTGCATCACGAAAGCACTGCGGTAAAGCGGGCATTAGCAGAATAGCATTACATGATACGAAATGAACGCATGCACAGGCCACTTGTGCATCAAACAAATACAGGCATTTGCGACTGCTCAGGCCAAATATGCATCTTGGCAGGTCCGTTTCAGGCAAACAAAAGGAGAATTACCAAAAGATGATTAAGCTTCAATGCATCGCGAAAGTACTGCGGTAAAGCCAGCATGAGCAGAAGAGCAATAGATGATACGAAATGAACGCATGCACAGGCCACTTGTGCATCAAACAAATATAAGCATTTGCGACTGTTCAGGCCAAATATGCATCTTGGCATGTACGTTTCAGGCAAATAAAAGGACAAATACTTAAATATGATCAAGCTTCACTGCATCGCAAAAGCACTGCGGTAAAGCCAGCATAAGCAGAAGAGCATTACGTGATACGAAATGAACGCATGCACAGGCCACTTGTGCATCAAACAAATATAAGCAATTGCGACTGCTCAGGCCAAATAAGCATCTTGGCACGTCCGTTTCAGAGAGACAAAAAGACAATTACCAAAAGATGATTAAGCTTCACTGCATCACGAAAGTACTGCGGTAAAGCGGGCATGAGCAGAAGAGCAATAGATGATACGAAATGAACTTAGCACAGGCCACTTGTGCATCAAACAAATATAAGCATTTGCGACTGCTCAGGCCAAATATGCATCTTTGCACGTCCGTTTTAGGGAGACAATAAGACAATTACCAAAAAATTATCAAACTTCACTGGATCGAAAAAGCACTTCGGTAAAGCCAGCGTGAACCGAAGAGCATTACATGATACGAAATGAACGCATACACAGGCCACTTGTGCATCGAACAAATTTAAGCATTTGCGACTGCTCAGGCCAAATATGCGTCTTGGCACGTCCGTTTCAAGGAGACAAAAAGACAATTACCAAAAGATGATTAAGCTTCACTGCATCGCGAAAGCACTGCGGTAAAGCCACCGTGAGCAGAGAAGCATTATATGATACCAAATGAACGCATGCACAGGCCGCTTGTGCAGCAAACAAATATAAGCATTTGCGACTGCTCAGGCCAAATATGCATCTTGGCACGTTCGTTTAGGCGAGACATAAAGACAATTACCAAAAGATGAATAAGCTTCACTGCATCAAAAAAGCACTGCGGTAAAGCCAGCATGAGCAGAAGAGCACTACGTGATACGAAATGAACGCATGCCCAGGCCACTTGTGCATCAAACAGATATAAGCATTTGCGACTGCTCAGGCATCTTGGCACGTCCGTTTCAAGCAAACAAAAGGACAAATACCTAAATATGATCATGCTTCACTGCATTGCAAAAGCACTGTGGTTAAGCCAGCGTGAGCAGAAAAGCATTATATGTTACGAAATGAACGCATGCACAGGGTACTTCTGCATCAAACAAATATAAGCATTTGCGACTGCTCAGGCCACATATGCATCTTGGCACGTCCGTCTCAGGGAGACAGAAAGACAATTACCAAAAGATGATTATGCTTCACTGCATCGCGAAAGCACTGCGGTAAGGCCAACGTGAGCAGAAGAGCATTCCATGATACAAAATTTACGCATGCACAGGCCACTTGTGCATAAAACAAATATAAGCATTTGCGACTGCACAGGCCAAATATGCATCTTGTTACGTCCATTTCTGGCAAACAAAAGTATAAACACTTGAATATGATCAAGCTTCACTGCATCGCAAAAGCAGTGCGGTAAAGCCAGCGTGAGCAGAATATCATTACAAGATACGAAATGAACGTATGGGCAGGCCACTTGTGCATCAAACAAAGATAGGCATTTGCGACTGCTAGAGCCAAATATGCATCTTGGCACGACCGTTTCAGGCAAACAAAAGGACAAATACTTAAATTTGATCAAGCTTCACTGCATCGCAAAAGCACTGCAATAATGCCAGCTTTAGCAGAAAAGCATTACATGATACGAAATGAACGCATGCACAGGCCACTAGTGCATCAATCAAATATAAGCATTTCCGACTGCACAGGCCAAATATGCATCTTGGCACGTCGTTTCAGGCAAACAAAAGGACAATTACCAAAAGATGATTAAGCTTCACTGCATCGCGAAAGAACTGCGGTAAAGCCAGCTTGAGCAGTAGAGCATTACATGATACGAAATGAACGCAAGCACAGGCCATTTGTGCATCAAAAAAATATAAGTATTTGCGACTGCTCAGGCCAAATATGCATCTTGGCACGTCCGTTTCAGGCAAACAAAAGGACAAATACTAAAATATGATCAAGCTTCACTGCATCGAAAAAGCACTGCGGTAAAGCCAGCATGAGCAGAAGAGCACTACATGATACAAAATGAACGCATGCCCAGGCCACTTGTGCATCAAACAAATATAAGCATTTGCGACTGCACAGAATAAATATGCATCTTGGCACGTCCGTTTCAGGCAAACAAAAGGACAATTACCAAAAGATGATTAAGCTTCACTGCATCGCAAAAGAACTGCCGTAAAGCCAGCATGAGCAGAAAAGCAATACATGATACGAAATGAACGCATGCACAGGCCACTTGTGCATCAAACAAATAGAAGCATTGGCAACTGCTCAGGCCAAATATGCATCTTGGCACGTCCGTTTCAGGCAAACAAAAGGACAAATACTATAATATGATCAAACTTCACTGCATCGAAAAAGCACTGCGGTAAAGCAAGTATGAGCAGAAGAGCACTACATGATACGAAATGAACGCATGCCCAGGCCACTTGTGCATCAAACAAATATGAGCATTTGCGACTGCTCAGGCCAAATATGCATCTTGGCTCGTCCATTTCGCGCAAACAAAAGGACAAATACTTAAATATGATCATGCTTCACTGCATAGCAAAAGCACTGCGGTAAAGCCAGCATGAGCAGAAGAGCATTACAGGATGCGAAATGAACGCATGCACAGGGTACTTGTGCATCAAACAAATATGAGCATTTGCGACTGCTCAGGCCAAATATGCATCTTGGCACGTCCGTTTCAGAGAGACAAAAAGACAATTACCAAAAGATGATTAAGCTTCACTGCATCACGAAAGCACTCCGGTAAAGCGGGCATGAGCAGAAGAGCAATACATGATACGAAATGAACGCATGCACATGCCACTTGTGCATCAAACAAATATAAGCATTTGCGACTGCTCAGGCCAAATATGCATCTTGGCACGTCCGTTTCAGGCAAACAAAAGGACAAATACTTAAATATAATTAGGCTTCACTGCATTGTAAAGGCACTGCGGTAAAGCCAGCGTGAGCAAAATAGCATTACTTGATACGAAATGAACGCATGCACAGGCCACTTGTGCATCAAACAAATATAGGCATTTGCGACTGCTCAGGCCAAATATGCATCATGGCAGGTCTGTTTCAGGCAAACAAAAGGACAATTACCAAAAGATGATTAAGCTTCAATGCATCACGAAAGTACTGCGGTAAAGCCAGCATGAGAGGAAGAGCAATACATGATACGAAATGAACGCATGCACACGCCACTTGTGCATTAAACAAATGTAAGCATTTGCGACTGCTCAGGCCAAATATGCATCTTGGCACGTCCGTTTCAGGGAGACAAAAAGACAATTACCAAAAGATGATTATGCTTCAGTGCATCGCGGAAGCACTGCGGTAAAGCCAGCGTGAGCAGAAGAGCAATACATGATACGAAATGAACGCATGCACAGGCCACTTGTGCATCAAACAAATATAAGCATTTGCGACTGCACAGGCCAATTATGCATCTTGGCACGTCCATTTCTGGCAAACAAAAGGACAAATACTTAAATATCATCAAGCTTCATTGCATCGCAAAAGCACTGCTGTAAAACCAGCGTGAGCAGAAGAGCATTACAAGATACGAAATGAACGCATGCACAGGCCACTTGTGCATCAAACAAATATAAGCATTTGCGACTGCTCAGGCCAAATATGCATCTTGGCACGTCCGTTTCAGGCAAACAAAAAGACCAATACTTAAGTATGATTAGGCTTCACTGCATCGCAAAAGCACTGCGGTAAAGCCAGCGTGAGCAGAATAGCATTACATGATACGAAATGAACGCATGCACAGGCCACTTGTGCATCAAACAAATATAGGCATTTGCGACTGCTCAGGCCAAATATGCATCTTGGCAGGTCCGTTTCAGGCAAACAAAAGGACAAATACCAAAAGATGATTAAGCTTCAATGCATCGCGAAAGTACTGCGGTACAGCCAGCATGAGCAGAAGAGCAATACTTGATACGAAATGAACGCATGCACAGGCCACTTGTGCATTAATTGAACATAAGCACTTGCGACTGCTCAGGCCAAATATGCATCTTGGCTCGTCCGTTTCGCGCAAACAAAGGGACAAATACTTAAATATGATCATGCTTCACTGCATCGCAAAAGCACTGCGGTAAAGCCAGCGTGAGCAGAAGAGCATTACATGTTACGAAATGAACGCATGCCCAGGGTACTTGTGCATCAAACAAATATAAGCATTTGCGACTGTTCAGGCCAAATATGCATCTTGGCATGTCCGTTTCAGGCAAATAAAAGGACAAATACTTAAATATGATCAAGCTTCACTGCATCGCAAAAGCACTGCGGTAAAGCCAGCATAAGCAGAAGAGCATTACGTGATACGAAATGAACGCATGCACAGGCCACTTGTGCATCAAACAAATATAAGCATTTGCGACTGCTCAGGCCAAATATGCATCTTGGCACGTCCGTTTCAGAGAGACAAAAAGACAATTACCAAAAGATGATTAAGCTTCACTGCATCACGAAAGCACTGCGGTAAAGCGGGCATTAGCAGAATAGCATTACATGATACGAAATGAACGCATGCACAGGCCACTTGTGCGTCAAACAAATACAGGCATTTGCGACTGCTCAGGCCAAATATGCATCTTGGCAGGTCCGTTTCAGGCAAACAAAAGGAGAATTACCAAAAGATGATTAAGCTTCAATGCATCGCGAAAGTACTGCGGTAAAGCCAGCATGAGCAGAAGAGCAATAGATGATACGAAATGAACGCATGCGCAGGCCACTTGTGCATTAAACAAATATAAGCATTTGTGACTGCTCAGGCCAAATATGCATCTTGGCACGTCCGTTTCAGGCAAACAAAAGGACAAATACTAAAATATGATCAAGCTTCACTGCATCGAAAAAGCACTGCGGTAAAGCAAGTATGAGCAGAATAGCACTACATGATACGAAATGAACGCATGCCCAGGCCACTTGTGCATCAAACAAATATAAGCATTTGCGACTGCTCACGCCAAATATGCATCTTGGCTCGTCCGTTTCGCGCAAACAAAAGGACAAATACTTAATTATGATCATGCTTCACTGCATCGCAAAAGCACTGCGGTAAAGCCAGCGTGAGCAGAAGAGCATTACATGTTACGAAATGAACGCATGCACAGGGTACTTGTGCATCGAACAAATATAGGCATTTTCGACTGCTTAGGCCAATTATGCATCTTGGCATGTCCGTTTCAGGCAAACAAAAGGACAAATACTTAAATATGATCAAGCTTCACTGCATCGCAGAAGCACTGTGGTAAAGCCAGCATAGGCAGAAGAGCATTACATGATACGAAATGAACGCATGCACAGGCCACTTGTGCATCAAACAAATATAAGCATTTGCGACTGCTCAGGCCAAATAAGCATCTTGGCACGTCCGTTTCAGAGAGACAAAAAGACAATTACCAAAAGATGATTAAGCTTCACTGCATCACGAAAGTACTGCGGTAAAGCGGGCTTGAGCAGAAGAGCAATAGATGATACGAAATGAACTTAGCACAGGCCACTTGTGCATCAAACAAATATAAGCATTTGCGACTGCTCAGGCCAAATATGCATCTTTGCACGTCCGTTTTAGGGAGACAATAAGACAATTACCAAAAAATTATCAAACTTCACTGGATCGAAAAAGCACTTCGGTAAAGCCAGCGTGAACCGAAGAGCATTACATGATACGAAATGAACGCATACACAGGCCACTTGTGCATCGAACAAATATAAGCATTTGCGACTGCTCAGGCCAAATATGCGTCTTGGCACGTCCGTTTCAAGAAGACAAAAAGACAATTACCAAAAGATGATTAAGCTTCACTGCATCAAAAAAGCACTGCGGTAAAGCCAGCATGAGCAGAAGAGCACTACGTGATACGAAATGAACGCATGCCCAGGCCACTTGTGCATCAAACAAATATAAGCATTTGCGACTGCTCAGGCATCTTGGCACGTCCGTTTCAAGCAAACAAAAGGACAAATACTTAAATATGATCATGCTTCACTGCATTGCAAAAGCACTGTGGTAAAGCCAGCGTGAGCAGAAAAGCATTATATGTTACGAAATGAACGCATGCACAGGGTACTTCTGCATCAAACAAATATAAGCATTTGCGACTGCTCAGGCCACATATGCATCTTGGCACGTCCGTCTCAGGGAGACAGAAAGACAATTACCAAAAGATGATTATGCTTCACTGCATCGCGAAAGCACTGCGGTAAAGCCAACGTGAGCAGAAGAGCATTCCATGATACGAAATTTACGCATGCACAGGCCACTTGTGCATAAAACAAATATAAGCATTTGCGACTGCACAGGCCAAATATGCATCTTGGTACGTCCATTTCTGGCAAACAAAAGTATAAACACTTGAATATGATCAAGCTTCACTGCATCGCAAAAGCAGTGCGGTAAAGCCAGCGTGAGCAGAATATCATTACAAGATACGAAATGAACGTATGGGCAGGCCACTTGTGCATCAAACAAAGATAGGCATTTGCGACTGCTAGAGCCAAATATGCATCTTGGCACGACCGTTTCAGGCAAACAAAAGGACAAATACTTAAATTTGATCAAGCTTCACTGCATCGCCAAAGACCTGCAATAATGCCAGCGTGAGCAGAAAAGCATTACATGATACGAAATGAACGCATGCACAGGCAACTTTTGCATCAATCAAATATAAGCATTTGCGACTGCTCAGGCCAAATATGCATCTTAACATGTCCGTTTCAGGGAGACAAAAAAAAACAATTACCAAGAGATGATTAGGCTTCACCGTATCGCGAAAGCACTGAAGTAAAGCCAGCGTGAGCAGAAGAGCATTACATGATACGAAATGAACGCATGCCCAGGCCACTTGTGCATCAAACAAATATAAGCATTTGCGACTGCTCAAGCCAAATATGCATCTTGGCACGTCCGTTTCAGGCAAACATAAGGACAAATACTAAAATATGATCAAGCTTCACTGCATCGAAAAAGCACTGCAGTAAAGCAAGTATGAGCAGCAGAGCACTACATGATACGAAATGAACGCATGCCCAGGCCACTTGTGCATCAAACAAATATAAGCATTTGCGACTGCTCAGGCCAAATATGCATCTTGGCACGTCCGTTTCAGGCAAACAAAAGGACAAATACTAAAATATGATCAAGCTTCACTGCATCGAAAAAGCACTGCGGGAAAGCCAGCAAGAGCAGAAGAGCATTACATGATACGAAATGAACGCATGCACAGGCCACTTGTGCATCAAACAAATATAAGCATTTGCGACTGCTCAGGCCAAATATGCATCTTGGCACGTCCGTTTCAGGCAAACAAAAAGACCAATACTTAAGTATGATTAGGCTTCACTGCATCGCAAAAGCACTGCGGTAAAGCCAGCGTGAGCAGAATAGCATTACATGATACGAAATGAACGCATGCACAGGCCACTTGTGCATCAAACAAATATAGGCATTTGCGACTGCTCAGGCCAAATATGCATCTTGGCAGGTCCGTTTCAGGCAAACAAAAGGACAAATACCAAAAGATGATTAAGCTTCAATGCATCGCGAAAGTACTGCGGTAAAGCCAGCATGAGCAGAAGAGCAATACTTGATACGAAATGAACGCATGCACAGGCCACTTGTGCATTAATTGAACATAAGAACTTGCGACTGCTCAGGCCAAATATGCATCTTGGCTCGTCCGTTTCGCGCAAACAAAGGGACAAATACTTAAATATGATCATGCTTCACTGCATCGCAAAAGCACTGCGGTAAAGCCAGCGTGAGCAGAACAGCATTACATGTTACGAAATGAACGCATGCACAGGGTACTTGTGCATCAAACAAATATAAGCATTTGCGACTGTTCAGGCCAAATATGCATCTTGGCATGTCCGTTTCAGGCAAATAAAAGGACAAATACTTAAATATGATCAAGCTTCACTGCATCGCAAAAGCACTGCGGTAAAGCCAGCATAAGCAGAACAGCATTACGTGATATGAAATGAACGCATGCACAGGCCACTTGTGCATCAAACAAATATAAGCATTTGCGACTGCTCAGGCCAAATATGCATCTTGGCACGTCCGTTTCAGAGAGACAAAAAGACAATTACCAAAAGATGATTAAGCTTCACTGCATCACGAAAGCACTGCGGTAAAGCGGGCATTAGCAGAATAGCATTACATGATACGAAATGAACGCATGCACAGGCCACTTGTGCATCAAACAAATACAGGCATTTGCGACTGCTCAGGCCAAATATGCATCTTGGCAGGTCCGTTTCAGGCAAACAAAAGGAGAATTACCAAAAGATGATTAAGCTTCAATGCATCGCGAAAGTACTGCGGTAAAGCCAGCATGAGCAGAAGAGCAATAGATGATACGAAATGAACGCATGCCCAGGCCACTTGTGCATCAAACAAATATAAGCATTTGCGACTGCTCAGGCCAAATATGCATCTTGGCACGTCCGTTTCAGGCAAACAAAAGGACAAATACTAAAATATGATCAAGCTTCACTGCATCGAAAAAGCACTGCGGGAAAGCCAGCAAGAGCAGAAGAGCATTACATGATACGAAATGAACGCATGCACAGGCCACTTGTGCATCAAACAAATATAAGCATTTGCGACTGCTCAGGCCAAATATGCATCTTGGCACGTCCGTTTCAGGCAAACAAAAAGACCAATGCTTAAGTATGATTAGGCTTCACTGCATCGCAAAAGCACTGCGGTAAAGCCAGCGTGAGCAGAATAGCATTACATGATACGAAATGAACGCATGCACAGGCCACTTGTGCATCAAACAAATATAGGCATTTGCGACTGCTCAGGCCAAATATGCATCTTGGCAGGTCCGTTTCAGGCAAACAAAAGGACAAATACCAAAAGATGATTAAGCTTCAATGCATCGCGAAAGTACTGCGGTAAAGCCAGCATGAGCAGAAGAGCAATACTTGATACGAAATGAACGCATGCACAGGCCACTTGTGCATTAATTGAACATAAGAACTTGCGACTGCTCAGGCCAAATATGCATCTTGGCTCGTCCGTTTCGCGCAAACAAAGGGACAAATACTTAAATATGATCATGCTTCACTGCATCGCAAAAGCACTGCGGTAAAGCCAGCGTGAGCAGAACAGCATTACATGTTACGAAATGAACGCATGCACAGGGTACTTGTGCATCAAACAAATATAAGCATTTGCGACTGTTCAGGCCAAATATGCATCTTGGCATGTCCGTTTCAGGCAAATAAAAGGACAAATACTTAAATATGATCAAGCTTCACTGCATCGCAAAAGCACTGCGGTAAAGCCAGCATAAGCAGAAGAGCAATAGATGATACGAAATGAACGCATGCGCAGGCCACTTGTGCATTAAACAAATATAAGCATTTGTGACTGCTCAGGCCAAATATGCATCTTGGCACGTCCGTTTCAGGCAAACAAAAGGACAAATACTAAAATATGATCAAGCTTCACTGCATCGAAAAAGCACTGCGGTAAAGCAAGTATGAGCAGAATAGCACTACATGATACGAAATGAACGCATGCCCAGGCCACTTGTGCATCAAACAAATATAAGCATTTGCGACTGCTCACGCCAAATATGCATCTTGGCTCGTCCGTTTCGCGCAAACAACAGGACAAATACTTAATTATGATCATGCTTCACTGCATCGCAAAAGCACTGCGGTAAAGCCAGCGTGAGCAGAAGAGCATTACATGTTACGAAATGAACGCATGCACAGGGTACTTGTGCATCGAACAAATATAGGCATTTTCGACTGCTTAGGCCAATTATGCATCTTGGCATGTCCGTTTCAGGCAAACAAAAGGACAAATACTTAAATATGATCAAGCTTCACTGCATCGCAGAAGCACTGTGGTAAAGCCAGCATAGGCAGAAGAGCATTACATAATACGAAATGAACGCATGCACAGGCCACTTGTGCATCAAACAAATATAAGCATTTGCGACTGCTCAGGCCAAATAAGCATCTTGGCACGTCCGTTTCAGAGAGACGAAAAGACAATTACCAAAAGATGATTAAGCTTCACTGCATCACGAAAGTACTGCGGTAAAGCGGGCATGAGCAGAAGAGCAATAGATGATACGAAATGAACTTAGCACAGGCCACTTGTGCATTAAACAAATATAAGCATTTGCGACTGCTCAGGCCAAATATGCATCTTTGCACGTCCGTTTTAGGGAGACAATAAGACAATTACCAAAAAATTATCAAACTTCACTGGATCGAAAAAGCACTTCGGTAAAGCCAGCGTGAACCGAAGAGCATTACATGATACGAAATGAACGCATACACAGGCCACTTGTGCATCGAACAAATTTAAGCATTTGCGACTGCTCAGGCCAAATATGCGTCTTGGCACGTCCGTTTCAAGGAGACAAAAAGACAATTACCAAAAGATGATTAAGCTTCACTGCATCGCGAAAGCACTGCGGTAAAGCCACCGTGAGCAGAGAAGCATTATATGATACCAAATGAACGCATGCACAGGCCGCTTGTGCAGCAAACAAATATAAGCATTTGCGACTGCTCAGGCCAAATATGCATCTTGGCACGTTCGTTTAGGCGAGACATAAAGACAATTACCAAAAGATGAATAAGCTTCACTGCATCAAAAAAGCACTGCGGTAAAGCCAGCATGAGCAGAAGAGCACTACGTGATACGAAATGAACGCATGCCCAGGCCACTTGTGCATCAAACAGATATAAGCATTTGCGACTGCTCAGGCATCTTGGCACGTCCGTTTCAAGCAAACAAAAGGACAAATACCTAAATATGATCATGCTTCACTGCATTGCAAAAGCACTGTGGTAAAGCCAGCGTGAGCAGAAAAGCATTATATGTTACGAAATGAACGCATCCACAGGGTACTTCTGCATCAAACAAATATAAGCATTTGCGACTGCTCAGGCCACATATGCATCTTGGCACGTCCGTCTCAGGGAGACAGAAAGACAATTACCAAAAGATGATTATGCTTCACTGCATCGCGAAAGCACTGCGGTAAGGCCAACGTGAGCAGAAGAGCATTCCATGATACGAAATTTACGCATGCACAGGCCACTTGTGCATAAAACAAATATAAGCATTTGGACTGCACAGGCCAAATATGCATCTTGTTACGTCCATTTCTGGCAAACAAAAGTATAAACACTTGAATATGATCAAGCTTCACTGCATCGCAAAAGCAGTGCGGTAAAGCCAGCGTGAGCAGAATATCATTACAAGATACGAAATGAACGTATGGGCAGGCCACTTGTGCATCAAACAAAGATAGGCATTTGCGACTGCTAGAGCCAAATATGCATCTTGGCACGACCGTTTCAGGCAAACAAAAGGACAAATACTTAAATTTGATCAAGCTTCACTGCATCGCAAAAGCACTGCAATAATGCCAGCGTGAGCAGAAAAGCATTACATGATACGAAATGAACGCATGCACAGGCCACTAGTGCATCAATCAAATATAAGCATTTCCGACTGCACAGGCCAAATATGCATCTTGGCACGTCGTTTCAGGCAAACAAAAGGACAATTACCAAAAGATGATTAAGCTTCACTGCATCGCGAAAGAACTGCGGTAAAGCCAGCTTGAGCAGTAGAGCATTACATGATACGAAATGAACGCAAGCACAGGCCATTTGTGCATCAAAAAAATATAAGTATTTGCGACTGCTCAGGCCAAATATGCATCTTGGCACGTCCGTTTCAGGCAAACAAAAGGACAAATACTAAAATATGATCAAGCTTCACTGCATCGAAAAAGCACTGCGGTAAAGCCAGCATGAGCAGAAGAGCACTACATGATACAAAATGAACGCATGCCCAGGCCACTTGTGCATCAAACAAATATAAGCATTTGCGACTGCACAGAATAAATATGCATCTTGGCACGTCCGTTTCAGGCAAACAAAAGGACAATTACCAAAAGATGATTAAGCTTCACTGCATCGCAAAAGAACTGCCGTAAAGCCAGCATGAGCAGAAAAGCAATACATGATACGAAATGAACGCATGCACAGGCCACTTGTGCATCAAACAAATAGAAGCATTGGCAACTGCTCAGGCCAAATATGCATCTTGGCACGTCCGTTTCAGGCAAACAAAAGGACAAATACTATAATATGATCAAACTTCACTGCATCGAAAAAGCACTGCGGAAAAGCAAGTATGAGCAGAAGAGCACTACATGATACGAAATGAACGCATGCCCAGGCCACTTGTGCATCAAACAAATATAAGCATTTGCGACTGCTCAGGCCAAATATGCATCTTGGCTCGTCCATTTCGCGCAAACAAAAGGACAAATACTTAAATATGATCATGCTTCACTGCATAGCAAAAGCACTGCGGTAAAGCCAGCATGAGCAGAAGAGCATTACAGGATGCGAAATGAACGCATGCACAGGGTACTTGTGCATCAAACAAATATGAGCATTTGCGACTGCTCAGGCCAAATATGCATCTTGGCACGTCCGTTTCAGAGAGACAAAAAGACAATTACCAAAAGATGATTAAGCTTCACTGCATCACGAAAGCACTCCGGTAAAGCGGGCATGAGCAGAAGAGCAATACATGATACGAAATGAACGCATGCACATGCCACTTGTGCATCAAACAAATATAAGCATTTGCGACTGCTCAGGCCAAATATGCATCTTGGCACGTCCGTTTCAGGCAAACAAAAGGACAAATACTTAAATATAATTAGGCTTCACTGCATTGCAAAGGCACTGCGGTAAAGCCAGCGTGAGCAGAATAGCATTACTTGATACGAAATGAACGCATGCACAGGCCACTTGTGCATCAAACAAATATAGGCATTTGCGACTGCTCAGGCCAAATATGCATCATGGCAGGTCTGTTTCAGGCAAACAAAAGGACAATTACCAAAAGATGATTAAGCTTCAATGCATCACGAAAGTACTGCGGTAAAGCCAGCATGAGAGGAAGAGCAATACATGATACGAAATGAACGCATGCACACGCCACTTGTGCATTAAACAAATGTAAGCATTTGCGACTGCTCAGGCCAAATATGCATCTTGGCACGTCCATTTCAGGGAGACAAAAAGACAATTACCAAAAGATGATTATGCTTCAGTGCATCGCGAAAGCACTGCGGTAAAGCCAGCGTGAGCAGAAGAGCAATACATGATACGAAATGAACGCATGCACAGGCCACTTGTGCATAAACAAATATAAGCATTTGCGACTGCACAGGCCAATTATGCATCTTGGCACGTCCATTTCTGGCAAACAAAAGGACAAATACTTAAATATCATCAAGCTTCACTGCATCGCAAAAGCACTGCTGTAAAACCAGCGTGAGCAGAAGAGCATTACAAGATACGAAATGAACGCATGCGCAGGCCACTTGTGCATCAAACAAATATAAGCAATTGTGACTGCTCAGGCCATTAATGCATCTTTGCACGTCCGTTTTAGCGAGACAATAAGACAATTACCAAAAAATTATCAAGCTTCACAGGATCGAAAAAGCACTGCGGTAAAGCCAGCGTGAACAGAAGAGCATTACATGATACGAAATGAACGCATACACAGGCCACTTGTGCATCGAACAAATTTAAGCATTTGCGACTGCTCAGGCCAAATATACATCTTCGCATGTCCGTCTCAGACAAACGCAAAGACAAATACTAAAGTATGATCAAGCTTCACTGCATCACAAAAGCACTGCGGTAAAGCCAGCTTGAGCAAATAGCATTACATGATACGAAATGAACGCATGCACAGGTCACTTGTGCATCGAACAAATATAAGCATTTGCGACTGCTCAGGCCAAATATGCATCTTCGCACGTCCGTTTCAGGGAGACAGAAAGACAATTACCAAAAGATGATTAAGCTTCACTGCATCGCGAAAGCACTGCGTTAAAGCCAAAGCGAGCAGAAAAGCATTACATGATACGAAAATAACGCATGCACAGGCCACTTGTGCATCAATCTATTCTAAGCATTTGCGACTGTTCAGGCCAAATATGCATCTTGGCTTGTCGGTTTCAGGGAGACAAAAAAAACAATTACTGAGAGATGATTAAGCTTCACAGCATCGAGAAAGCGCTGCGGTAAAGCCAGCGTGAGCACAAGAGCATTACATCACACGAAATGAACGCATGCCCACGCCACTCGTGCATCAAAAAAATAAGTATTTGCGACTGCTCAGGCGAAATATGCATCTTGGCACGTCCGTTTCAGGGAGACAAAAAGACAATCACCAAAAGATGATTAAGCTTCACTGCATCGCGAAAGCACTGCGGTAAAGCCAGCGTGGGCAGAAGAGCATTACATGATACGAAATGAACGCATGCACAGGCCACTTGTGCATCGAACAAACATAAGCATTAGCAACTGCTCAGGCCACATATGCATCTTGGCATGTCTGTTTCAGGCAAACAAAAGGACAAATACTTAAATATCATCAAGCTTTCCTGCATCGCAAAAGCACTGCGGTAAAGCGAGCATGAGCAGAACAGCAATATATGATACGAAATGAACGCATGCACAGGCCACTTGTGCATCAAACAAATATAGACATCTGTGACTGCTCAGGCCAAATATGCATCTTGGCACGTCCGTTTCAGGCCAACAAAAGGACAAATACTTAAATATGATTAAGCTTCACTGCATCGCAAAAGCACTGCGGTAAATCCAGCGTGAGCAGAAGAGCATTACACGATACGAAATGAACGCATGCACAGGCCACTTGTGCATCAAACAAATATAGGCATTTACGACTGCTCAGGCCAAATATGCATCTTGGCACGTCCGTTTCAGGGAGACAATAAGACAATTACCAAAAGATGATTAAGCTTCACTGCATCGCGAAAGCACTGCGGTAAAGCCAGCGTGAGCAGAAAAGCATTACACGATACGAAATGAACGCATGTACACGCCACTTGTGCATCAAACAAATATAAGCATTTGCGACTGCTCAGGCCAAATATGCATCTTGGCATGTCCGTTTCAGACAAACAAAACGACAATTACCAAAAGCTGATTAAGCTTCACTGCATCGCGAAAGCACTGCGGTAAAGCCAGCGTGGGCAGAAGAGCATTACATGATACGAAATGAACGCATGCACAGGCCACTTGTGCATCAAACAAACATAAGCATTAGCAACTGCTCAGGCCACATATGCATCTTGGCATGTCTGTTTCAGGCAAACAAAAGGACAAATACTTAAATATCATCAAGCTTCCCTGCATCGCAAAAGCACTGCGGTAAAGCGAGCATGAGCAGAACAGCAATATATGATACGAAATGAACGCATGCACAGGCCACTTGTGCATCAAACAAATATAAGCATCTGTGACTGCTCAGGCCAAATATGCATCTTGGCACGTCCGTTTCAGGCAAACAAAAGGACAAATACTTAAATATGATTAAGCTTCACTGCATCGCAAAAGCACTGCGGTAAATCCAGCGTGAGCAGAAGAGCATTACATGATACGAAATGAACGCATGCACAGGCCACTTGTGCATCAAACAAATATAGGCATTTGTGACTGCTCAAGCCAAATATGCATCTTGGCACGTCCGTTTCAGGGAGACAATAAGACAATTACCAAAAGATGATTAAGCTTCACTGCATTGCGAAAGCACTGCGGTAAAGCCAGCGTGAGCAGAAAAGCATTACACGATACGAAATGAACGCATGCACACGCCACCCTTGCATCAAACAAATATAAGCATTTGCGACTGCTCAGGCCAAATATGCATCTTGGCACGTCCGTTTCAGGCAAACAAAAAGGACAAATACTTAAATATAATTAGGCTTCACTGCATTGCAAAGGCACTGCGGTAAAGCCAGCGTGAGCAGAATAGCATTACTTGATACGAAATGAACGCATGCACAGGCCACTTGTGCATCAAACAAAGATAAGCATTTGCGACTGCTCAAGCTTAATATGCATCTTGGCATGTCCGTTTCAGGCAAACAAAAGGACAAATACTAAAGCATTATCAAGCTTCACTGCATCAAAAAAGCACTGTTGTAAAGCCAGCGTGAGCAGAAGAGCATTACATAATACGAAATGAACGCATGCACAGGCTACTTTTGCATCAAACAAATATAAGCATTTGCGACTGCTCAGGCCAAATATGCATCTTGGCAGGTCCGTTTCAGGCAAACAAAAGGAAAATTACCAAAAGATGATTAAGCTTCAATGCATCACGAAAGTACTGCGGTAAAGCCAGCATGAGAGGAAGAGCAATACATGATACGAAATGAACGCATGCACACGCCACTTGTGCATTAAACAAATGTAAGCATTTGCGACTGCTCAGGCCAAATATGCATCTTGGCACGTCCGTTTCAGGGAGACAAAAAGACAATTACCAAAAGATGATTATGCTTCAGTGCATCGCGAAAGCACTGCGGTAAAGCCAGCGTGAGCAGAAGAGCAATACATGATACGAAATGAACGCATGCACAGGCCACTTGTGCATCAAACAAATATAAGCATTTGCGACTGCACAGGCCAATTATGCATCTTGGCACGTCCATTTCTGGCAAACAAAAGGACAAATACTTAAATATCATCAAGCTTCACTGCATCGCAAAAGCACTGCTGTAAAACCAGCGTGAGCAGAAGAGCATTACAAGATACGAAATGAACACATGCACAGGCCACTTGTGCATCAAACAAATATAAGCATTTGCGACTGCTCAGGCCGAATATGCATCTTGGCATGTCCGTTTCAGGGAGACAAAAAACAATTACCAGGAGATGATTAAGCTTCACTGCATCGCGAAGCACTGCGGTAAAGCCAGCGTGAGCACAAGAGCATTACATGATACGAAATGAACGCATGCCTGCGTCACTTGTGCATCAAAAAATGTAAGTATTTGCGCCTGCTCAGGCCAAATATGCATCTTGGCACGTCCGTTTCAGGGAGACAAAAAGACAATTACCAAAAGATGATTAAGCTTCACTGCATCGCGAAAGCACTGCGGTAAAGCCAGCGTGAGCAGAAAAGCATTACATGATACGAAATGAACGCATGCACAGGCCACTTGTGCATCAAACAAAGATAAGCATTTGCGACTGCTCAAGCTTAATATGCATCTTGGCATGTCCGTTTCAGGCAAACAAAAGGACAAATACTAAAGCATGATCAAGCTTCACTGCATCAAAAAAGCACTGTTGTAAAGCCAGCGTGAGCAGAAGAGCATTACATAATACGAAATGAACGCATGCACAGGCTACTTTTGCATCAAACAAATATAAGCATTTGCGACTGCTCAGGCCGAATATGCATCTTGGCACGTTCGTTTCAGGGAGACAAAAAGACAATTACCAAAAGATGATTAAGCTTCACTGCATCACGAAAGCACTGCGGCAAAGCCAGTGTGAGCAGAAGAGCTTTACATGATACGAAATGAACTCATGCCCAGGCCACTTGTGCATCAAACAAATATAAGCATTTGCGACTGCTCAGGCCAAATATGCATCTTGGCACGTCCGTTTCAGGCAAACAAAAGCACAAATACTTAATATGATCAAGCTTCAATGCATCGCAAAAGCACTGCAGTAGATACAGCGTGAGCAGAAGAGCATCACATGATACGAAATGAACGCATGCACAGGCCACTTGTGCATCAAACAAATATAAGCATTTGCGACTCCTCAAGCCAAATATGCATCTTGGCACGTCCTTTTCAAACAGACAAAAAGACAATTACCAAAAGATGATTAAGCTTCACTGCATCGCAAAATCACTGCTGTAAAGCCAGCGTGAGCAGGAGAGAATTACATGATACGAAATGAGCACATGCACAGGCCACTCGTGCATCAAACAAATATAAGCATTTGCGAGTGCTCAGGCCAAATATGCATTTTGGCACGTCCGTTTCAGGCAAACAAAAGGACAAATACTAAAATATAATCAAGCTTCACCGCATCGCAAAAGCACTGCTGTAAAGCCAGCATGAGCAGAGTGTTCGGGTGGTCGGTTTGTTACGCAAGATTCGTCATAGTCGATTTGGCATGCCAAGGCAAACGTTTTTATCAATCTACTGCATGTACGTTTGACCAGTGCTGGAATTTGGATGCATATTATACGCTGGCGCTTCTGCTTTGTCTAATAATACACAGTACTAGGCTAAGGTGTCAGCCATCTTCTTTATTTCTCAACTCTTCTTCCTCGTCTTCCTCCAACCTTGCCTCACGTCCACGTACAGTCTTCCTCTTTGAATGCTCATCCCTCCTGGGGTGATACATGAAAACGTTTCCAATGGTCGCAAACTCCAGCACACCATAATCGTTGGCGTAACCGACCCTTTTGAGGACGCCATGTTGCACTGCGATCTGCACCACGCTATAAGGTCCCATGTACACCTTGTTTTTGCCGGGAAGGCCTTTTCTGACAAGAACCAGATTGTTCAGTTGTATCTGAGGTATCCGCGTGTTGTGGCGACGGTCAAAGTTCCTTTTCATACTTTCCCGGTATCGCTGGTAGGCTTCCGAAGTTTTTCGTTTTTCGCACAATTACAGATGGTCTGCTATGCAAAGTTCTTGATCAGCAGGAAAAACTGGTACCTTTTAATAAGCTGCAAAATATGGGCTACAGCCAATGCTCACAGTGTGCGACCGATTGTGATGAGCGAAAGCTGCCTCCAAGCAGCACTTCCATTCACCCTGAAAACCTAGATACACTAAAATGAACTGCTTAAAATCCCGAATGACTCTGTAGCGCCCTCGTTCGGGCGGAGCGCAAACCGGAGAGCGCGCGATGGCGACAGAAGAAAATAAAGAAGGCGCTAGGCCGTGGCACGTGAAGCCACGGCTCACGTTCCGGGCTGGCATCGGTTATCGTTCAGGCGTGTCTCTCTTTCGCTCCTGTGGCATAAGCCTACAAGTGGTGACACGGACGAAGACAATGACTGACTCGAATGGACCCTCAACCGAACAAGCCTCACGTCCGCAGGACGTCTCGGCCGTGCAACTGCGTCTTCCATCTTTCTGGCCACAGGACCCGCAAGTTTGGTTTCATAAGGTCGAGGCGCAATTCTCCCTGTACCGCATCGCCTCGGAAACGACACGCTACTACCACGTAGCCTCCCTCCTTCCTCCTGACGTTGCCAGCAAGCTCTCCGACGTCCTCTCCAACCCCTCGGACACTACGCCATATCAGCACCTTAAAACCAAGGTGCTGGAACGATTCATGCCTTCGGAACGCGTCCGCCTACAGCAGCTCCTTGCAGAGGGGGACCTTGGCGACAGGCGCCCCTCCCAACTACTGCGCCGAATGCGACAGCTTCTTGGGAAACACGACGTCTCTGCCCACTCAGCGTTGCATCGCGAGCTCTTCCTCCAACGCCTTTCTCAGCCAATCCGCCTCGTCTTCGCGGCGGCCGGCGACGTCAATCTCGACCGCCTGGCGGAGCTCGCCGATCAGTTACATGAAGCGACCTCCCCATCTGTCAACGCTGTCTTACCAGCAGCAGACACAGCGATTTCGCGCCTTGAGGCCCGCATCGACGAACTCGCCGCCTCCATTGCCGCACTCCGGAGCCCCCTGCAGGAGACTCGTTCGCCTCGCTCCGGTCGTCGAGCTCTTCCACGCACACGAGATCCTCGGAGTCCCAGCCCTCCATCCCTCTGCTGGTACCACCGGCGTTTCCGACACCGAGCCACGAAGTGTACACCCCCATGTTCGTGGCAGGGAAACGCCTGCCGGGATCACTGACGGCGGCGTGTGATCTCCCTTCTCGTCCCAGCCACCTTTTCATGGTCACGGACCAGCTATCGGGTTGCCAGATTCTTTATAGATACGGGCGCGGAAATTAGCGTTGTGCCCCCGACTAAGGCTGATCGTTCAAAGTCACAGGGGCAAGTGCTTCGTGCTGCCAACGCCTCGTCTATAGCAACGTATGGGCTCCGATCTCTCACCCTCGACTTCGGCCTTCGCTGCATTTTACGGTGGGTTTTCGTCATCGCAGACGTGGTTCAACCGATCATCGGCTCGGGCTTCCTCTCGTACTTCGATTTGGACGTCAGCGTACGGCGGCACCGCCTCATAGATGGTAAGACTCGTCTCTCCATCTCGGGAGTCCTGTCCGACATCCCTGCAATGGCCATCCGCATGCTGATACCTTCCTCACCGTTCGTAAAAATCTTGGCTAGTTTCCCGGAGTAACTAAACCGTGCAACCTCACTCAGCCGTCTAAACATACGGTGACACACCACATCGTCACCCGGGGTCCACTGGCAGCCGCTCGACCACGCCGCCTGTTCGGAGACCGCCTAGCTATTGCTAAACGGGAGTTTGACCACATGCTGCAGCTCGGCATTATCCGCCCGTCGTCAAGCGCTTGGGCTTCCCCGCTGCATTTGGCGCCAAAGCGTGATCCTGGTGACTGGCGTCCTTGTGGGGACTATCAAGCGCTGAATGCCAAGACTGTCCACGACAGCTATCCTCTACCTCACATCCAGGATTTTACATCGCGCCTCGACGGCTGCACAATTTTCAGCAAAGTGGACCTTGTTAAGGCGTACCACCAGATTCCTGTCGAGCCCGCCGACATACCTAAGACCGCCATCACGACGCCCTTTGGGTTGTTTGAATACGTGCGGATGCCTTTTGTACTCCGCAATTCGGCTCAAACTTTCCAGCGGTTCATTTCTGAGGTCACACGGGGTCTTCCTACTGTGTTTGCGTACCTTGACGATGTCCTCATCGCCAGCCGCACACCTGAAGATCATTAGCACCATCTACGCGCTGTGTTCCAACGTCTTCAGCAGTACGGCCTCGTTGTGAACGCCTCTAAGTGTACTTTCAGCGCATCTGAGCTCGAGTTCTTGGGCCATCACATATCATCCAAAGGAATACGCCCTCTCCGGTCCCACGTTAAAGCAATTCAGGATTATCCTCAGCCTACAACACTGTGCCAATTACGCCAATTCCTGGGCTTGTGAATTTTTCCAGGCGCTTCATACCACACTGTGCCGAACTGCTACGACCGCTTACCGACCTCCTTCGGTCGACCGCCGGCCCGTCCTCCGCCACTCCTTGGTCGTCAAAGACCCAGGCCGCCTTTGCTGCTGCTAAACGAGCGGTCGCTAACGCCGTGCTTCTCATTCATCCACGCAGCAACGCCCCTACTCGGTTGATGGTGGACGCATCCAGCGTGGCCGTCGGAGCCGTCTTACAGCAGTGCATTAACTCCGAGTGGAGACCCTTGTCGTTTTACTCTCGGAAGCTACTTCCTACTGAGACCCGCTACAGCGTCTTTGGCCGGGAATTACTAGCCATCTACGCTGCAATACAGCACTTTCAGCATTTCCTGGAAGGATGCTCGTTTTACGTGCTGACTGACCATAAGCCACTGGCGTATGTTTTCCGCACTAACTCATCCAAGTACGTGCCCCGTGAACTCCGCCATCTGGCTTATATATCGGAGTTCACGACTGACATCCGCCACGTGAAAGGAGCTGACAACACCGCCGCAGATGCCCTTTCTCGTATAGCCGCGGTTGACTCTCCACCGCCAACCATCGACTGGCCCTCATTCTCCTCGGCACAGCAGGATGATAGAGAGCTTGCCGCTTTTCGGGAGAACCCCCTTTCTCTCCGACTACGCCTGGTGCCTCATTCATTATCATCTGAGCGCTTGTGGTGCGATGTCTCAGCTGACCTTCCCCGCCCTTTCGTTCCTGCTTCATTACGACGCACCGTTTTCCACTTCTTACACGACATCTGTCACCCTGGCATTCGGGCTACTCAACGTCTTCTCACCCAGCGCTATGTCTGGCCCGGAATCAACGGTGATGTGCACGCTTGGACGCGCATGTGCCTGCCCTGCCAGATAACAAAGGTCTCCCGTCATACTAAGACGCCGCCCCAACCTTTCCTTCCACCCGGCCGTCGTTTCGACCATGTTCATCTAGACATTGTGGGCCCTCTACCAGTGTCTCAGGGGTACCGTTATATATTGACCATGGTCGATCGCTTCACACGCTGGCCAGAGGCTGTTCCAATTCAAGATATCACAGCCGAGACAGTCGCCCGCGTTTTCATTTCTACGTGGGTATCCCGTTTTGGCTGTCCTGGCACCGTGACAACAGACCGTGGACGTCAGTTTGAGTCCTCGCTGTTTACTTGCCTTAATCACATCCTCGGAGCCAGACATTGCCGTACCACGGCTTATCATCCCTGCGCCAACGGCATGGTGGAACGCCTTCACCGACAACTGAAGACCGCCTTGACTACCCGCCTCAATAGAGCCACCTGGGTTGATGCCTTGCCACTGGTGCTCTTAGGTTTACGAGCTGTCAACCGGGCAGACCTGCAGTGCTCAACAGCGGAGCTGGTGTATGGCACTGCCCTACGGCTTCCGGGAGACTTCTTCACGTCAACGAAGCTACCAGACCAGCCACAGCAATTCCTACAACGCCTCCTCGACTGCGTTCAAGACCTCCGGCCCACTCCACCCAGACCTTCCGAACACAAGACCATATTCGCCCACCCTGATCTGGCCACTGCAACACATGTTTTCGTGCGCCACGACACGGTCAGACCACCTTTGACACCAGCCTACGACGGACCATTCCGCGTCCTTCACCGCACCCCCAAAACTGCCACTCTACTTCAGAACAGCCGTGAAGAGACAGTCAGCTTGGACCGACTCAAGCCGGCGTACCTGGAGACCGCCCTAGAAAGCCTCTCATCTACGACTGATCTTCCGTTGGAATACCACAAACGGCATGCCACATTCCGACTTCCAGTCTACACGGAGGGCCCTGTAGCGCCCTCGTTCGGGCGGCGCGCAAACCGGAGAGCGCGCGATGGCGACACAAGAAAATAAAGAAGGCGCTAGGCCGTGGCACGTGAAGCCACGGCTCACGTTCCGGGCTGGCATCGGTTATCTTTCAGGCGTGTCTCTCTTTCGCTCCTGTGGCATAAGCCTACATTGTCTTTCATTATTAAAGCGGCAAGTTGGGCTTGTCAATAAATTATTCTGGTGCACTGCAACGCATTTTAATGCATTGAAACATGTTATACAAAAAAAGCGACCGTTCGGCTAGTTTGTGGCTTATGCTAGAATGTGAAAACAGCCTAAAATTACACACAGACAGGTGGAGGAAGAGATGACATGGCATTGAACTCGCAACTAAAATTTACTATAACGAACACACCTATATCAGGCAGAGGTCCTAGTCACATGGCACACCATGGTGACTGCGCAGCATTTTTTTGTCTTTGGAATTTTGTGCTGTTTTACAGCAAAATATGTGGTGAGATCAAAACTCGGGTCACGTGCCGCTCCGCAGTTGTTCATCGCCGGTGTTGTCCGTAATCAATATCCTGGTTAAGAAAAAGAACCTAGTACCAAGGAAAAAGTGGGGCTCGAACGCGGGTCTGCTGCATGTCAGCCCAGTATATTAGCACTGAGACACGCCAGTTCTTGAGGCTTGTTCGCAAATTTGCCTCAGGCAGGCTGTTGGGAAAGCAATCGCATTATTATGAGTAATAAAATGTTTTAAAACAGCGAAAGAACAAACAATCGTCGCACAATGCAAATAGCGTAACGAGTGGGTGATACAATGCTCCAACCCATTACAAAAGCTTGTTCTTGATCACTTATTAACTGTGGCGCATACCCACTTCAGGCGAAATTCATCGTCGTCAGCCACTGCATAAACAATTGGCACAAAATTCCTTGCAACTGTTTAGCAAATACCACGCTTCTCAGAAGAATGATGAAAAATAGCATAGAAAATGCCAGCCTATTATTCAGAAAATATTACTATTAATATCCTAGTGCATATCCAGCAAGTGTCCTTGCAGCAGGTACCACAATGAGTGTATGAGTGTTTAGAAAATGCCTTAAAAGGCCGCTATTCTAGCATTCGCTGCGACTGTGCTGTGCCTTCCGCGGAGGCCTGGCGTTTTTTTTTTTTTTACATCCAAGCATGCCTTACAGTCGAAATTATGCTTGTTTAGAGTCCAAGCAGTTTATCCAGCTGCCCTTCTTTTGCAAAGGTACGCGGAGTGTGATGTCCCAGGGATAGCGCACGCAGTCATAAGGCAAGATGCGAAAATTCGAATGTGTCAGAGTTTCAAGAACTGCAGGTTTACTAATGCAAAAAAAGAGATGCATATATGAGACTTACTAGACAGATCAGTAAGGTTGAGAGCGGGGCTAGTTTGTGACTGTTTTTTATGTTGTATTGTTAAGTAGCGCATTTTTCACACGGACAAAGGGAACGAGAATGTCGTGCCTTTCTTCTCCCCTTTGTCCACATGAAAAGTGTGCCACTTCACCATATGGTATATTGATTACACTACTCTGTCTCATCATTGTGGAAAATGTTAACGAGCATAATTTCATATAGGATACGAGGCACACATGACTTCAATTAGACTTTGAAACAGTTTTTGAAATCTTGTAAGAATTGGGTTACATGATCAATAAAAGAGTTGAACCACTAATGAAGCCACATACTGTATATAATGGCAGCTACAACCAATTATAGTTATAATCTACTTCTTGACACTGATTTCCCTCCTGAACTTGTCAAAGAAACCAGCCATTGCTGGTGACTGCAGGGCGCTCGACGGGCCAGGCTCCTCTGAATGCACCGTCGGGCAAGAGATTGATTGTTATGTCGGGTTTAGTGTTCCAAAACCACCATATGATTGAAAGACGCCGTAGTGGAAGGCTCCGGAAATTTCAACCGCCTGGGGTTCTTTAATCTGAGCCCAAGTCTGAGCATAAAAGCCTACAGCATTTTTGCCTCCATAAAAATGCAGCCCCCGCAGCGGGAATTTGATATTGCTACCCGCGGGTCAGCAGCTGAGTACCTTAGCCACCAGACCACCGCGGTGGGGCCTGTCATGCAAGAGAGACCAAACACATAAAGCGATTATAATCTGCTCTTCCACATTACCACCCTTCTTATTTTGTTCTCTTGAGCTGCTACAATATCCAAAGGCAGGTGAACAAACCGTGTCTGAGAACAATCGGTGTTAACTTGTGCTATGTAGTTTTGTCTTGAAGAGTGATGCTACCGCTGCACTAGCGTGGATCCTGCAGGTGTTGAGTGGATAGTGAGCCCGACACTCAGTACAGCTGAGCTGAAATGGCTTTGTTTGCCAGATGTCTTACACAATGTTGAAGCATTAAATCTCATCACTTGCTAAATTTGTGGCACATAATTCAGCTAGGCCAATCAGTGGTGTCCAGAAAGGCAAATCTGGCGATGAGTACACTCAAACACCTTTGGTCAACAAGGAGCACGTTGCAAAACAGTCGAATGACACCTTCCACCAACTATACGTTCCAAGGCTACTGTTACGAGCAAATCACAGTCATTAGCAGTCCCTCATACTTTGTATCGTAGACTTAGTCTCCTAATCTCCAAACGCATTTTCGTTCTGTATGTTTAGGATGAAACATATTTTTACAACTTCGCCGTTGTCTTCCTAGCTGACAATCACACGACGAATATGAAGTTGTATATCGTAATCACCTTGAATGAAGACTACAGCCACTTGGGAATATTTCCCTATGTAGATTTCTCGAAACTCTTATCACTTTAAGTACACGCAACTTACTATCAGCATGTTGAAGTAAACTCTAATAGTGCCTACATTTCATTCAGGTAGCCAAGCTGTTCAGGTGACTTGGTGAGGTGGCTTTAATGGACCTCTTGCAAACAAGTGTTAGCAACTCTTATGTCGTAAGAAGTGTTTGTCTGATGATCATCTTACTGAATTGAAAATGCTCCACTGCAATGAGCCAGCATTATTAGTTGAGATACATTTTTGGCATCAGTGATTGCGTCAAAACACCAAACGAAATTTCACGAAATTTGCACAAAAGCCCGTAGGAGCACTGTTGTTACAGTAAAAGCTCCTTAATTTGAACTCAGTGCAGACTATAAAATATTTCAAATTAGCAAGCAGTCTCTATAATGAAGAAAAATCACATCACACGGTGCGGCAAGAATCCATCGAAGGCACCTTTGGGCTCATTCCTGCTAATTAGCGTATACTGTACATTTGTGGCAGGTCATGTCATAAATTTAAGTTCATGCGCTAACATTGAACACAATTTGATTAGTCAGGGATACGCTAGATACAAGCAGAGGTGCATTCACGTGAGCAGTGGGCCAAAGTGGCAAAATATGCGAAGCGATTTGTGTTCCAAAACACAATCATTCACATAGCAGAGTAATGCAATCGAAATTTAGTCTTTCTTTATCAGTTTATTTAGAACAATATTGAAACTTGTCTGAAAAAAGACGGCTAAAGGCAAACATTGCTGCACTGGGTCATGCCACCCATACAGCAGTAGCAGCAAACTACTTTTAAAACCATAAAAGCATAGATGTAAATCAGTTACTACACTTGTTTTACACAGATGGAAGTCATGAGTATCTTAAGTGATGATTGTAGGTCAATTTCTGCAAAGGTGGCCGAAAGCCAGGGCCTTCCAGTTTGAACTAGCCGTTATTTGTCGGTACCAATGCATTCGAAGTATTAGAAGTTTTTCCCCATTCAGATACTTCGGGCTTTGAGAGGACCAGGGCGTCAGTTTTAATTACTGTAAGTTGGAATTACCAGAATTTGACTTCATGAGATTTTACGGTACTATGTGCTAGGCTGAACTGCAGTGACATAGCTTGCTGAAAGACTAAAATTAGGTGGGTGATGCAGCATCAGGTACAGTCTTCTGCTGAACTTTGTTTGCAGCTGCTGGATGGACACTTATTTCGCAATCTCTCTCAGGAAAAAAACTATCTTCACCACTATTTGAACGATTGTTTCTTTCTTGCACTGTTTAAAACACCACTGGCGTAAGGAGCAAGCAGGACCTAGAAATTATCCCAAGAACGCAGCAAAAAATGTAATAAATGGTTTCAGATACCTATGTGTGTGGGAGAATGGAACACAAAAGATTCTGGCTCTAAAATTTCGGTTTCAGGGGACCTTTAGGTGGCACAATCAATCTATGCACGCAGGTCTTGTTGAGAAAACAGATGCATTTTCTCACTTCACCATTCTGCTTAACACTAAATTAGCTGGCTATGAGCATCTGCAGCCAAGCCACTATGGAGCGTCTATTGTTTTCAGTGAAACCCTATTACGCGACTATGTATAGACATTGTAACTGAACAACCACATGCACGAACATTGTTAAAGATTCACTAAAATCTGTGCATAACAAGCTGTTTCCCACTTTCAGTATATACTATAAGTACCAAAGTCTGCTGCTATTGTGAAATATGATGCAAAAGATGGTTTTAATTGATTGCCTTGGGACAGAGTTTTATTGCTTACTCTGATTGTGGACTGAAATTTTTTAGCCGATTCTTTTTGTTATTTGAAGCTTTTCTTACTTGGCTTAGTTAATATGCTTGGTCAATATGAATTTTAGAAGCTTGGCGTGAAGTCTGAATATCTTTAAATATAAAACCAAACCAAATTTTGACAATGTATTTTCATTGACATTTCAGGAATGACATGGTTAGGCGACTAAAATATGTGCCACTTGTGGATGGAAATTACATCTTCAAGAATGGTTGCAAAATGTACAAGGACGATATTGGCATTCTCCTTGCACCATCAGCTGTTGCAACATGTGTGAGGTGCGAAGGTTAAAGCACTGTAATGTAAACAGGGCCATGTGCATGCACTGGTACAAGTCTGTTCAGGTATGCTATAGAAGACAAAAAAACTATTTTATTTAGTCGTTACACACCAACAACAGAAATAAAGGCCAAAGATCAGCCCTACCAGTGTAAGAAGGTTCCTAGGAGCCTGTATATTAGCATTCGGCCCTTTTTACTTTATCGTAATTGCTTATTTTTTCGCTCTATATTTGTGTGCATTTACCTGCCAGGCAATCGTAATCTAATACGAGTGTAATACTTTGGTGTTCTAGCACCACCAAAAAAGAAAGAATTAGGTGTGAAACTAGTGAGGGCAGCACTCGTAGCGTGTCCTTGGGTCTGTGCACGCAAAACGAAAAATGGCCTACTTGATACTTTGCATGTGCACTAGTATTAGTTGCCCCTTTCAAGGTTTCACTGTGACAGTCTGCTGTGTGTTCTACGGAGGCTTTGCGATTTTTGTTATAGTGGAGCAAAGTTCTTTCAGAGGAATGTTCTCCCGTGAGGTGTTCGCAAAAGCTCTATAAGTGTGCACCCAAAAAAGCAAATATGTGCCAAGCAGCTCCCAGCATAGCATAGCTTCGCATAGTGCATAATATAGCAAAGATCGGAAAGGGAAACTAGGGTGAGGAATGATCTTAGGAGGAGTAGGGAGCATAAGGTATAGCATAGTCTATCATAGTATATGGGGCCAGAAGTTATGAAGTCGCCCCCTAATGAATGCGTTTCGCTTGCGTACTAGGTAGGGCAGTGTTCGCACACTCTTCATGAATTGGACTATCAGGGCTTTATGAAAAGTCACAGTTTTGCCAAAAGGGCGAAGCAGTGAATGCGATAGCAACTTATTTGAATGTTTTACAAAGCAAGGCTAGCATAATTAGCGGCAACATTATATGTAGGAAGCGTGCTCTTGCTGGGTAACCAAGTTCCGTGCGGCGTGGTCACAGTAGATGACCACAACAAGGCTCGTGCGTAGTGACGGCAATGAAGAGAAACGCCTCCTGTGGGCAGTGCATGCTTCTACTAAAGGCTATACGTCGTGTGTCGCCGCTGGTGGCAGCTTATTGTGTGTAGAGCGCACGTATATGTAGACGGCCATTCCAGGTACTCTTTTTGCATCGTTTTTTCGTGGTGATAGTGCAGCCCGTAGAAGCTCTCGCCTGCTGTGCGGGCAAGCGCCGGGTGCTGATATATATATATATATAATATATATATATATATATATATATATATATATATATATATATATATATATATATATATATATATATATATATATATATATATATATATATATATATATATATATATATATATATATATATATATATATATATATATATATATATATATATATATATATATATATATATATATATATATATATATATATATATATATATATATATATATATATATATATATATATATATATATATATATATATATATATATATATATATATATATATATATATATATATATATATATATATATATATATATATATATATATATATATATATATATATATATATATATATATATATATATATATATATATATATATATATATATATATATATATATATATATATATATATATATATATATATATATATATATATATATATATATATATATATATATATATATATATATATATATATATATATATATATATATATATATATATATATATATATATATATATATATATATATATATATATATATATATATATATATATATATATATATATATATATATATATATATATATATATATATATATATATATATATATATATATATATATATATATATATATATATATATATATATATATATATATATATATATATATATATATATATATATATATATATATATATATATATATATATATATATATATATATATATATATATATATATATATATATATATATATATATATATATATATATATATATATTTATATATATATATATATATATATATATATATATATATATATATATATATATATATATATATATATATATATATATATATATCCTGATGAAGGCCAGACTCTAGGCCGAAACATCGAAATAAACCACGTTGTGACCGCTCACGGAGGATCTACTAGATTATATATATATATATATATATATATATATATATATATATATATATATATATATATATATATATAAGGGAAAGAAGCGTATACCTAAGGGCTCGTTTTTCCGTGTTTTTAACACAATATTAATGAGATATAACAGACAGTAATGCCAAGGAATGTACAGGGGAAGTTATTAAAATCAATGAAATATAAATAAGAAGAAAGAAAAGTGGATGAAAAAATTACCAACTGTGAGCAGGAATCGAACCTATGACCTTCGAAATACGCGTTCGATTACGCGTTCGAACGCGTAATTCGAAGGTCGTAGGTTCGATTCCTGCTCACAGTTGGTAATTTTTTCATCCACTTTTCTTTCTTCTTATTTATATTCCATTGATTTTAATAACTTCCCCTGTACATTCCTTGGCATTACTGTCTGTTATATCTCATTATATATATATATATATATATATATATATATATATATATATATATATATATATATATATATATATGTAACCTATATATATATATATATATATAGCAACCCTTTCCTGCTTGCAGCAGGAAAGGGTTGCTAGTACCTTTCGCGACCGTGCAGGTCAACCAGGGCAACACTGCTATTTTTGTAACCAACCCGTTCCCGTACGCTGTTACCTTGCTTCGAGGGGAATGTCTCGGCAGAGTGGAACCAGTCGACGACGCACAAGTCCTGGACGTACCCGATGACACGCGCGTTCCCAGGTCGTGTACCATCAATGCTGTTTCCACTTCTGATTCGTCGTCTGCTGATGTATTTGGCCCCTCCATCGCTGACAACCTTACGGCCGTACAGCGTTCCCAACTTCTGGACCTGTTACAAGAATATCGTTCTTCTTTCGATGTCGGGCGAAGTTCTCTCGGTCGCACGTCCGTTGTTACGCATCGCATCGACACTGGTGCCCATCCACCTTTACGGCAACGTCCATATCGCGTGTCGCCTGCTGAACGTCGAGTAATTAAGGATCAGGTTGACGATATGCTCCGACGCGACGTTATTCGGCCCTCCGACAGTCCATGGGCGTCTCCTGTTGTTCTTGTTGCGAAGAAAGACGGTTCTGTGCGGTTCTGTGTGGACTACAGACGGCTCAATAAGATCACTCACAAGGATGTTTATCCACTGCCACGCATCGATGACGCGATTGACAGCCTTCATGGAGCCGATTTTTTTTCTTCTCTCGATCTGCGCTCGGGGTACTGGCAAGTACCCATGGCTAACGACGCTCGACCAAAGACCGCCTTCGTCACGCCAGACGGCTTGTACGAGTTTAACGTCATGCCGTTTGGTCTATGTAATGCACCTGCGACCTTTGAGCGCATGATAGACACCGTTCTGCGCAACTTGAAATGGTAGACGTGCTTGTGGTACCTCGACAATGTCATTGTCTTTGCTCCGGATTTCTCCACGCATCTCCAACGTCTGAAAGAAGTTTTCGCACGTGTGAGCAATGCCGGCTTACAACTAAATCTGAAAAAATGCCGCTTTGCAGCACGGCAACTCACCATACTGGGGTACGTCGTGTCCAAAGACGGCATTCTTCCTGATCCTGCCAAGCTTCAGGCCGTGGCCGAATTCCCCAAACCTGCATCTGTCAAAGAACTGCGTAGTTTCGTGGGCCTGTACTCATACTTCCGACGCTTCATACGAAATTTCGCCACGATCATATCACCGCTGACGAAGCTCTTTGGAAGCAACGGGCCCTTCAATTCGTGGTCATCCGAGTGCGATGACGCGTTCGCGAAGCTCCGCCATTTGTTGACGTCGCCTCCCATTCTACGCCACTACGACCCTACAGCCCCAACGGAGGTGCACACGGACGCCAGCGGAGTAGGCCTCGGCGCTGTCCTGGCGCAGCGAAAACCCGGATTCCCTGAATATGTCGTAGCATATGCAAGCCGTACGCTCACGAGAGCCGAGAAAAACTACACCGTCACGGAGAAAGAGTGCCTGGCGATTGTCTGGGCTCTTACAAAGTTTCGACCTTATTTGTATGGTCGCCCATTCGATGTCGTCACCGACCATCATGTACTATGCTGGCTTTCATCATTGAAGGATCCCTCAGGCCATCTCGCCCGTTAAGCTCTTCGCTTACAAGACTACGATATCCGCGTGCTGTACCGCAACGGACGCCAGCATGCTGACGCCGACGCCCTCTCGCGCTCCCCTCTGCCTGAAGGTGATGTGCTCTGCTCAGTATCCTCGGCTGCTGTTTCTGCCATTGATGTTGACATCATCGCTACCGAACAGCGAAAGGATAATTGGATCGGCCCGCTCATCGACATGCTCTCTGATCCATCCGCAACGCCATCCACGCGTGCATTGCGTCGTCAAGCTCGCCATTTCGCCATTCGTGACGGCCTCCTACACCAACGCAATTACGACGCCGACGGCCGGCAGTGGTTACTCGTGATACCCCGCAGTCTGCGGTCAGAGATATGTGAATCATTTCATTCTGATCCGCAATGCGCGCACTCTGGGGTATTCAAATCCTACCATCGCATTCGACAACGCTACTTCTGGCGCGGGATGTACCGCTATGTGCAGCAGTTCGTTCGCTCTTGCCTCACTTGCCAACGCCGTAAAGCGTCAGCCCACATGTCGCACGCCAGTCTACAACCGTTACCTTGCCCTGACCGTCCCTTTGGGCGCGTAGGTATCGATTTGTATGGACCACTTCCTCTGACGTCGGCTGGTAACCGCTGGGCCATCGTTGCCGTTGACCATTTAACGCGATACGCCGAAACCGCCGCTCTCCCTGCGGCTGCTGCGCGCGATGTTGCGTCCTTCCTGCTGCATCGATTTATACTGCGCCACGGACCACCCCAAGAGCTTCTCAGCGATCGAGGCCGTGTCTTCTTGTCGGAAGTCGTCGAAGCCATTCTGACGGAGTGCCATTCTGTCCACCGCAAAACTACTGCTCACCACCCACAGACGAATGGCCTCACCGAACGCTTTAACCGCACCCTCGGCGACATGCTTTCTATGTACGTCGCTGCCAACCACACTAATTGGGATAATATACTGCCCTTCGTCACCTACACCTACAACACCGCCCCTCAGAGCACGACTGGTTTTTCACCTTTCTACTTGCTGTACGGAAGGCACCCGTCGCACACCATGGACACGATACTCCCGTACACGCCGGATCCATCTGAGTGTACACCTATTTCCGAGACAGCCAGGCTTGCTGAAGAGTGTCGCGAGCTTGCCAAGACTTTTACGACGCAAGAGCAAGAGCGGCAGAAGAGTATCCGTGATGGCTCCACCACTTCTGAGCCCATGTTCCTTCCTGGTGCGCTTGTATGGCTCTCGATCCCGACCTCTGCCGCTGGCCTCTCTTCCAAACTACGTCCCAAATACGAAGGCCCCTACCGTGTCATCGAGCGAACCTCACCCGTCAACTATCTGATCGAACCCGTTGAACAATCTTCGGACATGCGCCGCCGTGGGCGAGACATCGTCAACGTGGAGCGCCTGAAGGCTTATTATGACCCGCTAATAATAACAAGCTGTTAAGTCGCCAGGCGGCTCTCTCTTCGACCCCGGGGTAATTGTAGCGAAGCCTCCGAACTATGAAATGGGTCGAACTCTTGAGTACCTTCTAGTGGGGCTACCCAACAAGGACGCCGCTCGCGCTGAGAGCCCGTGCTTTGCTGTGACTGTCGCCATTGCATATTCTCGCTCGTTGCCGGCTAATAAACGCCTTAACAATATATACATATACATATATAGCATACATACATACATAGATACATACATACATACATACATACATACATACATACATACATACATACATACATACATACATACATACATACATACATACATACATACATACATACATACATACATACATACATACATACATACATACATACATACATACATACATACATACATATACGTGAATGATAGCAGCAGCAATGCCAAAAACCAGCCGAGACTGTCCTTATAATTGCTGTTGCAATAACACATCATTTGGAAGCTGTGACAGTCAGTTCTATGAATACTGTCAAACAGAAGGAGTTTGTACCATCCAAAGTACATTTTGGGCAGCAGTGGCGGCAGACGGTTCAGCGAAGCACGGTCCTAACTGTCTTCTTGCCCATGCGCAGAAACCCCGCAAAGTGGACGTCATCCGCGCATCCATACCAGCCTGCAGTGCCCCGGGAATGACCAACTGAAACCAAGGAAAGTTGGTACTATCCGCATATCCACCACAGCGCTGCGCGGGCACTTGACGGACCAGCTGGTGATACGCCCCCCGCCCTTTATATACTCGGTCGCATCGTGGGACTCAACCACATTTTGGGCAGCAGTGGCGGCAGACGGTTCAGCGAAGCACGGTCCTAACTGTCTTCTTGCCCATGCGCAGAAACCCCGCAAAGTGGACGTCATCCGCGCATCCATACCAGCCTGCAGTGCCCCGGGAATGACCAACTGAAACCAAGGAAATTTGGTACTATCCGCATATCCACCACAGCGCTGCGCGGGCACTTGACGGACCAGCTGGTGATACGCCCCCCGCCCTTTATATACTCGGTCGCATCGTGGGACTCAACCACATTTTGGGCAGCAGTGGCGGCAGACGGTTCAGCGAAGCACGGTCCTAACTGTCTTCTTGCCCATGCGCAGAAACCCCGCAAAGTGGACGTCATCCGCGCATCCATACCAGCCTGCAGTGCCCCGGGAATGACCAACTGAAACCAAGGAAAGTTGGTACTATCCGCATATCCACCACAGCGCTGCGCGGGCACTTGACGGACCAGCTGGTGATACGCCCCCCGCCCTTTATATACTCGGTCGCATCGTGGGACTCAACCACATTTTGGGCAGCAGTGGCGGCAGACGGTTCAGCGAAGCACGGTCCTAACTGTCTTCTTGCCCATGCGCAGGTTGGTTAGTTTTGGTACGTTATTTATCGCTTGAAACTGCTCCTGCCGCTACTGCTGTCCTCGAGTTTTGTATTTTGTGACTAGACAAGTGCTGCAATGAGTGACGTATGTGAATCCTGTAAACAATACTTTTCTGAAGATGAGGATGTCATAACATGTGCAGAATGCCGGCAATGCTATCACATCGGAGAATGTATCGGAATAAGTGAACGTACCTATAAAAAGAAAGGGAAAGAGGCAAAGAAAGCCTTAAAATGTCAGACTTGCCGTGTGCCTTCATCTAGGAACACTCAGATGAATAATAACGCTGATCAATCAGCTTTAACGGAAGCCTTGAGCCAGCAACTTGCGGAAATTAACAAATGCTTGGCGCACTTTAAGGTCGATGACCTTACAGAATTAAAGCAAACAGTCACCAGCATTGACCAATCCATTCAGCACATGTCAGATACGCATGACAAGCTTCTTGAAATCAGCGCAAGGCACGATAGAGACATAGAAAGCCTCCGCAACAGAGTAGAAGCTGTGGAACAAAATTTTGACGAAAAAGAAATTCGCAAGCTAAACCTAGAGCTAAATGACCTTCAGCAATATAGTCGCCGCCAGAATCTGGAAATTCATGGCATGCCGTTTATTGAAAAAGAGGATACCCTGTCACGAGTTAACGACCTTGCGAAGAGGCTTGACCTGCAGACACTATCTGACTGTGACGTTGAAAGCATGCATCGCTTGCCACCCCGTAAAGGGAAACCCCCAGTTATACTGATAAGATTCGCTCGACTGAGCTTGAAGGCAGCATGGCTTGCTAAACGTGCCGAACTAAGAGAAAAAACAGTAATATTCAGCTATTTGATAACTTAACTCCTGCAAATAAGAAGCTCCTTTGGATGGCAAGGACTAGAGCCACCGAGATGAACTATCGATTCACTTGGTCTTCACAGGGAAAGATTTTTGTCAGAAAAAATTCAGAAGCACGCGCAATCCGAATTGCATCTGAAGATGATCTAAACAAGATTGTTTAAACACTTACTGTACCTATCGCCTTTTATGGCTTTTTTCTGTTTTGATGATCAAGTCGATGCATTACAATGCTGTCTCTTTCAAGAATTTGATTAAGGACTCGAACTTTCTTTCTGAACGTGGTCTTTCCCTTTATCATATTAATGCACAGAGTATGAGGAACAAGGGTGAGGAAATTGAAAGCGAATTAGTACACCTCAACTATGACTTTGATATCATGGGCTTCTCGGAGACATGGTTTTCTTCACAGTCAGACGTGGTCAGTTTGGGAAATTACAATATGGAATCAGTATTCAGAACTGGAAAACGCGGTGGCGGTGTATCTTTGTATATCAAACAAAATTTGCCCTATGAGGCGTGGCCCGACTATTGTGTTGTGTGTAGTGATTTCGAAGCAGTTACTGTGATACACAACAAGGTTGTAATAGTACTGATCTACCGCCCCCCGAATGGTAATACTGACTCACTTCTTGAGTTTTTAGAGAAGCTTCAACATCATGCTAATTCTAATCGATGGTTCGTGATATCATTTGGTGATTTTAATATAGATATATCAAAAGATGGTCCTATTAAGCTAAAACTAATGGAGTTAATGTTGTCTCATGGCTGCGAAAACATCATTAGCACTCCTACCAGAATAACAAGCACATCAGAAACGATCATTGATCTCTGTTTCACTAATTTATCCCCTGACAGTGCATTAGCCGGAGTATTCAGCTCTGGTATAAGTGACCACTTACCTTTTTTTGCACTATTAACAATGCCAGAACTGCAGAATTCTCCAAAATACATGCGTAGAGATATAAACGATCCAAATATTCTCCGTTTTCGCTCTCTAATGTTTAACTGCAATTGGGATGACCTGTACCGAGAACCTGATCCGTCTAAGGCATACAACCTGTTTATGTCAAAAATGGTTAGTAACTACAATACTGCTTTTCCGTACGTTGTTGTAAAGAAACACAAGAGAGCAAGAAAGGAGTGGATTACGCCGGCACTTCTTAAGCGGATAAATGAAAAAAACAAACTTTTCCAGCACTTTTTGAAAACAAAAGAACAAACTGACCTCATTGAGTTTAAAAATTTTAGAAACAAAGTAAACAAAGACCTCAAGAAGGCGAAAATAGATTTCTATGCCTACAAGTTTTCTACAGTGATTAACAACTCAAAAATGGTTTGGAGCTCGGTTAATAAATTGATAGGAAGAAAACAAGCCACTGTCCCTAGCTATATACAGGTAAACGATATTCACTTCAGTGGCAAGGCACTGGCAGACAAATTTAACCTTCATTTCCTTGAGGCAGGATCCTCAAGTAATATAACACAAGCGACTGACCTTAAACCGGCTGAATGCTATATTGAAAGCTCTTCCACTAATTCTTTGTTTTTATTACCCGTTACCGAGGAGGAAGTAGCCACTGTCATATGCTCACTAAAGAACAGCTCACCAGGAGAAGATGGCATCTCCGCAGCACCTATCAAGGCAGTTGCTGATTTGATTGTCGCCCCATTCACTTACATATGCAACAGACTCTTCCTGACGGGAATTTTTCCATGTGCCATGAAAATAGCTCGCGTAACAATAATTTTTAAAGGAGGTGATAAAAATGAACTTCAAAATTATCGCCCAATCTCTATTCTGCCGCTTTTCTCTAAGGTCGCGGAACGCCTGATATATAAGAGGGTATTTTCTTTTATAGCAAACAGAAATGTCATTTGTGAAGAACAGTGTGGATTCCAACCAGGTAGATCAACTCAGTCTGCTTTACTCCGTATTAAGGACAGCCTACTTCATAACTTTGAAAAAAAATTTTACACTGTGGGAATATTTCTCGATTTCCGTAAGGCTTTTGACTCGATAAAGCACGATATATTAATTAGGAAACTTCAACTGTATGGAATACGCGGGATTGCGCTTGATCAAATGAAAAGCTATCTTTGGGCCAGGAAACAATATGTACAGCTCCACAATTATAAATCTGATTTGGGCGTAATTAAGTATGGGGTTCCCCAAGGATCGATACTTGGTCCTCTACTTTTTATACTTTATATCAATGACATAGTTAACATTCAGTTCACACCAAACATAGTCATGTACGCCGACGATACCAATGCCTTCTTTTCTGGTTTAGATCTTCGCGATATTGAAATAACTGCAAATTCTTGGTTGGATAAACTAAAATCATGGCTTACAGTCAATCAGCTAGAACTAAACATAAAAAAAACTAAATTTATGCTCTTCAAACAAAAAAATAGGCCTGTAGATTATGCTATCTCTCTGATTTTTAATGGAGAAAATATTGCGCAGGTAAATAAAATTCAGTTTCTGGGTGTGTGTTTTCAAAGTGACCTTAGTTGGTCCCACCATGTGGACAACCTGCGAATAAAAATATCAAGATCGATCGGTCTAATTCGACGCTTACAGCATCTCCTTCCAGGGAGAGTTAAACGGCAGCTTTACTTTTCTTTTATCTACTCGCAAATCATTTATTGCATTTTAGTCTGGGGTACGTGTAACAAAACAAATACAGAAAGTATAATTCTTCTTCAAAAACGCGCACTAGGTTTGATAAGTACCTCGGTCCCCACTAATATGTCTCTTTTTTATATGTATAATGTACTCCCGTTCCCAGAGTGCTATAGGATGCAACTAGCCATGTTAATCTTCAAAAAAATTAAAGATAATTTCCAGATTTTTTCTGATGTGTACTTAAGCAGAGATCTTACGTATAATCTGCGTACTGTTGCGTTGGTCGGGCCAATGTGCCGGACTAACTATGGTGTACAGTCAATTAATAACCAAATCATTCTACTGTGCAACAGGATTCCTGAAATAATTGAATACGCTAAGGAGGCTAAAAACATAACACAATTTAAGAAGCGAATTTACAATGTAATAAACAGAACACAAGTCTACAGTGTATGTAAAGGAAATATGTAATGTATGTAATATTTATAGTATTCACTGTTTTTCAACTTGTATTGTATTTCAAAATATGTTATGGTGTTTTGTACTGTCCTGCTCTACCTGCCCGAGGTGCCTCACGAAGAGGGGCCAAGTCAGGAGACACACTCTCCTTTTGCCCCCTTCGTGGGCATTTCTGCGGAAATGTCCGAATAAAATAAAATGAAATGAAATGAAAATGAAATATTATTCTTGGATGAAAAAAAGCACAAAGTTGTTTACAGGCACTATCTGTTTATATAAATTGTACAGTGAGTGCACATTTCACCTAATTGCTACAAGCGAATGCCATCCCAAACAAGCTTTTTTCATGAAATGCCAGAAATCCCTGAAAAGTATGCTCGTGCACAGGTTCACCTCAATTAAGGGATGGTGTGGCCGCAGCATAAATAAGCATCTATAACTGTATACAAACTTGGCTGCTTTCGCACAGACATTGTCGAAGCTTTTGAAAAATAGTTCCTCTGAAAAATTTAAAGAAATTGGCACTTCCTTGTACCCGCCTGTGGCAAGATTTTCATGTTTTTTCGAATTTGTTTATTGACATTCTTTGTTACCATAATTCTCATGTGGTATTGTATTCTACATAAATCTGTCTCCTCAGAAAAAAACAATATCTAACTGATACTTTTTTATTCAGGTAGATTCACGGTTTTGGGGCTTAGAAAATTGTAATATGCTGTGCCTTCCTTGTTAAATTGATTCGTATCGCTCCCTCTCCGCTCAAATGAATGTGCCAGTATTATCTATAGCATCGAAACGTGCATCGGCTAAAACATACCACACAGACTTTTGCGGCTGCTTTGAGTAGTATCAGTATATGAGGTAAAAACGTATCATGTCGTTTCATGCAAAGACAAAACAAATATGACGATAATGTTTATTGAACTAGTTTGCTAAAGAATGATAGTAGAGGAAGACCTGCATGAGCTAAATCTCAGTGGAAAAGATTGAAGGTAGTCGCAGAGCACTTTAAAAGTAAGTTGTATATGCTGCAATGGGAAAGTCCATGATATTTGATCATTATCAACATTTCTTGTATGAACTTTACAAAAGGGCCTGCGTTGATTGATATGTGGGGTTTAGCATCTCAAACCCACCATATGATTATGAGAGATGTCGTAGTGGAGGGCTCCGGAAATTGCGACCTCCTGGAGTTGTTTAACGTGCACCTAAATCTGAGCACATGGGCCTACAGCATTTTAGCCCCCATAAAAAGTGCAGCCGCCACAGCCAGGATTCGATCCTGTGACCTAACAGTCAGCAACCACTGCAGTAAGCAGTCACCTTAGCCAATTGACGACCGTGGCGGGGCAGCCCGCTCGCTCTCCAGGCACTGTCTTCACCCCTATCAATTCTGAGCTGCGAAAACACCGTTCTTGGTCGAGTAAAGATGGCGTTTCACCAACTTGGACTCACGAACGTCAGACGCTCGCTCATTACCAATCGTTGCCAAGATTTCTGCTTGTTATCGTTGCCTCCGCGTCCTCTAACAAATGACGCGAGCACCTCTAGAAGTTTTCTTATGTGATGTCAGCAGCCACAGCATTTAGCAGTTACCTTAGCCAATTGACGACCGTGGCGGGGCAGCCCGTTCGCTCTCCAGGCATTGTCTTCACCCCTATCAACTCTGAGCTACATCTTTAGGAAGATCATACAATTTTGTCAACTCTTGCTGTCACATATACCCAAAACCCAATAGAGCCCTCAGGAAAGCAGAGGCGTGAATCGTCCTTTGTTGTAATACGAAAATGGTTTGTGCCTAGAAATAGTATACACTTTGACCCCATTTACATAGGGAAGTGCCAGCACTTTGAGAAAATTTTCTGACATTTTCCTCTTGGTATGGTTGTGCCAAAAGCTCCAGACCTAACCCCTTTCACCCTACCCATCTCGAAAATTCTGGGACGCAGGCTTGCTTGGCTGCTCCGACCCGACTGCCTAGTGGGCCTAGGCCATCACTGAAATCATTGGAAAGCGGGAGCCCACCTAGTGCCTGTATGGGGCAGTTCATTGAAGGGCCCCTAAATCTCCTCCAATATCTTTTCAAGAACTGAAATAAACACGCTCATCGTATGCAGAATGCCATCACGATCAATGATGCAACACGTGATGGCACTGTGAGCAGTTGGTGTGCCACGAATTCTAGAAAAACAATCCGTGCCTTTCTGTCCTCCTTGTGATGCACAACTCATTCTGACGCACATCGCATTCATGTCCTTGCTGTTCGCGGCGTTTTCTGCGTCTGCCACCTCTCCGCGGCAAACATTTTTTTAGGTACGCAGAGACTGCACGTACACCTGCATTCCACGCGTGATCGAAGGGGGAGGGGGTAAATCTTTTCTAAAAGACGAAAAGGTAAAAAATTGGGTGTAGAGGGCACGATAACTGCCTGTCATGTGATTACACCTCAACCGATACACTCGCGAAGGAATCTAAGGGACAGTGAGAGTGAAGAGAATTAAGGAGAGACAGACAGACAGACAAAGAACTTAATTGAGGTCCTGAGGAACACTACCTCAAGGAGGTAGAGCAGCGGGCCACTCCCACGTTGAAACGGGTAGGCCGAGCTTCACCGCAGCGTCGTGGGCTCTCTGGACAGCCCAGAGTTGATGTGCAAGTTCTGAGCTCCCGAGCACAGAGCTTCATTCCTCTTCGGTTATGTGCCGAGAGTCGCGTGATGAGGGGCACTGCCATAGCATGTGGTCTAACGTAGATACAGCGCCACAATCTGAACACGTTGGATCAATGCTTTCAATCAACTGGCCCTGGGAACGAAGACTGGGTAGAAAGGAAAAAAGATTGAGGGACCCTCAAGCTTCGCCCTTAAGAGTCAAATGCGATAGTGAAATCCGGTCCCTAGTGTGCCCTTTAACCGCTAGGTGCATAATTATTATTATGTTTTGTTACACGCGCGCGCAAGTGTGACGTATCTATAGTAATGGTACAGCATTTTGATCGATTTAACAGCACTTTAATTTAAACTACATGAAAATATTGTACAGTGATATAGTCATATGGTGCTGTATTATGAACTGCGCGTAGGCGTGACACTTGTATTCGTAAATGGTCACATTCCGTCATCCGCCTTGAGTTAGTTATCTGGCAATTGTTCGACTTGTTCTTCTGGAGACCTGTTCCAGCCAACCGCAACAATCATTGCCTTATGTTCGGTGAAATGGTCACTGCAGTAGTTCACTTCTTTAACGGTATCGTGAGAATGAAAAGCTAAATCTATGCAAGTGTTGTGGTTTGTTGAAATGGCATTTCCTTGAAGGGGCACAAATTCTCACAATGCCTCAAAGATGGCAGCACATGATCTAGCGTTTGCTATTTGCTAGATCAACTCCTGTGGAAAGGCATGATATGTTTTCCGCCAAATAGACGTAGTTGTCCATTTTTAGAGCTATTCGAAAGTTCCTCTGTGTTTTTAGCGACGATGGCTGCACTATCCCGGCTTTGTTCGATATAGTTTGATGGCTTCCCAAATGCGCCTACAAATCGCTGAATGGGCTGGTTTTCATCGTGACAACTGTCGAACAAAATGCGTTAAGGAGACTCCTTCTACTACATGGCATTCAGGTAGTGTTTGCTTCCCGAAGCAGTTTCAAGTAACATCGTGGTTTTGTGATAGGCCAACTGCTTGCCACACGAATGGGTTCGATCCTCAATGGGACCAAAAATTTTATTCGTTTATTTTCTCCTTTCTCAATTTGTCGCTCACAACTGATGGTGCCGACGGTTTAATTTGTGACACGAGCTCTTTAACGCCATCACGTTAATGCGAGGTAAAATATAGGGGGTGTGTGCGAAGGGAAGGGGGGGGGAAGGGTTAAATCAAGGGGGCTTAAAAAAACGTGACTGGCGGAAAAGCACCTAGAGGGGTGCTCAGCGAAAGGGCAAAATGGCTTTGAGAAAGAATACCAGTGAAAGGAAGAGCGAAAGCGGTGTTTTGATAATTGAAATACCTGTTGATACAATTGTGAGATGGCGCCTTCATGAGACAGTATTTTCCCACTTTTTTCAAACACCCTTCTGAGTCAGTGGGACGTACATGTCTCACCTTTTTCTGTGATCTGGCGTGAATTTGACGAAATTATTTCATGTTTAATATAGAAGATCAGTGCCGTTCTGAAAGGCAGAGGAACCACTCTCGGGCAGAAAAGATGGCAACGATTTTGTTGTAGTTTATGTCAATATACCACAGCCAGTTTTTACATCAGTGTCAGAACTATAGAAGAACCTATATAAAGTTAAATTGACAAAATGTGGGATAGGCTTGGTTGGTGATAAATCCTGAAAGTGTGTGGCACACAATAACTATAGGAAATGTGACGGGACAATCCATTGTCTTTCTTAGTCCACGTCTTTGTCATGTGCCACACATTTTTAACAATGAAAGAGTCAAAAGTTTGTTTTTTATTTGAAAGTGGCAAATTGCTTTCTAACTGTTTGTTCACCACTTCTAGGAACAAATCGTTCTCCAATTGCTTTATTTCTGTCGTCTTGAATTTCAAATGTTCTGTCTTTGAGAGTGATTCCTCAATATTTGTAAGGTGGCACCGCCCTTTTGGGTATTAACCCCTCCTTTCTTTGCAGGCTCTCTATAAAAAGTATAATGAGGAAGCAATATGTCCAGTCAGCATTCACAATGCTTATGTTACATAAGGCCTCTAAGGGATCTGGCCAAAGGAAGACCTGCGGACTCCGTGATCTCAACTGGCGCTGTAAGCTCTAGAGCAAAGTCAACATTTCCTGAAGATCCAAGTGTAAGAAACTGAACCAGCAGATGGCTCCGAAAAACGTCGTATGCGAGTCAGCTTTAGAGGAGCTGCAAATAACAGAAGAAAAAAATAAAATAAAAGGTGCATCCACAGTGTTTATGTACTTTTATTTTACTATGACAGTATATATCTAAATGAACCTTCTGGAACTTGGTGAATCGGTGGCTATGCAGAATGCTGCAGAAATAAAAAAACAGCATTTTCTTTGTATGCCCTTTTAAACAAGTACAAGCATGCAATTTTAATGCAACTGCATCACCAAAGTACATGAGCTAAACGTAATTCTTTATTATACTCTCAATGTCAGTGTACAAGCAAGAGTGGTTAATACATTTACATTAGGAAATGTTACGCTAGACAGCTAGAAAATATTCATGGCTGTTGGCAACTTAGCTGAGCGGGTGGTTCTATGCAGATGCTCTTTTCGGCACGAATGAACTAAAACGTTTGTGTGACAACTTGGCACTTTGACATTGATGTTGCTATCTCTTCCCATTAAGGTGTACTAAGCAGTATGACACCCCAATTTACACATTTTTATACATTTGCCCTCTCTAAAGGTACATGGTCATCGACCTCCATGCTTCTTTGACACCGTTACTAGCAACTATGCTGACTTGTGGCGCTATTGTATATGCTGTAGAATTAAAAAAAATTGTCAGAATAGGTGCAGTATTGGCATTCTGCTTTCACTACAATGAATATTGTGACGGCAAGGTGCACGCCAGGGAAAGGGATGAGAAAGCACAATTCCTTTTCAAGCATTCAGCAGAAGTTCAATACAATCTGTGCTGTATTAGGAAAAGTATTTTAAGGTAACTTGATAAGACAGACGCTTGGGCTAGTTGGTGATTGGCAATCAACATATTTGCACAGCGCAAGACTACGAGTAGTTACGACGTACGTAAAGTACACGGTGTAGGAATATTTAGGTGTGGACACCGCGTGCGGCGGCGCGGCCAGATCTTGTTCGGCAATCCATGCGCTTCGCTCGAACGCCGGCAGACGGTCATTCTCACCCTACTTCCGAGCTGTGCGGACGTGTTTTCGCGCACTCCGCCTGTTCGGCAGATTCAATGTCGTGCAAGGGTATCAAAGGTTGGTTGGTGCAGGCGCAGCGCGTGACGAGAGATAAGTTTTTCTTCAATATTTTGTGTTTGTGAACACCATTATTATTTTTTCTCTCCTAATCAATAATTAGCGTTGCTAGCTCCGTAAGCGTGGGACACGGGCAACGTTGTAGTGACGGTGACCTACTGAATAGGGTAGGCGGCTGTTTTGAAGAAGTTCGGGGTGCCCAGTTAGTTGTTAAACAGCTAGAGCCGAACACGAAGGGGACCTAGTGAGAAGCTACTAGCGAAATTGAACACGTATGTGTGCGGTGTAGGCGGCAGCTTCAATCAGGTGTTGAGGTAGGAGAGTTAACGGAGGCGGCTGGATAGAGGGATTAGGGTTGAGCGTAGGGCTGTCGGGCGCTTGGTCCGATGGTCGGGCGGGCGATGTCTAAAGAGGCTAGGAAAACCACGAGTGAGAGTGAGCTGGTGCAGTGCAAAGAATGCAAGCGCTGGTGCTACTTAGATGAGAGAGCATTACCCGAGTTTGGCCGGCGCACAGAAGGCGAGCTTCGTTTACAGGCTGTGCGAGGCACTGAAGGCGGCCGTGCAGCGCACGGAGGCTAGCGTCAACGGGCTTGAGGGGGAGCCTAGGGCGGAACGGGAGCAGAGGATAGAAGTCCAAAAAAGAGCTCGGAGCGTCGCGTGAGTGGGAGGAGGCTACCACCAGCCTATTAGAGCAAATGAATTGTGACCTTCGAAAAGAACGGGAAGGGCGGACCGAGCTAGAGCAGCGGGTAAAGGAGCTAATGACGCTTTGCCCAGGCCCCGAGCGGTGTGAGACGGAAGGCGCGGGTAGCGGAGAAGGCGACAGGCGGGAAGGAACAGGCGAGAAGGGAGGTGAGGGGGCCGCAGTGTCTGGCCACAGCACGGAGGCTCCGAGAACATACAGCTCAATGGCGCAGCATTTTCAAGCACGACAAAAACACAGGACAGACGGCAGAGAGAGAAACAAGTGAAGCAAACAGGGGCGCCATCAGAAACAGGAAGCCAGCGATTGGAGCATAGAAAATTCCTGGTGGTGAGGGACTCTAACGTGGCCAGGGCTAGAAATGGCGTCTTCAAGACAGTGAAGGAAGATGGGAGAGTGAGAATGAAGGCACAGCCAGGGAAGAGCAAGGTGGATGCACTGGCAGAAGCTCAGGAGGTTGTAGAAAACAGCATGGAGGGCAAAAATCTAGTCATTATTCATGCTAGGCTCAATGACGTGATAAAGGGCAAGGATGAGAACCTTCAGAGAAAGCTAGAGGATGGGATGCGTAAGCTGCGAAAAGCCTCTGGGAGTGTACATGTGACCATACGCACAGCTCCAGAGGTCTGGGGGCAGCCTCGTGGGATTGAAAGGAGGGTAGTGGAGGCCAATTTTGTGATCAAGGGTTTGAGCCGGCAACTCGGATACAGCGTAATGGAAGTTAACCAAGACGTGTATGAGCCCGGCGCTCGCCCCCTTTTCACAGGTTGGCATTCACTACAGTGGTGCGATGGGCAGGAGTGTCAGTAACAGAATGGGTTGCCAAGCCATAGCTTTTTTAGGGGTACCCAGAGCCCTGAGGCCAACAGTGTAGCCAAAGACGGACCTAAAGGGGCACAAATATTCAAGCCACACGAAGTCCGTGAGAGAAGAAATCGACGTAAGCACAAGGGCCGAGCTAAGTCAGACGTAGGCTATTTGACATGCAGGGTGGCAGGAATAGGTTAAAGTGCGAAGAGATAGAAAAGCACTTGAGGCAGTAGGAGCTGATGGTATATAGGGTTGTGGAGACACATTTTCGGGACATTGAGCAACCGCCCTGCAATCCGGACTACGTATGGGAATATTGTAATAGAACAGAAGGCAGCAAAAACGGGGGCGGAATTGGTGCATTTACACATAAGCGCATGGGTTGGCAAAGAGTCAAGCAGAGATGCATGGAACATTTATGGTTAAGAGGGAAAGTAGCTGGGCAGATGACACTCCATGGTTTGGTGTACTTGTGTACGGGAGCAAAGGCCAGAGAGGAAAACCAGGCAATGGTGGAGTGTATATCAAAGGACATTGAGGAACTAGGAGGAGAGTGCGAGATAATTATACTAGGAGATATGAATGCGCATAAAGAAGATATAGATAAGTATACTGACTCAACAGGCATAATGATCATAGATATGTGGGAAAGGCATGATTTGATCATTTGCACAAGTACCGAGAAGTGTGAAGGGCAAATAACATGGGAGGTAGGAAAGCTGCAGTCAACGATAGATTACGCATTGTTGTCACATAGGATGTATGACAAGCTCATTTTGGAATGCACGCAGATGAAGGTGGCACCAGAAGTCTGGGTAGTGATCACGAACGTATGAAGATAAGTTTTGGAAGAGCAGCGAAAGTGAGAAGGAGACAAGATGAGCAACTGCAGGAAAATTTTCATTCAGAAAGACAAATAGCAATTGCTACCAAAATTGAGAAAGTAATCCCTGAGGATAAGAAAACAGTGTGGACATACACAAAATTAATTAGACTGTTTGAGCTAGAGCTTGCTAAGGCACGTGACAAGTCACACCAGAAAAGAAGACACAAGCCCAAGAGTTGGAGGAAAGAGGAAGTTAAGAGAGACATAGCAAAACGCCAGGAAATGCCTAGGGAACACAGACATGATAAGCAATGGGGTGAACCTACAGACGATGTGGAAAGAAAATGGGACATCTTTCTAAGCTCTAGAAGGGAAGCATCCCTCCTGATCAATGAAAAGCTTAAAAGAAAGGGTTCTCAGTGGCTGGAAGAAGTACATAAAGAAGACACAACGGCAGCTGCGAAATATTGGAACCATCTAGACTCCCTAAGAAATTAAACAAGCCTAGAGCAGAGGTTTATAACTACAGCTCAAGGTGCTAGGCTAGAAAGGGACGAAGCATTTGAATATATAAGAACAAGTGTGACAGAAAATTTTCAACACAGAAGTGCCTCATGCTCCAGAATAGACAAGGACGATCAAGTGGCACAATAGCTCTATTTCCACAACGAGAGTGGGAAAGGACCGAAAAGAGGGTTCCAAGTAGTACATCAACAGGCCCAGATGGCATTACAATTATTCTGATAAAGACAATGGGTCCTAAGTCTAAACAGACTTTGAGAGAGGCAGTAAGCAGAATAATATTTATTGGTAAAGTCCCCGATGGATGGAAGCTTAGCAGGATGAGCATGATCTATAAAGGAAAGGGAGGCAAAGCTGACATAAGCAACGACCGTCCTATAAGAGTGACATCAGTATCTACAGGTTGGCAATCCAAATTATAAGTGAAAGCCGTCAGGCATGGATAGAAGATGAGGGGGTGCTGGGAGAACTGCAGAATGGGTTTCAGAAACACAGGAGGTGAAATCAATCTGTTCTCACTGACGCAGTGCATCGAAATAGCCGAAAAGAAACACAGGTCCCTATGGCCAGCATTTTTGGATATCAGGGGGCGTACGATAGCGTGGTTCAAGAGGACTTGTGGGGAGTACTGGGCACACCTGGTGTGAAAGATGCGATCACTAAACTTTTAAAGGATATCTATAAAAGTAACAAGGTAGTTATAAAGTGGAAAAAACAGGTATCCAAGCCCACATAGGAGAAACGGGTGCTTAGGCAGGTGTGTCCTTTGTCACCATTATTATTCATGATGTACCTACAAGGATTAGAGGCCAAATTAGAGGGAAGTGGACTTGGCTTCAACCTCTCGTTCGTGAAACAAGGAAAACTCATTGATCAGGCACTACGAGCAGTAATGTACGCAGATCATATAGTGCTCATGGCCGACCACAAGGAAGATTTTCAGAGATTGATGGACATCTGCGTCAATGAGGGAGTTAAGTTATGGTTCAGATTCAGTAAAGAAAAATCAGCTATCATGATTTTTATTCATAATGAAGGTTGTGAGCTTAGGATTCACGAAGTCACGCTAGAGGTAACAGATAAATACAAATATCCGGGCCTATGAATAAGCATTGGGACCGAGTACCTAAGGGAACACAATATATACGTGACGACTAAAGGTAACAGGAATGCAGCAGTGATAAAAACTAGGGCACTGTGGAATTGAAATAGGTATGATGTTGTGAGAGGATTTTGGATAGGGGTCATGGTTCCTGGGCTGACGTTCGGCAATGCGGTCGTGTGCATGAGATCAGGAGTTCAAGCAAGATTAGAAATCAAGCAACGTGGAATAGGTAGGCTTGCTTTAGGAGCTCACGGGAATACACTAAATCAGGGAGTACAAGGTGATATCGGATAGACATCATTTGAGGGCAAGGAAGCTAGCAGCAAGAAAAAGTTTGAGAAGCGATTGAGAGAAATGGGGGAGTAGCGTTGGGCAAGGAAGGTTTTCAGCTACTTGTACATGAAGAAAGTCGATACAAAATGGAGGAAGCGAACGAGAAAATTGACTGGTAAATATTTAGAAAGCAGCAGGCGGCCAAACCAAAAAGAATTATTGGTTACGAAGAAGGTGAAGGAAGCTGAGACTGACATGTGGAGAATTGGCATGAATAAGAAGTCCTCACTAGAGATCTATCGAACTTTTAAGCAGAAAATTGCCAAGGAAAGAATTTATGATAATACTCGGGGTAGTTCTCCTCTGTTTGAGACCAGGATGGGAGTATTTCGAACCAAGACATATCGGGCCAAATACGAAGGGGTAGACATGGTGTGCAGTGCGTGTGGAGAAGAGTAGGAAGCTGCCGAACATTTTATAGTGTTCTGTAAGGGGCTTCACTCTATAGTTCAGGAAGATGGCGCAGAGTTTTTCAGAACACCGGTGTTTAGGGACAGGGAGGGCAAAATAGACTTTAAGCAGGTAGAATTAACTAGAAGATTATCTGATTTGTCGCTAAAGTCAGTGCACAAGTGAAAATTAAATCCTTCACTTCAAAGTACTAGTCCTCAACTTCACTATTTAAAGGTAAAAAAAAAATCTAGTGGTTAGTTAACTAAGTATTACGTCTAGGTGGCGTTAACCGCTGCCTGATATAAAAAGTAGGGCCCCATCCATCCATCCATTCATCCATCCATCCATCCATCCATCCATCCATCCATCCATCCATCCATCCATCCATCCATCCATCCATCCATCCATCCATCCATCCATCCATCCATCCATCCATCCTCTCTGGTCGGAACGTTGTGGTTGCCGAAGTGCAGATGTTACGGGATCATTCGATGTTGCTCCGTGCAAGTTAAGGTTTCTTTAATTGCAGGAGGGCGCACTACGATTGAAACTGCGGTCGACACCAAACCATTATTGGTTACTGCCATTTTTACTTGCTGAAATTGGCGTTCAAGCTTCAGCAAGTAAAAAAAAAATGTCCTTGCCGTTCTTCTTGTCAAGCTCGTCGTTTGCACGGATATCGGCGCTGCTGATCGGTTGTTTATCTATAATATGCCCGCGCAGATATCATATACTTACGCGACTGTACATTGGGATTGGTGGATGTCAGTTGAGAATAATTGAAGTCGGCCTGGTAAAGCAGCTTGGTGGGCCACAAAATTCCCCACTGAACAATATAGGGTGGAGCAAATTATACAACTTTTACAAACATATTATGTGGAACAAAACGTATAGCGGGTGGAAACTGGATCTGAGATGGCAGACTAAAACTAATTGCGCTGCTGCCTTGACGTACGGCAACTAGTGTGTTGTGTAAATAGTGTGTTTCTGTTCTTTAGACCACATCAGTCGCCTAAAATATTTCTGAATAAAATTTGAACTTAGGCTAGTTGGTTCTTCTGCACATTTTGAGGGAAAACCACGCGTAGACGAGGACAGTGTAAGGAAAACACTAGAAGGTGTTTTTGTGTTTTTCTTTCGTCGTCCTTGTCCATAAGCAGTTTTTCATCAAAGTGTGCAAGGGTCTCAACTATTTCGTTTGCGGATTTTGTCATCGCGGTGACGTTGTGGCGTTGTAACCATATAATGAGGTGATGATTGTCTTCCTGTGACGCAATAGGTTGCGTGATTGTGCGGTGATGTTATGTCACGAGTATATATTTCCAGCGTTTTCGCAAATAAAATTTCAGTGGTAGTCAGCGCTCTTTTTTGCCCCGTCAGGGTGGTCTAGTGGCTAAGGTACTCGGCTGCTGACCCACAGGTCGCGGGATCAAATTCCGGCTGTGGCGGCTGCATTTCCGATGGAGGCAGAAATGTTTTAGGCCCGTGTACTCAGATTTGGGTGCACGTTAAAGAACCCCAGGTGGCCAAAATTTCCGGAGCCCTCCACTACGGCGTCTCTCATAATCAAATGGGGGTTTTGGGACGTTAAACCCCACAAATCAATCAATCAATCAATCAATCAATCAATCAAGTCAGCGCTCTTTCTGTCCTTGTCTCTTCATCTGTAGTTACGTCTTAACTATTCGTAGTCTTGCGCTGTGCAAATATGGTGTATTTTGAGTGCTTACTTTTTTGTTGCTAGACACAATATTAAGGATAACAGACAGTAAATGCAAGGAAAGTGTAAAAGATATTATCTGTAGTACTTATATGTTGCAGGAAATCGTCTTTTTGCCCACTTCACATTTATATGATAACTGCTACAAATAATGCCCTTGGATGTGATTTGGCATAAGCGTCTGTTAGTTCTAATTCATGCAGTATTGTATTCATGATACTTTTACCCACTATGGCAAAACTGAATCGCTTTTCAAGACAGCAAAAATTTTTTTTTGCAACGATACTGAAGAAGGTCGAATACTGCAGTAAAGTAATTGCCCACAATTTTCCCGAACTGGTTTTCATATCGTGTCGTTGTGAATAAACGAGCATGCTGTCGTATTTTCTGCCTGTTGAGCTGTGCATGCGTATGCGCAAATTTATGAACCTGCAATTCAAAGAAAATAGAATGTGCGTCTATTTTATCAACCACCGCGTTCACATGTGCTCGAGATGGTCGGCTACATTTGCTGTCCACACACAGTTGTGCTAATCGTGGTGAAAACAGAACCTGGTTTGGTTGTAAATGCACAGAAAATACACCGACAGCTGACGCCAGAACAGTATCGAGAGCAGCTGGTGGGAGGCCGGCTCGCTTTTGCCCCTGTGGCGAAAGCCTCAACGGCTTCGGGCGGCGCAGAAAACATGTACACAAGGCATTTCATGCAGCATCATTTTAAAAACCGCAAAAAGACGACCCACACAGATGACTGGACAACACGAGCACTGTCTTCTCTGTGTTTAGTCTTTGCGCCGTTTCAAAGAGAACCCAAACCAATTAGCCCAACTCTCGCTTTTGCTGCATTTTATTCAACCACGTCCGCTCCATAGGGCATATTAGGCAATTTGTTTTCTGTGCGCAAAAAAAAAAACAAGGAGGAAGGGTAGCAATGTATGACCCTGCGCGAGAACGACTGCGATATGGTTTTAAAAATTTAGTGAGAAAGGTCCGCTAGTTCGCAGGAATCGATCGAGATGTGAGGACATGCGTCGAAGAGGTACGTAGTTTGTTTCTCTGGGGTCCGTGTTTGCGCAGCTCACGTTCTTTCTCATAAAGAGCCAGACCTTGGTCGCTAATGCAACGTGCAAGCTGCCAAGCATCATTCATAAAATACAACGACTGCGGTAGCCGTGAGAGGCACAGATATTCGCTTCAACACGCTGACCACGGCGCAAGTTCGTGTAGGATGCAGCGGCATTTTGCTTAACTTCAGATGACCAGTAGGCGAAGATTCGCACATCAAATATTGACGCTTGATGTTCCGGATGGTGCAAAATATGATAGCAACGTATGTATCCACATACATTTCACAATATAGTGTAGAACAGCGCTGAAGCGTCGACGTTCAACGCACGCCTCGCAGCCAAAAAGGTAAACAGGAAGTCACCATGACACATATTGCATGGTGCATGTGGCACTTCGCGCAATCAAGGACCGAAACCAAAATTGTGATTTTATAAGCATCTCTGGTTAATCTGTCATTCGTGGGCGCCAACAATACATGCACAAAACAAACTTTTTCTATATGGGAAGAATTTATTACTGTAAAACATTTGGCTAAGGTCAAGACGTTGAAATAAGAGATCTTAGTCTCAAATCTTTTCACCCTTGCTGTGGCATTGTAACATTTTGATCTGTAAAAACCAGTCGTAAATAAATAATTAAACAAACAAACAAATAAATAAATAAATAAATAAAATATCGCTGTGTAGTGGAGCATACGCACCAACGCGTATGAGTCTTCGGAAGATAACGAAAAAGCCCCGTGCTCTGATTGCGCGAGAGACTGTGCCGCCTTTGCCAGACTTCCTGTACGGTCATTTTTGTTGCAACCTCATTGCGACTTCTGTGCTCGAATAAACGTCATCACATTTGGTGGAGGCTGCTGAGATCCCCGAGCAAACCTGGAGCTGCGCTCTCGCAAGTTGCCCGAGAGACCATCGCGAAACATGACTGACGCAGTCGCCAACCAGCCCGTCCCAGCCCAGCCAGCACCATCGGCTCCCCGTCTACCTGCAACGGCACTACTCGCCAACGGGACCCACCAATCTTCAGCGGCAGTGGTGAGCAAGACGTCGAAGACTGGCTCTCCTTGTACAAACGCCTAAGCGCCAGCAACAAGTAGGACGACGACTCTAAGCTCGCCTACCCCTACTGCAAATTTCCGTATGTGTGGCTCCGCACATACGCCATTATTGGACTACGGAAAGCCATATGATACGGAAAGTTCCGCAGATAAGGAAAGCCCAGGATGCGGAAAGGTCCGCGAATTTGTATTGTATTTGCTGTCGTGTATAGGCCACCTGATGGTAACTTGAGCGAATTTTTCACGTTTCTAGAGGCTATTTTTTCGTTTGTAAACATAAACCAATACTCTTTAATTTTAGGAGGTGACCTTAACATAGATATGCTGACAAAAACTCCTAAACAGGGCGAATTATCTGCGATTCTCGATTCCCATTTTTTTTCTAATGTAATAACCACCCCCACACGTATCACTGCAACTAGTGAAACTCTTATCGACCTTTTTATTACTAACCTAGCAATTAATGACCTATTCTCTGGTACCATTAATGTGACACTTAGCGACCACTTGCCTATCTATTTAGTAACTGATACGTACAATACGGCAAAAGAATTCACTGTAAATATAATATATCAAGACATCAACGCGGTTACACTGTCACAGTTCCGAGATGAACTCGCCAGAACAAGCTGGAACGCAGTTTTTGCGTGCTCTACGGCTGATACCGCATATGACCATTTCATAGAAATTTTTTCTTCGGTATATAAAAAACACTTTCCGTACAAAGAAATAACTAAGCCAAAACGCGCACGTAAGCCTTGGGTAACGCTAAGTATATTGAAAATGATACGTACGAAAAACAGACTGTACCAGGTGTTCTTGAAAAATCGCGATTTGAATGCACTGAAAGCGTTTAGAACCTACAGAAACAGTCTTTCAAAAACTTTAAGACAAGCCAAACGCGACTATTACCATACTATTTTTAACGGTATCGTAGATGTCAAGCAAATGTGGAAAAAACTAAACACAATCATATCTTCAAGTAATAGAACGCCTGGTGTCGATGAAATTACAATTGATAATCATATATTTAAAGGAACAGCATTAGCCAATAAATTCAATGGGTACTTTACTTCTTTGTCGGAAAGTACTTACGACGGAAATGCATTAAGTTACATGCCAACACCTATAGCCCCCTCAATATTTATTGACCCTACGGAGCAAACTGAGGTAAACAACGTTTTCATGAAACTTAAAAAAAGCAAAAGTGAGGACATTGACGGCATAAAAATGGAACCGGTTATCTTTGTTATTGATTTATTATCACCCTGCCTGACGCATATTTATAATATTGTTTTAAGCACAGGTATGTTCCCTAAGCGGATGAAAAATGCCAAAGTTGCAGTGCTTTTTAAAGGTGGTGACAAAAATGAAATGAGTAATTACCGGCCAATATCGGTATTACCTATATTTTCAAAGGCTCTAGAAAAAATCATTTTCACTAGATTGTATAAATTTTTGGACTCGCATTCTGTGATTACAACAGCACAATATGGGTTCAGGTCTGGCGTATCGACGGAGACAGCGCTGTTGCATCAAAAAGAGTTGATACTGGGCAACATTGAAGCAAGAAAGCTAACATTAGGCGTATTCATAGACTTTACGAAGGCGTTCGACAGAATTGATCACCAAACCTTGTTAGAAAAATTGTTTTATTACGGGATTAGAGGTATCGCGCTCGATTTAATAAAAAGCTACCTTAGTGATCGGTACCAGTGTGTGTCTACAAATAGGCAAACATCTATGCCCAAAAAAATCAAACACGGTGTACCACAGGGAAGCATATTAGGACCTCTTCTATTTAACCTTTATATCAATGATATTGTAAATGTGGATCACTCAATAACGTACATTATTTATGCAGATGATACAAGCTTATTCTTTACGGGAACAAATATAGACGATTTGATAAAAGCAGCTAATAAAACGTTAGTCAATTTTTCGAAATGGTCCTGCCAAAATTCGTTACAGATCAACAGCTCTAAAACCAAAGCCGTTCTTTTCCGTGCGAAAGGAATAACATGTACGTACACACAAAAACTGATGCTAAATAATTTCAATATCGAACTTTCAGAGACTGTCAAAACTTTGGGCGTCATCTTTCATCAACATATGTTCTGGAATTCTCACACTGAACAATTGTGTATTAAGCTAAGAAAAGCCCTTGGCGTGCTGAGAAGGTGTCAGTCGTTTCTACCGCTCCCCCAGAAACTTCTTATCTTTAATACGCTTTTTTGTTCTCATCTACGCTATTGTCAGTTGGTATGGGCTTCTGGAACTGAAACATCAAAACAAAAGTTGTATACACTTCAAAAAAGCGCTTTACGGGCTGTTGCAAATATAGGTTACAGAGAACACACATCCCATTTATTTGTCAAGTTTAAAGTTTTAAAATTTTGTGTGGCATATGAACATAACTTGTTGTTGTCTTTGAGGTCTGAAATTCGAAAGAATTGCTCAAACCTGAGAGGCTTAGCACATTTACAGCCGAAAATTTTGTTGCGTCCGATGCGGAGTTCTGAACACTGGCACATCCCCCGACCGCGAACAAATTACGGACTCCAAATGCTAAAGCACTCTGTTCCCCATATACTAAATAAGTTCAAGCTCACAGAACAGCAATTGCGTCTCCTTTCAAGTAGTGATATATTAAACCTGTTTGTATAAGGAACTATAAACCCAGAAAAATTACACCCAGTACTTGTAAATGCATGAAATTTTAAGTGTACCCCTTTCTGTTATAGCGTCTTATATTGGTTGCCTTTTTTCCCAAAAATTGTTTGTTTGTAAACACCCAAGTGTGCATCTATTCTGTACTTTATAAACAACCACTAGAATGTTATTTTCTTTTCTTTTTTCTTTCAATCATACGTGAGCACCGTATGGAGCTTGGCGTGCCATTGTTTCTGTTGCCTTGTACAAATGGGAGGTGGGGCTAGTCAAGCTGCTATAGCGCAGCTTTTTTCCTACTTTCCATGCCACAATTGTTTCTTGTTTGTGTAAATCACGGTGTATCGTTGTGGTGAAATAAATTTCAACTTTCAACTTTCAACTTTCAATAAGGAACGCCGCATGATGCGGAAAGCTCCGCAGATAAGGAAAGGCGTATAATTATGCGGAAATGAAATGACCGTCCGAATCTAGTGCAAACCAATCTAATGTGTAAATTGAATAGACGTCCACATCTTGAGTACATGCAATACTGTGTAGAAATCACAATATTTCTTAAAGATGCATGATGAGGGATTGAATCATCGACATCTTTCCCATTGTCGTGATGCGGAAGCAAAATTATCTTTTAAATAAAGTACGTTACAAAGCTACTAAATTAACATGCTAGCAATCATAAATGGTGGTTACATTGCAACACTATAATGCAGTGTTCTATGCAAGACTTAAAGAACTTGCAATAGAGAAGCATTAATATACACATCAGCCCTGCTACAATCAATATATTTTTTATTTATCTGTATGCTCCAACTGTGAATAGCGACATTGCAAAGATGATGGTACGCAAATGAGGTGACTGCACCGTAATTTTACGAGCTCGACCTAAGCCACAGGATGTTGGCACAAAACACAATGTAACAGCAATTTCAGAACGAAATCTTTAAACATAAATAATAATCATAGCACTGTGACAGCGTGGCGCTGTGTTTATCTCTTTAACGCCTTGTGGAGATCGGCGAAATGCTGCTTGAGGCTCCGGCACCACTGTAGATTTGGCAGGTCACTGCCATAGAACTTATGTGTCCTTCATAGGCACCTGAAAATGTAAATAATTGGCACAAATAATGTCAGACACACAAGTTAGCACCTTAGTTCACATGCACGAGAAATATAACACACAAAAAGAAACTGAAAATGTAAGGCACACAATCCTTCATGTTATTCATGTGTGAATAATAGAAGAAATAAGTGTATAAATTAGTTCTGCCACTATAAAAACCAGCATGCTCATCACAGTGAAAATAACTAGGTTGTTGTCACGATTTTCAATGGTAGAGATAATCTATTGATATGTCCTTATAAAATTATGATTTAAATGCTTCCTGCACACTAAAACTTTAGGAACTGCCAGTGAAAGCTCTCAATGTACATTTACTAGTGCGTACATGTACATTTTCTGCCTTTAAACTATACATTTTGTGCACAAAATTGGCATCTTGAACAATTTTGAGACGTAAAACTATCCAACTTATGAAGGTTAAAATCACCATGAAAGCAAGCAGGATCAGGCAGGTGCCATTAAAAATCTGTGCAAGCCAGACTACTATAACCGAAGTGCACAGAAATATGGGAGGAAGAGTAACGAAATTCGGCTGCTGACCCGCAGGTCACGGTATGAAATCCCGGCTGCAGCGGCTGCATTTCCCATAGAGGCAGAAATGCTGTAGGCACGAGTGCTCAGATTTGGGTGCACGTTAAAGAACCCCAAGTGGTCAAAATTTCCAGAGCCCTCCACTACGGGGTCTCTCATAATCATATAGTGGTTTTGGGACGTGAAACCCCACATATCAATCAAGAATAACAGGAATAAACTGCCAACAGAAAAGTTGGGTGCATGTGCTATCTGTAAGTGCTTACACCTTACTACATAGAGCATGCTCATTCCATTTAAAATACCGATATTGAAAATAACTGCTCCATTAGGAATGTAAAAGGTGAGGTAGAACTGAACGACTCTATAAAAAGTGACCCTATTATGACATCACGTTTTCTTATAACAAAATTGACTAAGACTCTGAAATATCATTATGCAAGAAAAAATCTTCAAACGAACAATCAAGTTTGAAGTCATAATTTTTAATATAGCTACTATGACTATAACAAAAAAATCGAGCTCAACAAGGCTAATGTTAGTTTTTAAGGCCTATGTTCACTAGACAATGAACTATACCACAAAAAGCACAGCGTTGAGGCAAAGCACCACACAAAAAAGAAAGCAGACCTTTTTGTTATTACCTACAATGCCTCGAAATTGGTATTTTTACCTCTACTTGCCGCTTTTTATCTAAGTAACTGGTGTGAAACAATTTAGCTGAAAATGCACTGTGTCTCCGAAACCTGTTGGCTGAATCTGAATATTTAAAAATGGTGAAGCTTGCACTAAATGAGGCTCCACAAGCCTTGGAACAGCGAGACTGCATGACTCTTAGGACTACTTTGGTTACTTGTGTTTTGTTTCTGGGCCTAAGCATCGAGACAAGGGCTTAATAGAATTGCTGCTAAGAAACAAGTGCTTTCAAAATTGCCCGAGCGTCAAAGGATGCTCAGACATTTGCTGTTTTTCCCACTAGGCCATTCTACACCAAACATCCAAACCATACTGCCTGGCCACCATCACAGATATATAGTTTAAAAAATGATGGTAATTTACTCTTTTGAAAATAGTTATTTGCAGAAATATTTTGAAGAGAAAAAAGTAGTGGTCACGTTGGTACCTTCAGAATTTCGCAGAATGTCATGGGGGTGTTGTTTGTGAGAAAAGTTTTAAAGTACCGCTTTTTCTTGCCCTATCAAATTTGATCTAAATATTAAGTAAAGGTGCTTCTTTGAAGTATTTGAAGCCGAGTAACTAATGTGCGATTTTTCTGCTACATAGGCTTTGAAGAACTCAGCCAAACTGTTTATCGTTTGTATTTCTTATATGGCAATACTGCACTTTGTATGAAAATTTGAGCCATAAATACTCACTCCACAGAAGGTATATTTCACGAAAAAAATAATGTTAGGTCCAGATTAAAAATGTCACTATATAATCGTTTTTTCAACATTGAGATAAAATTTGCACTAAGTGTATAATTGAAAACTACTTTTATGTGTAACCTAAAAGCAAATAAACAGTTCTTGTTATGTGGCAAGTGTTATCATTACATTTTTTTTCAATAAAGAAAATGATTTCTGAAGTATCCTATTGAGGGCCATGGGGAACTTTGGAACGGCAGCTGTCGTATATCAAATGCAAAAACAGCCATCATTAGGAAACTTCAAAATTATTTTCTTCTTTAAAACAAAAAGTGTAATCACATAACTTGCCATATAAAGACAACTGCTTTCTTGCTTCTGATGTGGCAAAAAAAATCACACTATTGTCACTGAGCCTTATGCACTACACACAATCTCCTTTACTTAATACGTAGACCAAATTTGGTGTAGAAGAAGCAGTATTTTTGAAATACTTTTTTTTAGAAACAACACCCAGACAACATCCTGGGAAGTACAGAAGGCACCAAGGTGGCCTAATATTTTGTTCTCTGCGATATATTTTAGCCTTTTGCTGTTTTCAATACAGCAAACGAGCACAATATTTTTTTAAACACATTTAGGATGGTTGGCAAAATGACTGGGATGTTTGATGTGAAATTGCCTCACTGCCAGTATTTATTCTTCAAAAGCTCAAGCTATCACCTCTCTGTTTCACCTCTCTGATTAAGGAAGGCCACTTCATGACAAGGCGCATGTCACAACTTTTCCTAACCTATCTCAATCTAAGCAACTGAATGCGACAGGATATTCACTCAATAACCTAACGGCAACCATATTAGAATCTGGTTTTAAATCTCACCACGAACGGGAAGCATGCGAATCATCTCTCATCTACAAATTTAAAGCACTGTCATTTGGCATTACCGAAAGCGCAGGAAAGCTGACGTTCCTGGGCACACGTTCAGCAACGGGATCACTATGTCACGGACAAGGCTAAATTTCATATCACATGTCTGCCGCTTTCATCAGTTTTCAGCCTGTTACCTACAATTCTGTTATATTTCATTCTCATGAATGCAATGTATCTCACTTTTACCTAAGTGCTTTTTTAAAAAAATCACCATTGCCACATAATTCACCTATGTTTTCAGCGCCGCGTCATTACGGAGCAAGTAGATGACGTGCCTAAACGTGGAATCATTCCGCCTTCTAGATGTGCTTGGTCGTCACCTGTAGTTCTGGTAATGAAAAAAGATGGCACCCTTCGAGTTTGCGTGGACTATTACCGCTTGAACAAGATTACAAACAAAGATGTCTACCCACTACCACGAATAGACGATGCTCTTGACTGTTTACAAGGCGCCGAGTACTTTACATCCTTGGATCTGCGTTTTGGGTATTAGCAGGTGCCAATGGCTGAATGAGATTGCCTTAAAACAGCCTTTGTAACGCCGTATGGCCTATGTGAGTTTAAAGTCATGCCATGTGGGCTCTGCAACGCGCCTGCGACATTTGAGCACATGATAGATACCAAATTGCGTGTCCACAAGTAGAAAACTTGCTTGTGTTACCTGGATGACATCGTAGTCTTTTCAGCTGATTTGCCGACACATCTTAGTCGTCTCCACAAGATTCTGACATGTCTAACTTCTGCAGGCCTACAACTTAACACCAAGAAGTGCCACTTCGCAGCACGAAAACTAACCATCTTGGGACATATCATCACAAAGAGATGGTGTTCTTCCGGATCCCAATAAGCTTGGAGCTGTCGCTGACTTCCCAATGCCCACATCACTAAGATTCCTAAGAAGTTTCGTTGGTCTCTGCTCCTACTTTTGTCGCTTCGTGCGCAAAATTGCGTGCATCATTGCACCTCTGACTAGTCTGCTTTCCAACTGCAAAGGTATATCTGCATGGTCACTTGCATGTGACGACGCATTTCGCCAGCTGCGCCGCCTGCTGACCTCACCACTTATTCTTCGCCACTACGACCCCACTGCTGCCACAGAAATTCACACTGATGCAAGAGGCATCGGTCTTGGCGCAGTTTCGGCACAAAGGAAAGGCACCCAAACGGAATACGTAGTCGTTTATGCAAGTCGCGTTCTCAAGAAGGCTGAATTGAATTACTCCGTGACAGAGAGTGTTTGGCCATAATCTGGGCGCTGACAAAGTTTCGCCCATACCTTTACGGCCGTCCTTTCGACGTGGTCACAGACCATCACGCTCTATGTTGGCTGTCCACCTTGAAAGATACGCCCGGACGCCTGGGGCGTTGGGTATTTCGATTGCAGGAATACGACATCCGTGTCGTGTATCGTTCCGGTCGCAAGCATGCGGATGCCGATTCACTCTACCACATTGTCACCACTCGACACCAGTGACATGCTTTTAGAGCAGCGTAAAGACCCATATGTCACGGGTCCCGTTAATTCGGGAGGCGATCACCGGGCTAATTCCAAGAACCGAAGTATCGGCCCCCCGAACCGCACCACGAAAGCGGGGACAATTTAGAAGTGGTCCTTTTTGGTGCGCCAGCAGACGCCGGCTGTGGCCCAAAAAACAAGTCAGAGCCGAGAGTTGATAAACAAAACAAAATTATATTCTCCATTATGGCAGATCAAAAACAATACACAAGTATGCACACTCCACAATAGTTGCATACAATATATCACCAATTAAACAACGTACTACACAATACAATCAGCCACACTCGAAAAAACGAACACAGACAACAATTGGAATTGGGAATTGGAGCCGGCACGCTTGCCGACATGAAGCTCAAAACACTTCTGCTCTTGCAGGTTTTTGCGGTCTTTTGGACGGAAACTGCGCATCAGCCGTTCGGCGGGCATACGGTACACGTGTGTTCTGCCATCCCATCTGCGGATACATCACGCAAAGCGTCATCAGCTCGAGCATCTTCATCGCTGGACGAGGAGTGCTGCGATCCTTGTTGGGGCCGCTTGCGTGAGCGATTACGACGGCGACAGTCGCTGCATGTGTGGAACATCATGTGACCCAGAACTGGCGTATATATTTGCGCGACACCTTGGCTGCGTGGGAATTGGAGCCGGCACGCTTGCCGACATGAAGCTCAAAACACTTCTGCTCTTGCAGGTTTTTGCGGTCTTTTGGACGGAAACTGCGCATCAGCCGTTCGGCGGGCATACGGTACACGTGTGTTCTGCCATCCCATCTGCGGATACATCACGCAAAGCGTCATCAGCTCGAGCATCTTCATCGCTGGACGAGGAGTGCTGCGATCCTTGTTGGGCCGCTTGCGTGAGCGATTACGACGGCGACAGTCGCTGCATGTGTGGAACATCATGTGACCCAGAACTGGCGTATATATTTGCGCGACACCTTGGCTGCGTGGGAATTGGAGCCGGCACGCTTGCCGACATGAAGCTCAAAACACTTCTGCTCTTGCAGGTTAGTGCTGTTCGTATGCTTGAAATTCCTAAAGCACTTTTAGCGTTGCCGGCTCCTCCCACAAAGGCATGTGTCGCGAGCACCACGGTGCGAGTGTGCACTGGAGTTAATGGGAAGCGTTTTCGCTTTATTGTGAACCGAGTGCTATATGTTGCTCTTCTTCTACTACTTTCTGGAGACATTGAGCTCAATCCTGGGCCTTTCGATAAAGGTGAAATGGATTATTTGAAGAAGTTGCAGGATACTATTATGAGTAAGTTAGAGAATATTGATACTAGGATAACTAACAGTGATACTAACATAGCTGAAATAAAGAGCAAGCTAGAGATGACCGAGGGCCATATAGAAAGCGTCATGAAATTGGTACATGAGCAAGCCACTGTAATAAAGAATCTAACTCATCAGATGCGAATTCTTCAAAAGAAAAATATCGACCTCGAAAACAGAAGCCGTAGAATGAACCTTGTGTTTTACGGGATAGACGATAATGACCAGCATGAAACTTGGGAACAGTCTGAGGCCCTCGTTAAGGGCATCTGCACTGCCCAACTCGGATACGAACTGACATCAGTTCAAAGGGCACATCGCGTAGGTCGTTTTAATGAACGGAAAAAAAGGCCAATTATTGTGAACTTTTCATCTGATAAGGAAAAAGAGGTCGTCCTTAAAAAAGCCAAGAATTTGAAAGGTACACGGTACAGCATTGAGCAGGACTATTCATTCGAAACGCGCACTGTACGAAAGAAGCTTTGGGAATATGGTAAAGCGAAAAGGGCGGATAAGAAAAACCTGGTTAAGCTAAAAGCCGATAAACTGATTATAAACGGCAGAGCATTTACTTGGGATGATGAAAAGGAAGAAGTCGTTGATGATGATGATGATGTTTGATGTTTTATGGCGCAAGGGCCGATTCACGGCCAAAGAGCGCCAGTTCATCTTACTAAAAAATATGGACAATGATTGTGATAAGCGGCTGTATAAGGGCCATAAAATTCCTCGCAGTAAGGCGGGTAAAAACATACAGGTAATAAAATCATGACCATGCCGTGAAAGGTGTGTGTGATGTGAACAGATGACAAAAGTTGGTGATAATAAAAGACGATAGTGGATATGTATGGCAATAGCACAAGTGCCTCACTCGTTCAAACCCTTGCGTCCAAGGGCCGTGAGGCATGTGCTTTTTTGTGTAGCCACCGCAGCAAAAACCTCTCTGGAGAGGTCCCTCTACGGTATGCCCGGGTATATGACATGAAAACTGTGAATTTCTTTTAAAAACGCTAACAATGAATTGTGACTAAAAAGTGGTTCCCTACCGACAAACATTGCAGGGTGTAAAGGTATATGTTGTCGGTAGAGTATTGGAAAATGTTGTTTTCTAAGAGTTTCTAAGTGTTTACACTGAATTAACATGTGAAGGACGGTTAAGTATTCCCCACATCTGTCACACAATGGTGGATTGCCACCAGACAAAAGGTGTGTGTGTGTCGTGTATGTGTGTCCTATCCTGAGTCTTGTTAGTGTTACCTCTGCTAGACGCGATTTTGATATTGGTGGCCAATGGCCAAGGTGTGGCTTGATAACGTGTAGTTTGTTTTGTGTGTGTGTATCCCACTTGCTCTGCCAGTAGTCCCTGAGTTTTCGTTTGAGAGACGGCTTAAGATCAAGGACCGGGATTGATGTCGGTGTAACGGCGGTGCTTTCGTGGGCGGATGCAGCAAGCTGATCCGCCATCACGTTGCCTTGAATCTCACGGTGCCCTGGCACCCAGCACACAACAACATGTCTGTTGAGTGTGTAGAGGGTGCATAAAATGGAGTAAAGTGAAACGAGGACAGGGTTTTTTTGTTTTTTAAGACTGTGCAGAGCCGTTACCACACTGAGGGAGTCTGTATAAATTACTGCTTTTTGTATTTGTGATTGTTTGATGTGTTTAGCTGCCACAAGTATCGCGTAAGCTTCCGCTGTGAAGATACTTGTGC